>NC_137920.1:54343185-54745685 GCF_963457725.1 Sprattus sprattus | reverse complement strand
CTGCAATTTAACATTTAACTATTTTCTGGACCCAAAGCTTCACACAGCTCTATGCTGTGGCTGAGCTGTGGGCTATTGCTAGTAGTCTGTCTGAAAAGTAGCATACGTAAATGCAGAAAAAAACGCTCTGTGCTCCATGAGTAATTGGACAAAACTAAAAAGGCAAACATTTCCTATTTTCCCCCACTACAAAATAGAGTCTATGGCTGTGAAGCATTTGACATCCTTTATTTTTACATAAGTATTCATGTGTAATATAACAGCATTAACAGTTCAATTGCTATGAAATAACAACAAATGAATGCCTGCGTGCTGTAGACTGAATTTGCTTGGGAAATAGATAAGAATAAAAATGTTTAGCAAGGTGAGGTGAGGTGAGGTGAGGTTTATTAAAAAGTTTGAATTGCTAGATTAAAATCATGGAATATAGATAAAATGCTGATTCATTGTAGTGTGTCGAACATGGCCTCACCCTGACAACCTATGTGGTTCCGAGAAAAGGAGATTTCTGCGGCTCATACCCACTCTCGGAATGTTCCATCTTACTGACAGAAGGGCAACATCATCCTACTGCATTGCCAGGGCAAGCCTGAGATGAAGGAGATAGTGCGCTGACATCTGACTGGAGGGATGGTATCTCACATTTAGATGCCGGCGGAGCACCCGCCTCATATGGCCCCTCAGTGTTGGGTACTGCCTCCCAGTGTCTCCAGTGCCTCCTGTGCAGTCTGGAGGCAGGCAGTCCAGTGATGTACCACACTCTAGCTCATCCACCACCAGCATCAAGAGGTGAAACGCTTAGGGACGGCTGTTATACAATTATGACCATGACCGGGATCTGATGTACTACATGTATGTCACATACACTGTCTTTTCTTATTTTCACCAATTGAATTCAAGTATGTCATAGTGGGTTGCATAGTGAACTTGAGAAGTGATAAGCTGAGGTTCATAATTTCACCGCATGAATTGCGGTTGTTCGACACTCGGTGGACACTTGGTCCCCCTTCTATCAATACTAAAGTACAGTTGCTGTGGATTTCAAATGATACAGAAGTAGTTCACAGATGTATTTCTACTCATCCAGGTTTTTTGCTTGATCATGCAGACTAATATTTATTTGGAGAATCATTTGTTGAGCACATTTCAATAAAACAATTGTAGTACACCAAAAAAAAACATTCTGTGCAGTGTAAATCTTCCCCAAGAGCATATGTTGTTTCTCAGCATAGGTGCTAATAAAATGCATTTCTGCACATTATGTATGACACTAATTGCTGCAATTTTGGTGACAACAGCACTTGGGCAGGTACATCTGTAATAATTACCCCACTGTAGGTAACTGAACCCTAGCGTGGGTTACATTAGACAAAGCGCGCATTCACACGAAGCCAGCATGAGAAAAACACTCAACACTACAGGGGGCGTGTAAATGCAGTAAGAGTACATTAATTACCACTAGACTGGTGCTCAAGGGACACCACTACAGGACCATGAGAGTGATATATGTGTAAAATGATGGAAACAGACCTGAGGCAAAATGTTGGTAACTGGAGTGGGAAACATGCACAGAATTGCATTCGAGTGGAGGAAAGAACAAATACTCCCGGGTGGCCTTTTAAAAGTTTGCAGGGTACATTGTTTTGTTGGCAGAATGAGCGGTTCAGAGGTTGAGGTGAGGACTATGTGCATTATTTAAAAAAGTGAAATCCTCTAATGAACACTGAACAACGACCAAGATTGATTTATTCATCAGACATTGTTTAATTTTTATATATATATTTCTTTTGTATTGCTGTCACTGTCAAATTTTGACGTGTTCACTGAAAGAAGAGAACACTGGTCAGAACAAGTTACTGACTCTCAAATATCTTTCAGGATTCTCTCTCTGTCTACCTCTGTCTCTCCTCATTCCTATCTCTCTCTCTCTCTCTCAGTTGCACACCTTCGCTTCTTCCACTCTGCTCTATTTTATTCACAATAATCATGGGCGCCAGCTCGTCTGAAGCCTGCCATGGGGCATCTTACTACCTAGCCACCTCTGCGCCAGCACAAACAGCTCACCAGAGAACAGGCAGCGCTGTTTACCATTGACAAAGGAGCACTGTACCCATTAAGCTTCCCCATCTACACCCAGCTCGTCCAAAAGAAACCTGTCCATGAAATATGATTGTCTGAGAGTGGAAAAATGTCTCTTACTTTTGGGGAAAGCATATTAGAATAATTTGAAGAAAAACATTAGGAAAAGCTGAGCTGTCAAATCTGTTAGTAATTATACAGTGGCCGGGAGAGAGGGGCGGAGAAAAAAAATGGTGCTCTTACTTTATATGCAAGGAGAGATGCTTAACAAAAACACTAGTGGTTTTTACTACTCCCCCCCCTGAGCGCCCACTTTTCTCTCCCTCACGTAGAGAAACATATTTCACTCCCTTTGAAAAGGAGGATGCTCTCTTCTGCCTATTATGCGCAACAGCAATTGAAAAAGAAAAGGGGCAGACACTGAGAGGGGAAAAAGTGTCACTGATTGAAGGAAACAGTAACATCACTGAATGTGAAACTACCCCCCCCCCCCCCCCCCCCCACACACACACACACACACACAATTTACCAGAAACCAGTCAGAGGTGAGGAGTGAATTCTCACCAACTGTCACATTGTTAATAATGTCAGCAACAGTGAGGTGATTAACACAAGTCATTCTCAAGCCGCTACTAACCTATAGGCCTACTCTGGTCAGGCCTTTAGAGAACGTGAGCGAGAGGGGGTGGTGGGTAGATAGAGAGACTTGGTTGTGTGTGCTTCAGCCAAATTGTCGCCGTGGTTCGTGGCTGTTATTCAAACGACAGATCAAACATCTGAAAGGCCGCGTGTCTGTCAGCACTGTCCTCAGATTGAACTACATGCAACCCAGCACACAAGCGCTCGCACTCATAAAACCCCTCTAGCTGGTGCTAATCTTAGCAATTCCATTGGACCGCTATTTGATTTGCCTTCATCACTCGAATATATTTAAACACTTAACACCCTGAGACGACATCATCCAGCGCTTGACAGTAAACATGCTTTGGTGCTTCACAGAATGTACTTCAGTAAAATAGCCCCGGGATGGGTAACTGAAAATGTTCCACTTAAAATTGGAGGAGAAAAACTATATCTATTTGTAGGCTACGAACTTCCCAAAAAAACAACACCTCAACCGGGATGAACAGGTCAAGATCATAACCAATGTCCTCCTTCAGCTTCACCTCAGGAGAGGAAGGTAGAGAAGGAGAGAGAGTATAAGGCTGGCAGGAGGCAACATCCTTTCTTTGCCTGAAACAGTTAACTGGTCTGTCATTTTAAAAACACCCATTCTCAGATACCAGCAACATCTACTGTGCTGGGTGGCCTTTCCTGGATATGGAGGAAGTTCGTTCTATCCTGTCTAAAATCTACTCTTTCTTTCTGTCTAATCCTTCTAGACTTTTCTTCAGCGGCGCACAGGTACTCAGCTGAGCTCTTTGTGTCCAGCGTTATCATGTCATTCCATCTACGGGTACTATCTGCATTTCCAGTCTGAGCGCAGATCTGTGTTTACAAACAATGCCGCGCTGTCTCCATGATCGCAGCCTAAACATGTTTTGCTCCGCTACCACTCCGGCTCCATGGAAAGACAACGGCACACAGTTCTATTCTTCATAAACTGATGACCCGCTTGAAAATCAGATGTGCACATAGAGCAAACCAAATCAAATATGAAAGAAATTCAAATCTCACCTGAAACATAGGCCTTCTTCCTGCACTGTTTGGTTTTCAGATGGGCAGCAAATTCCTTCAGACATTTACAACTAACTCCTGGAAACACGCGAGACTGCAAAACCCCAAAGTCAATGGAAGAACAAAGAGCAAGAAACTCTTATTGATGAATCACATTAAAAACTGCTGAATGGGCCATTTCACGATATGTGACCAGTCTGACCACCTTTCTCTTAACATAATAGTCTACATAGTCTAAGGCCAGACAAAGCCTTTTAAGGAGCTCCCCTCTGCATTAAACAAATAAAGTGACCTGTAACTGAAATGACACTGTCCACCAGTCCAGGTTACCAGACATACTGCAGCAGGTAAGTAATAGTTGTACAGGTAAAAGCTGAGCCGTAGCCTGGACAGCACTGGACTGCAGGTGTGCGTCTCAACAGTAAGGGTTACGTTACACGTTGTGTCACACTGACCAGTCCAACCACTGACAAACCAGGGAAGTACATGCAGTGCCAAACCAGAGAACTACACCTACTGATATGAGTATTACAGAATTTTGGCATTTTAGGTATGTGTGGCCCATAATGAGCTATCCTGCTGCTACTGACATTACATTTGTCACATGATGGAAACATGGCAAAGATTCCCTATTCGAGATGAAAATAGACTTGGCTTGGGCTGTGCTTGCTTGCATGTGTGAGAATATTATGATTTATTATTATATGATATTATATAATTATAATGTCCACATACATTTAGCATTACAATATGTAAAAGACATTTAATTTTCCATGCAATTTAAGTTTTTTGTCATAATGAATAACACAGCACAGGAGAAAATGAAGTAAAACAAATTATTATACAAATAAAGATGTAATATAACAAGCAGTAAATAAGCAATAAACAGGTAGTCGCTCCTTGCCAACGGGGAGTCTTCTGGGGCAAACAAGTTTTACCACACCAGCCAGCTGATATCTATGCCTAGATTCATGTGCATGATTCACAAGTTTTGGTATGTGGTGGCACATCTCCATTAGCAGTTGCAAGATCAATTCAGCATTACCAAATGTATTATAAAAAGTGTTTTTGTACTTATAACTAACTATGTAGCCAAATATGCATCCAACACAAACACACATAGATCTACAGACAGAAAAAATAAGAGAAAGAGAGAGAGTGAGTGTGTGTGTGTGTAAATATATGACAACTGTGAGGAAAGTGGTTACTAATGTTTCCGGTCACCTTCATCAAAAGAATAATGTCAGTGTTAGTGATATGTTATATTAGTGTACATTTTACCAACACAGGGGGTGTTTTTTTGTTGTTGTTTTTTTTTTTTTTTTAACTTATCTTGTCAAGAGTGTTCAGCCCAACCTTGTGCCCACACTGTCCTCTACTGGTGAAAGGATGAACTCAAAGCACATGTACCTCCAACAAAAAATCTCAATGATTTCTGTAGGCAAAAAACTGTAACTCTCTCACTTTCAAAATAAATACAAATAAGTTTGAGGTTATGGCAATCCTCTGGTGAGGGTGATTATGCTGTACTTTATCACATAAACATGCTTTCAAGTACAGAGTAGTTACTATAGAACAAAACCTACAAAAATGGTGGTTACACACTTTTTTGTTGTTATTATTATTTATTTAGTTGTATTATTATTATTATTACTAGTCAGCAATTCTAGTCAAATACTGTATTTCTCAATTTCAGCTGATTGCTCCTCACAGTACTCTAGCTGTCCGTTCTGTGTGTGCCCTAAAAAGGAAAAAAAAACTTGGTGTTCATATATAGTTCTGTAAATGGGCATGAATGAGCCATACACTGTAACAATGATGCATCTGTTAATATAGAACCATACAGGTGAGCAATACAGAATCAAAAATAGCTATAATATTGAATAGCTACAACCTAAATATGTATTAATCAGAGTCAAAACAAAAACTGTCTGCGCTTCATTTCAGCACTTTTATTCATACAAAACCGTTGACAAATTATTCAAAACAACAAGATTACAACAGTATATAATGATCATGTTTCAAAAATATAGAATTTGTCAGAATTATAAATCCTATAAGCTTGCATTGTAGACTTCAGAACCAACTCAGCATTAAGCCCATGGCTTAAACTGATACTACCCATCAATTCTATAGCCACAAGAAAGCAGCGCTGTAACATGCAAATCAACTGACAATCAATGAATGCAATAAATCAATCTACCAATCAATCAATCAATCAATCAATAAATCAGGGTTCAAATACTATTTGGGGGTTTGAACATTGCTATTACCAATGGTATACAATATATTATCATTATTGTTATTATTATTATTATTATCATTGTTATTATTATTATTATTATTATCAGTAGTAGTAAAATTAGTAGTAGCAGTATCATTATACATAACCATTTCAATGTTTTAATTAAAAAAACGTAGGACAACATAAACACACATATCAAGAAGAGCCATTCCAAGTGTTTCAGAGGGTTATAGAGTAATGAGATCCCTCCCCATACATACGCATGCATGCATCTTCATTTCTGCTTTGCCCCATATACTGATTATAAGTGCATGGACACACGTCCTACAATACTGTCTTGTCTAATATTGATTAGGTTTTACTCTTGTTTTTTTTTTTAAATCACTGCACTCCACAGACATTGAATTAGTTTTTAAGTATTTTCAGGTTACAATAGTTTCTATATTTTGAGGTTACTCCAGACAATCCACAACGTTTTAACGGAATTTTTGGCTAAAATGTATACTTAGCTTTACATTAAGTATATTTTTCTGAGATTGCACGATCATTACACAGCACAGGCGGCAGAGAAACTTTATAATTTGGCACACAAACGATACATACTAAAGGCATCCCACTCATTTTAGGGAAATCACATTACAGGAATTTGGAGCATAAGGGCTTGTGTGGCAAGAAATCGCTCTGTGTAGTTTAATGTCTCTGCCTTCAATCTACATGACTGTGTGATCTACTTTTGAGTTCATTTGCAATGCAAACTGTAACCTTGAATGGAAGGGATTAGATTTGGTTGCCACTGACTAGAACCACTGTTTTGATAAATCCTAAACAAGACGCCTATTCCCAGCAAGGATGATACAGTTGTTGACAAAGTGAACAGGGCTTTCCATTCTCTCTGCTATGCACTGTCCTCTGAGTATAAATAAAACTGATATATTTTGTCGGGGGTGAGAGCACTTCCTGTAAACAACATCTTTTCTTACACTCACTGGGTGAGTTATTTCTTCAGCCCAAGCACTTATGAAAAAATAAGAATACAAAGAATGAGCCACAGAGTAGTACCCAGTACTGAGTTCCATCCCTCCAAATAAATAAACATTTCTGCGTTCATGGCAGGAAATGTGTGCTGAACAACCTACAAAACAAACTTGTGTATTTGTTTTCTCCTGCAATGTAACAATTAGAGTTATATGCTCTAAGTGACCTTTACAATGTTTCATTCAGCTCAGGCAGACTAGAACAGGAGGCATGTTTTTTTTGCCACTACGCATTCCAGTGGAAAGACAGATTTGAGTAGGAACATCTCCATTCAGGCAAATATTGGACCATACATTCGTCATCTATAAAACACACTATGGAGTGTTAACATTTGGAGAACAAAATATGTTTTCAGTGATTTGTTGTGTTCACACTTCTTGTCACAAACGACTAACTAAGAAAAATGTATCCCTCTACTATAGTCCAGTTGTAATAGAAAGATCTGTGGATCTGTGGAAGGAGAAGGTATTTAATATTTTCTTAATACCTCTGAATCCTTCAGTTGAGTGCTTGCTTTTGGATATTAAAGGAGGTGGCAGGAGCACCATCAACTAGAGAATGTGTCTTAAAACGGCCAACACATGTTCTGCATTACTGGGCTCTCCTTGCGCCAAAATGACTCAATGTCCAGCACACTGGCACAAGCACATCTAGCTCTGTTCAGAGATACACTTCCATCGCAGACAAATTATTGCACTTTGTAAGGGAAGCAACATAACTGCCTTCATAACTTATTTGTACCTACACCTTTGTAAACACCTTTAGATGATCAACTCTGAACTGAAATGTTCAGCTCTGATCTGCGAATCCACAATGCGTGTCACAACTTTCTTTAGGTGTTACAGTATGCCTGCCCAGGTGATAACCTGTGTGACTTTATACTTATTAGATATTTATGCTAAGTCAGTCATTTTGTAGTGTGACTGCTCTGCTGAGAAGTCTTCTCCATACCACACACCACATGACAGTATGCTGGTCCTCCTCTTAGAGACACATGCTACTGGGGTCTGCTTCATAAGTGCACAGAAGCCTGCAGATAGCACCTGCGTGCAGAATGAGTCCCATCTGCTTCACAACGCCCCCCCCCCCCCCCCCCCCCCCCCCACACACACCCTCCCCTCCCTCGGTTTCATAAACCCACTCTACAAAGGCCCTCACACAGCCCCTGAGTCTAAAGAGACGCACTACCACAGAGGCTTTTAGGTAGACTTCACTGAAAGATGCAGTCCGCGATTCAGTTTCGGTTTTGTGAAAGGCTGTTGCTATTTGAGCTCAACCTCCACTCAAATTACACCCCCTCCCTTCTGCGTTTCAGAAGCACCATGTTGATTGGCCACTATGTTTGTTTCCCATTAACACAGCCAGGGCTGTGTATAAGCACCAGGGTGCAAAACACTTAACGGACAGCTACAGGACCGTGAGGAGCAATTTGCTGGATTTGACTACAAGTGTATGGGATTAGATTCGCAGATGGCCCCTTTAAACTTGGCTCAACAACAAATGAGACAAACACCACCTTAGGAGACAGTGGTTCAAGGACAAAGTCTGAAACGCGAGTACCCTGTATTCAAATTCCACTAAGGGAATATCTAAAAGTGCCCCATGTTGTCTGACTACATGTTCCTAAAACAACACGTGTTGATGCCATATCCACAGGTACATGAGCTTAAGTGAGCGGAGGAAGGAGCCTCACAAAGGTACTGTTCTGTCTCTGGAATGCCAGAAAGTCCGTTAATGTTGCAGCATTTATAGAGAGAGAGACAAAGAGAAACAAAAGAGAAAGACAGAGAGAGACAAATAGAGAGGCAGCTGGGGAGAGAAAGGAGAGAGAGAAGGAGAGAGAGAGAGAGAAGGACAGAGAAAGAGAGAGGGAGAAGGAGAGACAGAGAAGAAGAGAAGGAGAGAGGAGAGAGAGAAGGAGCCGTAAAGAGATTCACTGTGATTGTGTTGGTGTGTGTAAAGGAAGGAGAGAGAAACAGAAACTATGCACGCTAAAGCACGACCCTCCCATGGGCTGCCCATCCTCCCGGTGCCCTGCGTTAGGACCTGAACACGTGCACGGCGCGCACCACAAACTGCCTGCAGATGGGACACTCGCTCATGCGCTTGCCACACTTGCTGCAGGTCACCATGTGACCACACTCCAGCAGGACGCAGTCAATGGGCGAGTCCATGCAGATCTTACACACGTTCTCTTCCTCCCCTTTAGAACCAGCAGCAGGCTCTGCCAAGACAGGAAGTGGTCAGGGTTAGTCTCGTAAACCCAGACCTACAGAGAGAGCATCAGTTTCCTCAACACTCACAGCAGTTCAAACCCCTTTCTCCGGCTGTGGATCGAGCATTTTGAAGATGACTTTTGAAAATTACTTATAGTCATTTTGAAGATGTATAAATTACTTTTTGATGTTCATAAAAAAATGAATATCACTGAATATTTAAATGACAAATACACGTACCTGCTTCTGCCTCCATTTTAGCATTTGTAACTGTGGAGAGTGATAGAGACAGAATTCAGTAAAAAAAGACAAAATTAT
Organism: Sprattus sprattus; assembly: GCF_963457725.1. NCBI lineage: Eukaryota > Metazoa > Chordata > Actinopteri > Clupeiformes > Clupeidae > Sprattus > Sprattus sprattus. Next base: position 54,736,115 of record NC_137920.1, on the reverse strand, counting down.
GTAAATGTATACATATTTATCGTACAGTAGAGACTGATCATAAATCTTAACAAATTGTGGCTGAATGTTATACCTTTTGGGAAATTGGACGGCTATTGTAGCAAAACAAAAATGAAATAGTAACCTTAAAGGAAACTCACTTAGTGCCAGTAAACAGACTTATGCCATGTAATAACTTTGTTTCCTGTTCGATTTTCACAGGCTCAACATACACAAACGACAAGTCAAAAGCTGAACGATCTCTTCTGTGCTAATTCTATTTTCTGACAACAAAATATTGTGGTATCAAGTGGATCAAAGAGGGGTTTTTAGAAGATGATTCAAGTGCCCGACAAGAACCATGAGTGGTACCTCAGGAACTCAACTAACAGTGTGAGAGGTACTTCACGCACCTATTTTCCACAGGTTACTCACCCTGAGTTTCACAGTATGCAAATCGCAAATTGAATCGAGCGCGTGAATATATTTCATCTGTCCAATCCAGTGTAGCCCTAGTCAACAATACCCAAGACTCACCCAAATTCTGCAGGTCTTTCTGGTCATTATAGAGGCGGGTGACCCTCTCCATCAGCTCCCACTTCTCGCAGCAGTCTTGGTAGTTGACCAGGTTGTGGGATAGGATCTCTTTCAGCTGCTTCACGCTCAGGCCCTCGATGTCCTCCACACAGCTGAGGTCTGACAGAGAGGTCCTGTGTTCAGGAGCCAGTGCCACCTCGCCCTCTGAGGACTGAAGGACACCTGGGGTCAGCCTTGGGGCAACCTCACCACTCTGCAGACATCCCTCCCTTCCCTTCCCTCCTGGGGTCAACCTCACCACTCTGGGGTCAATCTCACCACTCTGCAGACATCCCTCCCTTCCCTTCCCTCCTGGGGTCAACCTCACCACTCTGGGGTCAATCTCACCACTCTGCAGACATCCACTCCCTTCCCTCCCTTATACCGATTACTAACGAAGCAGAATAAATCATGTTGATGATAATGCTAATTTTATGATAATAATTCATGTTCATTTATAGTTAATTTACAACTTCTGCCAAGATGAAGAAACGTTAAAGGTGCCGCAGGCATCACTGCCTGAGAAAAAGGCAAAAAGAGATACACAGTATAAATAAAAGAGATGGCTAGCAGAAATCACTTCTGAAGTCTGCATATTAAACAGATTTCTTGAATTTACCTCTTCGTCATCGTCATCTTCTTCTTCCTCCCCCTCATCTTCGGCTTCCTCCTCCTCCTCGCCCTCTTCCTCTGCTTCCTCCTCCTCCTGCCCCACTTCCTCTGCTTCCTCCTCCTCTTCTTCCCCCTCCTCCTCTTCTTCTGCCTCCTCTTCTTCTTCTTCCTCCTCCTCCTCATCTTCCTCATCCTCCTCTTCCTCCTCCTCCGTGAGCTGCTCTGATTCAGACTCTGCCAGCGGACGCTGCGACGCTGGCGGCCCCTCCGTGACACACGTGTGTTCCGACCCGTGCGCAGCGAAAGGCTGTGCTGAGGCCACGTCGCTGTGGCTGCTGCTGCTGCTGCTGGGCGGCGTCTGCTGACCCAGGACCAGCTCCACCAGCTCCTCCTTCTCGCGGCACATCTGGGTCGGCACCTCGTGCAGGTGGAGGTAGTCCCGCAGCTCGCGCACCTTCAGCCGCATGAGCTGCGCACGCTCGAACAGCGTGCACTGGAAGCGCTGGCATGTCAGGCACATGCGGGGCCGCGGCTCCAGCTGCACCGAGCAGCGCCCGCAGAAGTTCTTCTTGCAGTCTACGCACACATGCTGCAGGACACGACGGGAGAGCAGAGATGAGTGGAGATTCAGTGGGGACTGCTTACGTGTAACAGACTAACATCATCACATCCACGCTATTGCTACTGGGGTGTACTAGGTTTCTTTCTTTGTTTCTGGTGTGTGCATATCACCAATTTACCTGTGATTTTATTTCCCTCTATACTGAACTAATAACCGTCAACCGTGGTTCATATTTTTTTTGTATGTAGGCCACTCACTCATTATCTTTTCGTAACTTTGGCCTAGATCCATTCATAGGAAATATATGTTGTGAAAACAGATAATTTAGACTGAGAACAGGTCATTACTGAGATTGTAACTGCAGTCAATGCAATGCACAGCAGATCAGTCAGCATTTATTTATTTTTTGCTTAGTACACTGTCTCTAAAGGCGTAGATCAATGAGCTCATCTTCTGGCCTAAACAATTCATCAGTTTCATTTTTGTTGTAAATTTCGTCTGACTCAAATCTTTGCCAGCTCATACAGTACTATTCTGAGGGAATGCAACTTGCCCAAAGAAAATCCCAAGCATTCCCTTGGTAGGGTTTCGCTTTGCCGTATTCCCCAGGCTGTAGAACTGTTCAGAGACTTCCATCGCGCAGTCAGACACACACACACGTGCATGCATCAGTTTATGATGTTATTATGTATATGCATTGAGTCCTTTGTGTGCATTGTTTAAAGTGAAGTAACTGTACTTTTAGATTTGAACTGTTTTGTGATATGATGACTAACGATAGCTTTCTCCCCTCTGGAATGGTTCAGTCCAAGGACTTGGGTCAATTTGGGGTAATTGGCGGGCCTCTTTAAGGGCTGTCTAAGTACAGGTTGGGGAGAGCAAAGAAAGAGCCAGAGAGCAGAGAACAATGAATGGGGGGGGGGGGTCATCTGGACTCATAAATAAATCTACATTTGTAATTGTACTGCTATCTCCTGACACTTTCTTCCCTACACCTACATCTACACCTCATGCAGGAGTGCACATCACAAGATGTGGGGTTGCCCCCCACGGACCCTCGCGAGGGCAACACCGCTGTACTCCACGGAGAAACCACGGCTTCCTGCCTGTACACATGCAAGGCTGATAAACTAGGTCACATGGAAATGATCTTGTGACATTTAGTCCACTGTGAGACCAAAGCATAGAGCGCATATCACTGTATGTGCAACTTCATACAGAATTTTATATGACAGCACAGTATATCAATCAAAAGTGACTCATACCATATTTCTCCTCAGGTAACACCATACTTCTCCTACCAATTCCATTGGGTTGATGTAAATAAATAAAATAAAAAAGTCACAACATATATAGACATACAATACATAAGGCTTGCGTGAACTTTACCTTCCGTGCGATAGCGTCAAAATGGCCTCCACAGGCCTTGCACAAGTGTTGGGGAGACTCTGGGGTCGGGCTGAAGCCCGGGTTTGTGTAGGCCTGGCGCCATGAGCTGCCGTTTTCTTCCACTGTGGCGGTTATTCCAGTACAGAGCCGGCTACAACAGGAAGGCCACATGCTCCTGCCTGTACATTGGAAACAACACCATACACACACACACACACACACACACACACGCACACACACCACACACCGACACCACATTACCAAATCTGATGACTGAATCATAAACGCACTGGAAATGAAAAAACTGATAATTTTTCACTGACCAATATACATATCGGACATATCTGAATAAACTTCTGAACATGCAACTTGTTTGCTCAACCATAGTGCTGTCCTCATATCACCCCATATTGTATGATTTTGTATGTGGTTTGATCTTCATCACTAAACGGCAACATATGACAACAGGCTAGTTTGATTTTGGGACTCCATAATTGATGGGAAATGGAATGAACAGAACACTCTTTCATTTAAATTGAGCATTTTTTCTGGTTGCAGAAATATGAGCAGTTTAATGACTATGACTTCTCTAATTCCACCAGAAAGCAGCAGTCTAACAGGCTATTACAACTGGATGTTGATCTCTTCAAAAACCAACCAAAGGCCAAATGAGATCAGGTTCATGCCCATTAAGGTGTGGTCATGCTATTATCTTAGCTGATCACCATGGACATAGCGCTGCCTATAGCTGATTACCATGGATACAGCCCTGGCTCATTATGTTGTGCTATGCTTATTAAGTTGTACAGCCTATGTCTCAAATAATAATATCTATGAACATCTTATCTCTGTGAATTCTGTGGCCGGGATAGAAATTCTGACTTCCTGGCACCCCTGATCACCCTTGACCCTATAAATAAATTGATTCATGATTTGTTGAGTTTTATGTAGTAAAACCTGTTCTTTTCTCCATTGATATATTTCAATATTCCAATATTTTCTGTATGTGAAATGAACTTTACTGTTAGGAACTGGTAGGACACACAGTCCGTTAAAATGAGGATGAGGATGAATATTATGTATTGGCATATATGCCCAGGTAATGTTGTGCTGTATTGTGTTATCACTGCAAAGGACTGTGCAAGGTTTTTGTAAGTGCTTCACACAGACATGAATGCGCATACAATCCCACCGCCACTCCCGCCACTCCCACCACACACACACACACACACACACACACACACACCATAATCGATCAGCTATTGCATACATAGACACATATACAGATACATACGCACATGCATCAGCCAATTCATCATTTAAACTATGTTGACTTGCCATTGTGCTAATTGCATGCTATTTAAATGAATACTCTGTCTAGCTAACTGAAACGCCAAAGACATTAATACATTTAGATTACACATTGGGTGACAAATGCAAACGTCTCGGCTGCCTTGTTTTATTAACGCGGTTTTCCTCGTATATAGGCCTACTGCAAGCTTGTACAGTTGTACTACACGAATGTCTTCTAGAACCACCATAGTCACTCGTAGAAAAGGTTGTAACATGGCATGCTGCTCTCAGTGTAGAAGATTTAAGTAGACTATCTCTTCGAAAATACGAGCGACCTTACCTAGGTGACCCGGAGCAAATCCTTCTTGAAATTGCCATCTCCTTGTTGTACGGTAAAGTGTGCATGAACGATTATAAGAAAATAAGAATAAAGGATTTGTCAAGTGTAGCCTAACGCTCAGTTATTCCTAATGGTCTCATTGTCCGACCACATACCGCAGGCAGCATCTCTTGGTGAAGGTGGGGAGATATGACGTAAGGTTCTGAAAAGGAAATGATGCAGTGCACAGGCAATTGGCTTTTCAAGCCCGGCCTGGCGGGAAGGTGATGTGAGGATTTAGTAAGGGAATAAACGTTTTGAAAATGTGACGGTCTGTTTAAACGTGTTGGTTACGTAATAACGCTCGAAAGCAGCATCACTGCCCATATAACTTCTGTTTACGTTTTACTTTCTATTAGTAAAACGGTTGGCTAATCAGGCCATTTCAATACAATAACAAATATATCTCGTTTAATATCCCCACAAAAATTGATGTCTGATGCTTCCTAAGAGGTTCAAAGCAACACCACAGAGATGTTGGCACAGCACATGGCATTCCTTGGCTTTCACCACCTAAAGAAAGAAAGAATCCTTGCCTCCGGCTTTGGGGTGAGTAGTTCAAGCGTGGTGATGTTCATATGTTAAGCTGTTTATTCAGGTTTGCACTGAAACAGCCTTTCCATCAGCACCACTGCAGTGATGATCGTATTTTGACACATATCCAGCAACCATTGGTTTGGTCAATCTGTGAATGGCTGATTTTAAACATGATGCCACATCACAATCAGATCTAGACCTTTCTAACAGGAAAGGAATATTATGCCTCCTCTCCCTTGTGGGTTCTGTAAATTTGATAGACTAACTGTCTCTGCCAGTAGCCTACCTTTGGCTAGATTTCTTGTGATGATTTCAGCTTTCATGAGATCAACAAGAAATATGACCTGAACCGACCAATGTCAAGACAGTTTGGATCAACTCTCCATAACTTCTGTGCCAACCTAATTTGAATCTGATAGAACAGTTCCAGATCCAGGGGCGTAACTAGGGTGCAGCAGGGGCGGTCACACCTGTGCCCTTGGGTCTTGGGGGCCCGTAGCCGGGGCCCATAGACATATTTATGTAAATAAAAAGAAACAAAGCTGGAGATTGAATGTCTGAAGGGGTACGGGACTGTAAAATGTTTGGGAACCACAGCCTTACGCCACTGACTAGGGCCAGTCATAATAGCCTGCACCTGGGCCTGTACTAACTACATTACGCCACTGTCCAGATCCCAATGGCAGCACCGCGTCTGGGATGAACAGAGCCAGGCTAAGCCTGCGGTGTCCTGTACTGCTGTTACTGTCTAATTTATGTATGTCTCTGAGAGCACGTTCACGTGATGACGAATGAAGAGAGACTGGAGAATGAAAAATGTCTTACACTGCAAAGAACCGCTGTTAGATAGCAACTGCCTTTTACTGCCTACAAACCACAGGGCAAATTGAAATGTGGACTGAAATTGAAAATGTTTGAAAGTGTTAAAAATGCTAGTTCCATTGGAAAGACAAGAAAGAATATGTGTATTTTTTCTTTAATTTTAGGTTAGAGTGTAACATTTTAAAATGAGACAATGACAAACTACTTAAAATGAGACAATAAAAACACAGACTTAAAAAAAAAAAGATGATCGGATAAGTTTAATGGAACACAATGTTCCCTTCTGTGTGTGTGTGTGTGTGTTTGTTTGTGTTGTGAGGTGTGTGTGTGTGGGTGTGTGTTTGTGTGTCTGTGTGTGTGTGATTGTGAAGGTGTGTTCGTGTGTATTTGAGTGTGTGTGTGTGTGGCAGTGCTTCAGCAGAAGAGCCCTGTCTGTAACAAACACGGGTGCTGCTTCTGCTTTGAAAGGTCAAATGTTTCACAGTATAGTTTTCAAAAGTGCAAAGTCAGGTTTCTTCTTGGTTGACATAATCTGGATCTATGGGTGAAAAAACAGATCATGTCAGAATAGTATACGATAATGTTCTAAGAGTAAAATCAAATAAAAAAAATAGAAACAATGTTGATGAGAAAAAAAACAAGTTAAATACTAACCGTCAGCATTTTTCCTCAAGAAATCCGAATTTTCATAATCTGATCCATCTGTAACATTGTGGTCACTGAGTTAACATACACTATCTTGAACATTATGATATTTATTCATTTACAGTACATACATTACAAAAGAAGTAACAGGAATCGTGAATTTTACAAATCAATCATAACAACATGTGAAAGTATTAGATTCATTTTGGTACCTGCATATCTAGAGAATCTAAGGGATGAAATAAACTATTTAATGATCTGATTTATGATTTATGCAGGGTAACCGCGTGGAAAGGAAATACTCTTCCAACATCGGAATCAGTTTTAACTATGCACAACATATCCAATTAGACACATAATTTTCTCAACCACCCCATAAAATATCATCCTTTAGTAAGCAAGAAATCTAGCGGACTGATGAAAGTCTTTGATATGTTTCAAGTCTATTGGCAATTTCAAGTCACTGAAGAAAAGGCTTATTTAAAGAGTGAAAACCCCTGTGCTTGTATATGTATCAACTGAATATGATGATATCTCTGCATATATATATATATATGTGTGTGTGTGTGTGTGTGTGTGTGTCACGCATATGTGTGTGTGTGTGTGGAAATAAATACATCTTTATCCCTATTGCCTCGTATTTATTACTGACAAGATGCCTTTTACATGACTAACAGAGAAAACATTACCAATGTTTTGGTAACTGTAAGTAATGAAAGGTCACCTACTAGAATCATGTTCGATTGATGGTGTAGGAAAGACGTTTTCATAGGAGACCTGGTCTGGTGAGGAAATGCACTTGTTAAAAATGATTTTACGTAGGCTGTTGAGCCATAATTAAACATGTTTGTGAACTTTGAGCCCACCACTTCCACAGAGTAAGTAAAACTTGTTTGTTTTCCATTGTTCTGCAGTGGGCGTGTAAGTGTGTGTGTGTGTGTCTGTGATTGTATATGTCATATTTCCATGCCAGCATTATTTTCATGGGCGCACTGTAGAAAGACAGTACGCGTAAAACTGGTCAAGTATTGGTGGGTCGGCACATTCAAATAGCGGTTCCATATGAAAGAGTTGTGGAACATAGCAATTGTTTTCTGTTAAAAAAAAAATCATTTTTTTGAGACCTTGTCTGAGAAATTTCAATAAGACCCCTGAAGGTCATGTCTTGAACTCACTGAGCATTTTCAAATGACTGAACCTCACTTCCTTCCCCATAATAAACGGAATTAATCACTTGAATCCATTTTTAATTAGTCAATTAAAATCACAAACTCACTCATGCAATACAAGAATAAACAATATTTGAGAAACAGCTGACAACTATTATAAGCCTGACAGAAAAACGCGTCCATCTCCCAACATGACTTTTGCACTGGCTGTCATTATCGCTTGATTTCAAGTCTCCTCATTTTCCAAAAAGAACCATTTGCAAAAATATTTATCATGAGTGATGCGATATTAATCTAGAGGATCACAGGCCTGGAAAATGGAAGACAAGCCAGCCTTTGTTTTTTAGCAATAAAATACAAACTGTTGTTCATGAAAGTGAATGAAACAAAGAGTTGACTTACGACACAGAATTAATGCTTTTTGTTTCTTTTGATATGCAACTTGTGAGATTTATCTCCTGAATACTTACCAATGTCTGGGAGATTTCCATATAATGGCAAACTACCTGGAATTGGATCTCTGTGGAAAAAAGGTCTGAGCTCAACATAACACATAACATAATACATATGGTCATTGAGTGAAATCTATGTATTATCCAATGCGAGGTGAAATAAGTTCAGTCAAATGGTATCACTAAGTAAACAAAGACAACATTATTTACCAAAACTGTTATACGTAGATGTTTTACTTACACGTATGTAGGCTCAAAAGTACCAACTACAAGTTGAGACATAATGGGAAACACAATAATGAGGTCATTAGGTAAATGTCAGATGTACATGATTTTTCATATTTAAAAATATGAATGGTTACAACTGAACACTTAATGAAAATATACTGCAATGAAGTTGAAAAGAAAAACTCACTGTTTGGAACATTTCCATAGCTGGATTGGCCGTCGGCTTCTGTTGGGAAGCATTTTTGTCTTTTATTCATAAATAGACATACTGTCATCAAAATGTCCTAATAAAATAAAATGTCAATATTCTTTTAACAGGGATTTCAGTACTGTTATGCACTCTACAGAACACCAAAATTGTCTCTGCCATGTGACCGCCAATACAAACCAAGCTAAAAGCTGAAGCATACCTTCGACAGCCGACATGGACCTATAAAATACAAAGTCACATATACCATAAATTCTATATATATATTAGTACAGCCTAGCTTCAAACATATATTTATAGATAGATATTAATATATATATATTAAAAACATACCCTGGCTCTGGTGGAAGCCTCCTGGCAATCTGATTGGGTTTTGTAACTAAAAAAAAAGGAATGATAAGTATCAGTTAGAGTCCTGTAAGATGGCTCTCAGGCAAGGCCAGTTGTCTGCCATTTCTTAGATTTGACATTTGGCACTAAAACACTAGACATTTTCCTTTTCTTTCTGGCATGCTATGGTTCACCACAAGGCAAGCAACAATTACCACCTAATGTGGGGTACGTAGCAGTGCAAGGCATAGCATTAACAATGATATTTGCCCAATAAAGGTCTTTTCCTCTTATGCTAATGTTGGATGTCACTTCACCTGTTTTGGATCGGGTTACAGCAAACCTGCTTCCCTCGCGATGTCTAAGAGAGGGAAGACAAATTTAGATGTGACCGTTGCGTTATGGAACATCATTGTGGCCATTGCAATATAGATCTTTTTACAGACTCACATCACTGTTGGTGCATGTGGATCATACAGTTGATTGTCTTCTTGTATTATCTCTGTCAAATACATAAATATGCACCTCCAAGTTTAACGAACTGTCTTAGGTGAAGCTTGTAAGATCTTACTAATTGAATGAAGGTAGAGGTATTTGAATAATGGTAGATTTGAAAAACTCACTTGTTTTCCTTCGACACCATAAACAGATGACATATACCATCCCCAGAGATAATAGGGACATCACAGAAAGGGCCAGCACCTGCTGGCTTCCAATGGCAATCATGCCTTGAAAGATAAAATCATAATGACCATTCATCCGTGGGTTAGATTAAGACAGATTAAGATTAGATTAAGACGGTGCACATCTGAACCAATGCGGATTCTGTTTGTTTCTCAATGCAGCTGAATGCTGACAAATTCTAGCCTAATCCTGTTTATGATTTAAAAGAAGTGGAAACTTTTTGCAAGTCTTCAGCACACAGATTGGATGGGTTATATAAAGACGCAGCATCTATAGGGATCTTTTACTTGTCATCAAACTCCTAACATGGTAACTCAATGGTTTTGGAGGTACAATCCAGGTGGAAATGAAGCTATCCCAGTTAGCTAAACATAATCTTCAAGAAAAATTATCATCAGTTTGAAGTCTGACCGCTGCATTATTTCTTATGATTTAACGCAAAAAACTTACTCAACTGACTTCAAGGACTGACTTCAGAGAGAACCTTAACAATATGCACATGAAGAGCCTCATCAAAAGCTTCTCAGTTCACTTGAATAACAATAACCAGTACATATTTTGAAAGAAAAAAAACTATGAATATTTCAAGTTACCTTACGTTCAAGGGAGGCACTTTCAGTTTACTCCATTTGCAGGTTGCTAAGAGGTTTCACTCACTGACAGACTGACTCGCAGTGTGTTGAAGAGCGTCGCAAGCATGACTTTTTCCTGTTTCAAACTGACTGCTTAACCACATCCGCTCATCACTGTGCTGGACAACAAAAGTAGACCATTTAGAAGAACACCTAAGCCCCAAATCTTTTATGGTGGCAGGAAGCGACATATAGAGAAATCAGTTTTTTTCTGTCCAACAGTAGTCCACAATGTAATAAAAGCATTGTTTATCTATGGAGCCTAAATACCATGTTTGTATTGCATTAGCACTTAGGTACATCAGAACTTCCCACTTACTTGTGGGCATCTTTGTTTTTGTCAGGTTTTCTGTCTAATGCAAAGAGATGAAGCTATCAATGAAGATGGTGCCCTGAACTCAGTAGATAATGGAACACTTCTAATAGTTGCTCTAATCTTTTAGAGAGATATGAAACCCTAAGCTAACACTGCTGCTCTGGGAGAGAGGTGTAGAAAGAAAGGACCTCAAAGACTTTAACACAGACAGCAAACATTTGCATCTTTTACGTCTATGGAATATTTTAGATTTTTCTATAGGGGCTGCTCAACACCCCATTTTAAAATTAAAAGTCAGGTATGACACACTAAGTCTTCAATGTATGTACATACACGCTTGGCTTGTTTTCAAATGTTAGATAGATTAGACTTACAAAAGCTGTAGCTGTGTTCTAGTTTTACTTTAATGTACCTTTTAATGTGATGTAGAGAAGTTACACAGATGCAATAGCAATTGGACACAACTGGCTTCAGTGTTCATAAAGAAATGGCCACAGTACCAAAACATTTTCAAAATCATATTTATTGATTCTAGACGTGAACAAATAATTGTAGCTATTGATGTATATGAACACAATGATCTGTAGCAGTTAGTATTTATCTTTTGAAATGCTGTTTAATCTATAGTAACTGTTCATGGCACAATTAAGAACATAGCCCTCCCCCCAATGATCATATGTATAAAAGCTTCTACAGTAGATAACCACTTTTTGTATTTCAGGTGGCACTTTGCAGAATGAAGAACATCAGGCGTTGACGCTTCTTTCCTAATCTGCCACAAGAGGGCGTGAGTCATCATGTTTCCAGTTAAGAGTTGATCCACATCGTCATAGCAACACAGGGTACTAGAGCGGCTGGAAGGACCATGGAAAAGAGGTATTCCGGTCAGTGTTTACCTACATCAGGCCATTCTCTATGCATAAACAAGCAGAGTTTAGTGTGAGCTGTGCCTGTTTTAGCCTTTTAAAATACTTAGATGTAGTCAGTACAACATTTTAAGGGTTAGAAACATTAAGGCTTCTTACCCCTTTGGATTTGCAGGTGCCACACAGGCAACCGCAGAGGCCATTGATCATCTGGATGGAGCACAGTATCCCCTGTACTGCACTTACCGCCACTAATGTGCTAAACAGTCCTATGTTGAACTCTATCACTTTTTCAGGTGCAGTGCACACAAACCAGGTGTTCTGGTTGTTAAGGTAGCTGTCTTCCCTAAAACCGATGGAAAAGAGAGAGGGAAATGTAGCGTTATGAGTGCTTTGGAAAACCACTGATTGAAACTGACTGAATGAAACTGACATTTGCACAGAATGGGATATTGAGAAACATTGGGCGAGCGTCGGTGCTTTTGCAAGATAAAAATACATATGGCTAATTTAATGAAGCAGTCTGTGATGCTAATTCAGAACACTTTTTAAGTTATTTGACGAGGACTGAAGGTCCTGTGAGCATTGCTTTGTGAAAGCACGATGAAAAATGGTTATTTAAGCCAATGTGCGATCTATTAAACTTGTTTCTTTGTTTCAGTCCTTTTGTTGTATACAGATTTGATTACATTTCTCTGAAAAAGAAAATGCCAAATGCAGAGATTGCATAATGTTAACACAGGCTGTATTTCACTAATCTTACTTGTCTTTAAAAGGAGTCATCCAAATGAATCCTACTCTACAAAGTGGCCCATTGATCAAACCAGTTATGGCCACAATGAAACTGTAGAGGGCGCCAGCAACCCCAACAGCAGCAAATGCAATCGACAGGAACATCTGTGAAGGCAACCACAGGTCAATAAGAGTTAATGTAAAGTCCACAATATTATCAGAAGAAGTCTGTCATGACTACAGTTTATAGCGTTACAATAAATCCTTTATCTGGTTCAATAAAACGGAATGTTTTATACCTGTTAAGCAGATTCCGGGTTGACGTTCATTGTGGATTAATGAAAAAGCATAACAATAATAGAAGCATTATGTACCAGTTGTGGGAAAAACATGTACGACTCTGCTGTGTTTAAACTGTCCACAGTGGCACTTTAATTCCCTGTTGTTTCCCTCCCATCAGATATTTGAATCATGTGAACCACATTCTCAGTCTCACAAAGTCACTTACAGGACAGATACCTAGCCATTTTGTCTAATGGAATTATCCACAACCACATGTCAAGAGACAACAAGGCAGTACCCATTCCAAGGCTGCTCACTTTCCAACTAATAGTCCTTTGTTCGACTGTGCAAGATGCTGTCTTTGAGCTCGATACCTTTCTTCCCCAAATCCACAGGACTTATCACTTCCACTCACCCCACAACGGTTGTTACAGCAGCCTTGCTTTCCTGTCAGGTGTATGTGGATTGCAGGTATTAACACCTATGACACAGAAAGAGACAAGGAGAAATCATTGGTTATCTTTTATTATTTGTATATACTTTTATTAACAGTAATGAATTCAATATCTTTATTTTATTTTATTATATAACAGTTATATATTATACATTGGTTATTTTTCATTATACAAGAGCTATGTCTAGGCAAACAATTTATTAATTTCTGATTGGACTGATTTCTAACATGTCATTCCATGAGTGAGGATATGGGGGGGGGGGGGCTCATGCAAAGGTCTTAGTGTGTGGGAAAGCTGGAGAGCTGTTCTGCTACGTGCAAAATGGAACATGCATTGTGTGTGTTTCGGGGCCTGTCAGCAACCTGTGCGTGGGGTGGGCAGGGGGATGATTGGGGGCCCTTTGAGTTGATCTTGTCTGGGCCTGCCAGGAACAACCTCACTCGGATTCCTCAATGCAAAAAAAAAAAATCACTCCACGCTTGATATAGGCCTATTTCAGCTGTTGAATTTTAGGACGTCAAAATTGTATCCATTCAAAAGCACGAGAGAATGGCAGGCAGCGATTTTATAATGAGACAGTTTTTCAGTTAGGACAGAGAGCACATGAACGTGGATGTCTAAATGAATGCAACATAAAGATAGGAGAGTGTTCAAATGAATGTGCACAAATAACCTTTCTGCTTTGGCAACGCTTTACTCCGCTTGAGAATGAATAGACGCTTGAGAATGAATAGTCAAAATTGAAATAAAAAAAGAAAACACAATCTGGTGTCTTCAAATTCAATTTGTCAGTAGTAGAACTCAGTCTCACTCATGCTCAAATAATTGGTTATTTATTTGCTTGTTATTTTATCCCTGTCTTATGTTCAATTAAATTATTGACACACCCGACCACAAATATTCATAGCGTATTGTTTTTCTTCCCATTTTCAGGCAGGTTTTCACTCACACATTTTCTGGCAGGTCTGTATTGGTTTCTTTGGAGACCATAATCTTGGCTCAGCGCTCTTAAGGCAGCTGCATGTTTTGAGACAACAGAGATTCCAGTAACTCCCCTGCCAGGCTATCTGAGCCTTTCCCGAAGAAGTAATGAAATGTAAATAGAAGAGTCCAAACTGCAGGAGGTCTCTGGGTGAGACAGCAGAGGAACTGTAAAAAAGTCTAAAGAATTCCTTTTATAAAAAAAAGTTAGAATAATGCAGTGTATATTTTAATGTGGTGAAACTATCTTTCATTATCATGTTTCTTGGAATAGTTGGGCTTTTCAGTCAGCCATAAACAAGTAAATAAACTCTAAGTGCAACTGTCTGCCCAGGCATATTCAGGTGATTCAAAACAACTAAGGCAACTGCGCCAGTTGAACAAGTTCCATTTTCCAACTGAACAACATTTAAATAGTGAAGATACTAAACTAACTCTTCTATCAGAGTAAGGATTACAGAAGAAATGCATGCATATAGACTGTCCATACACCCTGCTGACCTCAAAGTTTGCAGTCTTGGTTGCAGTATGTACAGTATGAGTAAAAAAGAGAATCAAGCTTTCATTTGTATTTGTAGGTGTGAGGGTCAGCCTATATAGATGTCTGTGGACTCACCATGACGCCCCCGCCTATAAGGCCACCCATGTACTTCACCTCCTCGGTTATGTGTCCATCTTTGGCGTACTGCACATCCCAGCCAGGAAAGAAGAGGATAATGTTACAGATGATCGAGGTGAGCGCTAAGGGGTATAGCAACACTCCAATGCAGTGGGCACATTTCCCTGTACACATGTTGACTTCGGATTCCTGTGGAGCGTCAACCTAGGATACAGCACTTCTACACGACCGCCAGGAGACCGTTGACCTTAATCCAATGAAAGGAATTTTGATGGTCCACAAGGTAGTTTGATTGTATTTTCTCTCCCTGTTGTCCAATTCAGTTCTTTCTGATAGTAGAAGATGGGTCGGGGATACTATACAGACAGCTTTGTTTGGCCTCTCTCTTCAACTCTTGTCCGTCTCTGGCTCCACACATGTGCTCAGGATTAGATATCTGGGGCAGAGAGGGGCGGGAAGAAGTAAGACTGATTTGGTGTGTGTTTGAATGGTCAGGGTGTGGGAGGGAGAGAGAGAGAGAGAGGGGGAAAGAGAGAGATAGGGAAGAGTAAGGGAGGGAGAGAGAGAGAGAGAGAGAGAGAGAGAGAGAGAGAGAGACTGCAGGAGGAGGGAGAGGGGAGAGACAGATTGAGAAACAGAGGGCGTTTTGTGTTCTGAGCAGATCAGCAGGGTTGGGCAGAGTTCTGGATATTCAGCTCTTTCTCCACGAACCTTATCGAGAGTTTTATTTTGTAGCCTATTTGGTTTGTTTGTATATTTTCGTTTGTTTAATTTGTTTATTTTGTCTTTAATAATATTTTATGATGAAGGTTCAGACTATATTCAAGACCCATTGGCCACAGTTTATCATTTTCTCTTCCTTACAGTTAATCCAGACCAGTAGAGCCAACAACATGACAGCATCAAAGTCTCTTTTGGGTGTAAGTGAAACTGTTATTTTCAAAACTGACCTTCAGAAAGAGTCACAATATAACAAGTACTTTGCCTCACATAGTTCTATTCACAAGCATACTTAGAACAATTGTATAGTGAGTTTTGCTGCAAGTGATAAGAAGTTACAAGTAGATTTTACAAACAGTTGACCTATGTTACCATTTAAAGAAGTCTTCACAAGAGGTTACAAGTGATCTTCAGAAACATGGTGGAACATTTAACGGGTATGGAATACACAAAAAGTTATCAGACAGTTGCTCATCACAGAAAAGACACTGACATCTGAGACAGCTGGCGTCACAAATTGCTTCCAGCAGAGTTGAGTCCTCAGTCATTTCTTGTAAGCAATGAGGCTTTACAGCACAGATGGAGGTGGGTGGAGTAACCACTACCAGGACACCAGAACCGTGACAAAGCACTGGTCTGGGAGTTGTGCGATTCACACTGCTGTCATGCTATGGTTAGAAGAACATGCTGGTACGCCTGAAGATGTAGAGCTGTAATCCAGGGATGAAATGATGAAAGCCAGACACACTGGTAAAAACACAGGGTTGAGCTATATAGACTGATAGATAAGATCTGGCCTCCCTGATGTGATGTCAGCACAGTGTGCTTAATGGAGACCCTCTGGCTATGTTCTTCCCGGCCTCCTAGCAGGCTTAACAGAATCCGTTCACGATTCTTGCGAAAGGTTGTTGATATTTAAGATCAACAGCCCATTAAATTACACCCCTCCCACCCTTGCTCCTGAAGCAACATGTTGATTGGCTGGAATTGTTTGTGAATTATTTCAACCAACATTTACCGAGCCTGGACTGTGTACAAACACCAGAGATTTTTGAATGCACACACTGGGCAGTTGAGGGACTGTGGGGAGCAATAAGATGAATTTGACAAAAAAGTATATTGGATTACAATCCCGGATTCTACCTTTAAACGGTAATATCATGGTTAGTTGGGCTACGCAGTGACGGTAAATGTAGTTTAAGTACAAGAGACTCTGTCCTCCATAGTTGGACTGACAGCAGACATCCCCTCATGCTAAAGTGTCTAAAGTGTTGTCATCTGTACAGGGAGCGTGTTATTCTCCTGAGGAAGGCACAGAAGAGGGTGATGTCAACAGTTCAGTAGAAGTGAGAGGCAGTACTTTACTGAATGGACCAAATTGGCTGGTATGCAAAGGCAGCTGCTAAAGATGATTGCTTGTCAAAAGGCTTTGTGATCAGGCCTACCGTATTTGCATAGTTCGCTGATACCAACAGAGTATAAAGCTGATGATGTATATGGGCTTAAACTATACATCATTGTGCCTTGTTTTGTAGAACTTTAACCCTCAGCTGGGGGCTACATACTGTATTCTAAAGGGTGTTCTGAATGTTCAGGCGGCTTAAAGCATCTATTTGGGTTGGGTCTTCATATGCCCACAAGTAGGATGTTGATTAGGAGCCCACAGTCAAATGATTAACTTTGAACTTCAAGTTTCTAGCTGTCCGTTCTGCGTGTGTGTTTGCGGCAAAAACCCCCCACTATTCCAGCCAATCATCACATTGTTTCAGGAGCACAGATGGGCGGGTTGAAATTTGAATTTTTTTCAACTTTAGTATTTCAATCTGCTGTGACGAAGGGAAACATTTTGGATCAGTTACTAGAACAGACAGCTCAGTTGTTTCTCTAGCCATGTTTATGTGTCTGACCATTGTCTTGGGTACTGCACCTGCTCGTTACACTGACAAGTGATATGCCATTGGGACCAGATGATATCCTGCCTAAGTGTTATCTGTTTCTGTCACTGGGTGACTGAGGACACGTCCCATGTCCTTACACTGGCATTGGCTCAGACTTTTGATTTGTTATTCAGACAACTGTCTCTTAACATCATGTGATCTTCTCTGGAATATTCCATTGCCAATGACTCAGCGCTCTAGCCATCTGTGTCCATTTTTACAACATCCCTCTCACGTATCACTGTTGCTTCACCCATTGATTTTGAGTTTCCTATGGGGAATGTGCATGCAAGTCCTTATGTAGTCATTGGTGAGCCAGTTCACATTGGAGGTGTGTTGGTTTGAAAAAAGACAGAGCTACTCATTTACTGAGTAACTGAGTTAATTTGTAGCTCCCGCTTGAAGAGGAAACTAGACGTTGAGGCCTGATATTTTGAAAAATACGTCTGGCAGGGATTCCAAAACCGGCCGGGGATTTAGTTTTAAAAACAAATTATTACGTCCCTGCATGTGAAAAAGATGGCAAAACTTCGTCACTGGGGGAGGGGGCGGGGTCCTCCGCATGGGAAAAAGATGGCAAAACTCCGTTGCGGGGGGAGGGGGCGGGATCATAAGCAATTTTCCGGTCGGTTCACACCTGTGCTAATGCTAGTGTGTTATTCTTTTTCTGCACCACATAAACATTGTGCAAGCCTTATTTACTTGACTAAGAAAGAGCACATTTCCTTTTACATCAAAATAAATCAGATTGCAGTGACATTTTCATTAATTGTACTGTGTTTAGAATTTAATTACTATTGTCTGTGTAAGTGATGTCAAGTATTTGGTCATGATTGAAGGTTGAGTGCCTCTTCCTGCACATTCATGTTCCAATCTGTGGCGGAATCCCTGTGAATGACACATTTTGCTGTTGATGTTGTTGTTGTTGTTGTCATCGATTCAACATCAACTGAAACCCCACACCTTAATGGCCCCTTAATTTGCTAATCAATGCTTGTAAATACTCCATCCATGAAGAACTGTAGCTGGCAAGTAGTTTTGTGAAACCACGTTTTTCTTCTTTTTGTTGTAAATACGCTAAAAAACAAAACTGCATGACTGAAAGCAGTGACAGGTCCACATGTCCATCTATTCACAAAAGATAAAAGTAGTGACAGGTCCACATGTCCATCTTGTCCTAAAGATGTCTAGATGCCAATCCAAAAATGAAGTCACCTGTCAGAAAGAAGCGCTATAGAACAGCATCAACTGGTAATACAGGGACAAATAAAAGAGAAACTAGAGATATTAACTCACTAACTTGTTCATTTAGTTTTGTTATGTTTTGTGATACGATTTTCAACAAAGAGTACTAATAAAAAGCAAGCAGATTTATTCAAGGCAGTAATTGTTTTATAGACTTGTTCATAACCCTTCTTTTCATGATCTACCCCAAGCTCTTAGAAGCTCATTCCAGTGTAAGTGAGTCATCTCTAATCTCAACACATTGTTCCCACCCTCACATTCCAGTGCATAAAGAAAGGCTTGGCATGCAGCAGGTCATCTTTATGATCCGGGCTACTGCCAACCTTCACAACTGTTGATGGTTGTCTCGAAGTTAATGTAAGACAATTATGTAAAGGTGTTCTAGCATTATCTGTGGAGGCTGAGGGTGGCATAGTTTCCTTATCTAGATACCTCATGCCCCGTGATGCCCCATGAAACATCAAGATAGTGAATTTCTATCACTTCCAGTCACACCTCACAATGTGATTGGCAGACTTGGCACTGAGCAGACTTGGCACTGAGAATTTCTTGGGAAATGCTTTTCCAGGTGCCAACGGACACTAAAGCTAAACAAAGTGAAGTGGACAGAGATGTGTGCTAGATGATTGCTCTGAGCACACCACTACAACATTAGAAGGTTGCTCTCTCTCTCTCTCTCTCTCTCTCTCTCTCTCTCTCTCTCTCTCTCTGTCTGTGTGTGTGTGAGCAATAAAATGAGTTGGCTCTGACTTCATCTCGTCAAAGATTCACAACAGGGAGGCTTGACGAGTTACCACCAACATCTGTGTTCCAATGACATACAACAGTAAGCTCTCAGTATTGCTGTTCACTGGGACCAATGGCCAAGCCCAGACTGCAGTCAAGACCAAATATAGGCCTTCCTGTGCCAGCCTATATCATATTTGTCCATGGGCTATGTTTCCTATACGGTATGTGCCCATTTTAACACAAGTAAAAGATAAATAAATGACAAAGAAGTTTCTCGTTAATATTAATGTTAAATATTAACTAAACATTTGCTTGAAGACTGAGTCTGCTCCTTGTATAAATACAGAGCAGTAAAGCTTATCTCTGTCTTTAGGAAATGGCAAGGTGTGGCCCTTAACTTACAATTTAGGTGGCAAGAACGAGTAATTCAATTTGAAATATGTTAGGTTTTGTGCTATTAAAAGAAGTAAACATTTTAACAAATATAGCGTGACTTGAAATTTCACTGTCCATGTTGTGTGTGTGTGTGTGTGTGACTGAATGTGACTAATTACACACTCATTTTAAGGCAGTTTTTATTACCAGGTGATTCATGAACATGTAGAAAAGTACAAACAGGCGAGGTCCCACTTCTACACTCCTTAAATGAATCACTGGCATCTCAGATGTCACCGACTACATTTGAGACCTTCAGCCATATCCTCCATTTTCCTACAGATACTTTTCACTCTTGCCTCATAGAAGATAATAAAAATAGATGGCTGTATGGCACTGATCATTCGATGTGCAATAAATATGATCAACCTGCACACAATGAAGTAAGCATACTTCCCACTTCCCTGGGCCTATGGTTCAAACTCTTAGTCTGTTTTATTGTGCCCTCCTATAAGATGACGTTCTCTTTGTTAAAGGGTAAATAAACAGAAAATAAGGATGGATACATGTGAAAGCACAGTTCACATTCATAACCATCATTCTGCTCTCCTGCGCATAGACAACTAGCAATACTCTGCCTTTGGACTCCATAACCAATCACTGTCTAGAGGGTTCCCTGCTGCCTGCTATAATGTCTGAATAGTCCAAATTATGTTCATCTTACCCACCACAAGAGGGGTTTCAAGTGGATGGAAGAACATTCATAAACCAATGGTATAATGAAGATAGAAACATAGACAGCAAAGTCATCATCGTTTAGATATAATTACATTACATTCTGACAGTTATCAAACAACAACAAACAGCAGTTTTTTTTACATGCAAGGGCTACACATTGGTTTGGATTTGGTTTACAATGCAAGCTTCCAAATACTGTGTCCATGCATATTTTCTTGTCGAGTCTAAACGGTTCTCATATGCGCCTCATTATTTTTAAATGCCCAAATCTTTTATTTTATTTGGATGGGCATCTAAAATAATCCAACTCTCGCACACCACTATCACTGATACATTTTATTTTATTTTATATATTTTGTTATACGTCACAGACATATGCTGTTCTGTCAGGATCCCGCTCAATTTAAGCCCTGATTGGCTTAAATAACAACCGTTAACAAGATTTTCGGAATACAACTTCAACTACAATGGTGACAACACTGATAATGTAGTGTCGATAAAGACGTAACAGACTGAAGCTGTGCCCCAATATATAGACTTCTGTAGGCTACAACTGAAGAGTGTACGTACCATTTACTCAAGTGGGCCATGCAGAATAAAAAGCCCTGGGTTCCAGTTATTTATTTCTAATCCCCGCCCCACAAAGGGCACATGCAGACAGTTCCATTAAAGGTACAGTACAAAGTGTGTGCTGTTAAAAATAAATTGCCTCAGCTTCTGATGAATAATGAATAATGATGATGCATCTGAATGTCATTGTTCAATCAAACAACAGTCAGGCAACAGTCAGGCAAAAGTTGTGCTTCAATGGCCCTGCCCCTTTTTTGGGCTATTTGGGGCGAAATGGAAATCGCCCCAGACCTCTGTCATTGACTCTCATGTTCAATCAGTTATTTTCACATAACAGGGCTCTCAATGCATTCTCTATGGCTTCACAGAGGGCTCGCCCCTCCATGCTTTCGTCATACGGAGAAGGACGTATAGGAAAGTAAAGGCCGATTTATGGTTCTGCGACTGTAGCAGGCTCTGAAACATCAGCACTTATTAAATATCTTAATAAGTAGTGAAGTCAACGTGTCTGCTTCACATGATGCAGAAGTTTGTTTTTGATTGCAAAATAAAATCACAGAGTGCAATAATTACCTAAACAAAGGATTCTTGCCTTGAGAGCTATATCCAGGCTATAGGCCCTTAACTCAATAAAATGTATTTAAACAGCACTGAAATCGCGATGTGGAGTTGTATATGCTCAGATGGTGATGGAAAGGGAGTGAGAGAGAGAGAGATGGTGCATGCACGATCTATCTAATAGATTAGCAAAGTAAAACAAAGCAAGATAATGTGCGGTCACAGACCATGCAAACTGTGAATTACCGATTGTGCATCAGAAATGAAATAAACAACAATAACTTCTGTCTGTGCCGGGAATTCGTTTATGTTCTAGCTGTCACAACGCGATTACAGGTGGTAAACTGGCATGATGGAGAAAGTTAAAATTAAACCGTCATCTTGAGAGTTTAAAACAATACTAAATGAAGGGAAATCTACTTTATGGAGATATTTCTGCTTAGTAGTCGATGCGATGTTGGATATGTCCAATGTCAGAAGTGTGAAGTTTAATAAAATATGAATGATACCATCCTCTTTCTCCACAACAACATGGATTAAAGCTCGATGGTTAGATTATGAAGATAGTTTTTTAACGAACGTGGCCGTGCACTGAAAGTTTTGTTAGGTCAGGTTAGGATACACAGAGGAGTTTTTTTCCAGGAAAAAACACAAAGGATCCAAAAACCACACGGTAACAAAAAGTAGTCCTTCCAGTAACAAACACTTCAGGCAAAAAACTCAAAAGTCCACAAAGCATTCAAAAACAGTTAAAGGTGCATTAAGGATTAATAGCTATTCGCTAAAGGTATGCTAGCAGCTAAAACTAACGAAATCTCTTGAAATGTGCTGACTTTGACATTATGACAAACTAATTACTCAACGACTGTCCTTACACAGTCAAACATCAATCATGTGCAACACAAGACTAAGCAAGACGGCAAATAAGCTACTTACTAGATCGGCAGAAGGTAATCAAAGTCAGGTTGGCGGGCATCGGCAGGCAAAACTACAGAGCGCAGTTATATGCCTATCGACCCTCCTATGCCATTGGCACGGAAGCAATTCTCCATATTAAAAGTCATTGTAGCGCCCCAATTTTTTTTAAGCTGTTATTTTAAGGTTAAACTGCTTATCCTAACCCTAATCCTGAAGCAAAATTGTTGCATATTGTGCCTTTAACAAAGAAAGTTCAACAGACCGTGAGCTGCGGTGAACAAGGGCCAAGAAATTAAAGGAGAATTTCTCAGTTCTCTGTCTCTCGGTTCGAAATCCCATGACTGAGCAAACGAATCTCAGAAACAAGGGGCTTAAAACAGGCACATGAAAACGAGGAACAGGTGATGCCTCTGATCACCTGGCACGGGGTTTCCTAGCTTGTTTGGCAAGGGCTTGGGACATGTGTTGGGGTTTCCTGGGCCGAATCTCAGGGGCTTGTGGGTCCTGGCCGCATCTCCTGGCCGGTCGAGGAATGACAGTACCTCCCTCCTTACGACCGCCACTGGACAGTCCTGCGACACCAGGCTGGTCCCTTCGGAAGTCGCTGATGAGGGACTTGTCAACGATGTGGCGTGCTGGTATACAACAGCGTTTTTCGGACCATACCCCTCCCAATCAACCGGGTACTGTGTTCCCCAACCCACTCGCCAAGAGTCAAGGAGCCGTTTGACCGAGAACACCGGACCGCACGCCACAAAACGAGAAGGTGGGGGTGGGGGAGTTGGAGGAGACAAAGGAGAGGTTAGAACAGGCTTCAATAAAGAGACATGAAAAACCGGGCTCACCCGAAGCGACCTTGGTAAGGCGAGCTGATACGCCACTGGATTTATCCGCCTCACAATCCTAAAGGCACTGACTTTGCTGTTTCCCTACGGATTGCTGTTTCCCTACGGACCCTATTCTCAGAAGCTCCGGACGCCACTTCCTGCTAACAGGCTTGCTACTGAGCCGTGCTGTCTAGCCCCGGAACGCTGCTTATCTGCTTTTGTACTCAAGTATCCCAGTGACTGCGCTCACTATCACTACCTTTTACACTACATCGAATCTGTGATTTCTCCCTCTCCCCCCTATTTCCTATCGCTCTCAGCTAACGCTTAGCTGGCCATGGCGTCTCATTTGTCCTCTGTCCGCTGCCCAACATGTAATATGTTTAGCGACTCCCTAACAGCCTTCCATGGCTACAATACTTGCACTAAGTGTAGGCTACTGGCAAACTTCCAAGAGAGGATATCTGTACTTGAGTCGCGTCTCCTCAGCATAAACCTTACAACTTTGTTAACCCAAACCAGCGAAATTCAGCATGCAGATCTAACTACATTAAACAACGTCACTCCGCCTTCTAGTTCACCCGTGTTAACACCACAACCCGAACCCCACAATAAATGGGTGACTGTAAAACGAAGAAGTAGTAGAAGACACTCAAAGCCAGTATCACACTCGTATCCCAATCCCATCCCAACTTCAAACCGTTTCTCTCCCATTAATACCACCGATACTGATGATAAAGTTCTCGTTATTGGTGACTCCACCCTGAGGCATACTCAACTCGCAACCCCGTCACAAACAGTGAACTGTATACCGGGAGCTAGAGCTAATGACATCAATCCCACTTAAAACTAATCGCTGATCGGAGATTCTCTAAAATAATTATTCACACAGGCGTAAACGATGTCCGCCTACGGCAATCGGAAACCACCAAGCTAAATTTTAAATCATTACTCATTAGCGCAACACAAATGGCAGACTCTGTAGTGTGTTCTGGCCCTATGCCTATTAACCGCGGCGACGAAATGTACAGCAGACTATCGGCACTTAATAACTGGCTAGCAGAATGGTGCTCACGCAATAAAGTAGATTTTATAAATAACTGGCCAACTTTTTGGAGGAAGCCTGGGCTACTACAGAAGGATGGCATCCACCCCTCCAAAGAGGGTGCTAGCCTCCTTTCTTAAAACTTAAAACACCACCTAGCCCAAACGTACTACTGACAACCAATAACTAGAACTGGAAGGCAGACCTATTACCCCACACTAGCCTCCGCTGCACCATTACACTCCCTCCCCATACTAAATCACATACAAACGGTATCCATACCTAGAATACATAAACCCAACGCAAATCACACTAGTAGAAGTATTAACCAGGAAAACCTAATAAAGATACAAACCTTATCAGCACAAAATGAAACTTGCACAATACTAAAATTAACAGCCTTATTAACATTCGGTCCCTAACATCAAAAGGTGCACTTATAAATGAGCTGATAACAGACAACAACATCCAAATACTTTTCCTAACTGAAACCTGGCTAAAACCAGATGAGTTCATAGCCTTAAATGAATCTAACCCTCCAAGTCATGTTAACTGCCACATCCCCCGCAACACAGGACGTGGAGGTGGAGTTGCTACAATTTCCCTCGCTAATCTATGTATTTCCCCAAGACCTAAATTCAAATTTGCATCATTTGAAGTCCTCATACTTCATCTTATGCATCCTAACTCAAAAGCCACTAACCCGGTCACTCTTGTGACACTATATAGACCACCAGGTCCCTATGCTGAATTTATAGTGGGAGATTTTAATATCCACATGGATAATGAAAATAATAGCCTTACAATTGCATTCCAATCACTGATATACTCGATTGGGTTCTCACAACATGTAAACACACCAACTCACTACCATAATCACACCATTGACCTTGTATTAACGCATGGCCTAGAAATTGACCGCCCTATAGTTCTACCCCAAAATACTACCCTCTCAGATCACCACCTAATTACATTCAACATGAAATTAGAACTCCGTCCAACATCGGAAATAACCCACTACAGCCGTTGTCTATCCGACTGGACTACAGCTGAATTTATAGCAAAACTACCCTTCGCCCTCACCTCAGCTCCTATCGCTGGCAAAGTAAATGGCATATGCACTCCCCCACCTCATATCGACCTACTAACTGAAGGCGTCATACATGCACTACACTAAACCCTTGACGCTGTTGCACCACTAAAAAAGAGAATAAGAAAACGGAAAAAACTGGCCCCATGGTACACTGATCAGACTCGTGCACTTAAACAAACCACACGAAAATTTTAAAAATAATGGTACTCCACCAAACTTGAGGTATTCCTCCTGGCATGGAAGGATAGTCTTCTAAGCTATAAACGAGTACTCTCCGAGGCGAAATCAGCTTACTATTCTTCATTGATTGATACATTGATACATCTCGGCCATCTGGTCGTGGAGGTGGGACGGGACTGTTGATCTCGGAAAACTGGAAATTTACTCCACTGCTGTCCTCAAACAGGTATGCCTCGTTTGAATATCATGCAATTATGGTAACTGCTCCTGTTAAAACATATGTGATTGTTATCTACCGGCACCAGAACAACTGGGCGATTTCGTCCATGAGCTGGACACCCTGCTGTCATCCATCCCTGACCATGAGTGTCCAATACTCATCCTTGGCGACATGAACATCCACCTAGACAATCCCAACTCGGCTGACTTTCGGACCCTGGTTCACTTGTTCGACTTACAACAGGTACCCACTCCCCCAACTCACAAAGCAGGGAAAGAGCTTGACCTCATCCTTGCTCGGAACTGCACCACGGAAAACCTAACCGTAACCCCTCTCCATCTCTCAGACCACTTCTTCATTCGCTTTGATGTTCGGCTCATTGAGCAACCCTCTGTCCCTCCTCCTATGGTCTCGTTCCGGCGCAACTTCCGCAACCTCTCCCCCACTCACTTTTCCTCCCTGGTTTCCTCTACTCTTCCACCTTTATCCACCTTCTCCTCACTAGGTGTCAATGATGCCACAGAATCTCTCTGCTCCACTCTAAGCTCATGCTTGGACAGTTTGTGTCCACTTTCTACCAGACCTGCGGGAGCTACCCAGTCTCATTCATGGCTGAGTGATACCCTCCGAACGCAGCGCTCCAATCTCAGAGCGGCTGAGAGAAAGTGGCACAAATCTGCAGCACAGGACGATCTTGCAAGCTACCAGACACTGCTGACCTCCTTCTCATCCAGCATGACTGCTGCTAAGAAAACTTTTTTCAATGACAAAATCAACAGTGCAACTGATGCTCGGAAACTATTCTCCACCTTCAAAACTCTGCTCTACCCTCCTCCTCCTCCCCCAGCTACTAACCTCACAGCCGATAACTTTGCTTCCTTCTTCACAGAGAAAGTGGCAGCCATTGGGAAACAATTCAACCAACTGTCTTCCCCCCCCTAAGGGCGCTACCATCAATAACTCATCGCTTCCCTCTTTCACCCCTCTCACTGAGAGTGAGGTCTCCAAAAATCCTAACAGGTAGCCGTCCAACTACATGCCCGCTGGACCCTATCCCATCCAACATCCTTCAAGCCATTTCCCCTGCCGTCCTACCGGCAATAACACAGGTGATTAATGCCTCATTTAATTCTGCAACATTTCCTTCTTCATTCAAAGTGGCTCGGGTAACGCCGCTGTTCAAAAAGCCGTCTCTCGATCCCACCCAGGTGGAAAACTATCGACCGGTCTCACTTCTCACTCTCCTATCTAAAACACTTGAGAGGGCAGCCTCCAAACAGGTCACAGAGTTCCTGTCAACAAACAATCTCCTCGATCCAAACCAGTCTGGATTCAAAAGCGGTCACTCCACTAAAACAGCCCTGCTATCTGTGACAGAGGCCTTAAAAACAGCTACAGCAGCAGCTCAATCCTCAGTTATCGTCCTGCTTGACCTATCAGCTGCGTTTGATACAGTCAACCACCGCATCCTTCTGTCCATACTATCAAGTATGGGCATCTCAGGCAAGGCGCACTCCTGGTTTGAATCGTACCTCTCTGGGCGCTCATTCAAGGTGTCATGGCAAGGTCATCTATCTGTACCCCACCACCTCACCACTGGGGTACCCCAGGGGTCGGTAATGGGACCACCTCTCTTTGCCATCTACACCACCTCGCTGGGCCCTATCATCCGCTCACATGTTTTTTCCTACCACTGTTATGCCGATGATACTCAACTGGTTCTGTCCTTCCCTCCTGAGGACAACACTGTTTCGGCACGGATCTCAGACTGTCTTGCTGATATATCCACATGGATAAAAAACCACCACCTTCAGCTGAACCTGGCCAAAACAGAACTGGGTACTATTCGGCGACGCTAGCTAAGCAGTTTAGCGAGCTAAATTCCAGGCTAAAAAAAGACAACACCGCTTTAGCGAGTTCGCAGAAGCAATTTTTTATCAATCACCATGGTAATTAATCGCTTAGCCTGCTCCAGGGCAGGCTAAGCAAAGTTTAGCTGGCTAAACTTGCCACACCCACGCCAAAAGGAGGGATCCCATTGACAAGGAGTCATAGTGTGATAAGCGTAGGAAGAGTTCTTTGCGATCGCCAAGAAGATCCATTTTTCCATCATGATGAGTTCTTGTATGAGCGCTACCGATCCACCCGACAAGGAATAATTAATTTAGAAGACCTTCTCGAGTCATTTATTGCATACTCCACCGTCGAACATTGAATGTCATCACTTTCTTGCGAGTGGTAGCCTTCATTTTTGTAATGTCGGCGATGCGGAGAACAAAGCACTCATAATTATATGACAGTGGTAGCCTATTAGTACAGTTGAGACATTGGTACAGTTGATAAACCCGAAATAACTTTCATGTGCAGCCTGAGACGTGAATTTTAGTTTGCACATGAATACTGACGTTTTCTTTGATCCCAGGACATTTGAGCACATGACCCAAATAGATATTGGCTAAAGTTGTTTTACCTACTTTAACTTACATCATTGCAAACGTTTAGTTTTGCAAACGTGTCTAGTGTTTGTGCGGTAGTGAATGGTGGAGGTGGATGGTAACGTGGGTGCATGATAAGAAGAGAGAAATAGACACCATTTTTTTTCATTGCTTAAATGTATTGAATTTCTTATTAATACATTCACATTTAGTCATTTAGCAGACGGTTTTATTCAAAGCAATTTAAAACCACAATTCCTCTGAGGGGAGTCGAACCGGTGATATACAGCATGCAAGCCATACGCTCAACCCGCTGCACCATAGTATGTTTCTGTTAAAGGAAAAGATGTCACTTACTATACATCCTATAGACAGTTTCTTATATTGCTGTGGTACCGCGGGAGTGTTGAATTTTGACATGATTATGGTCTTGAATTCTTCATAACGCGTTCATGATCATATCCTGCCTTATCGGAGAAAAAAAATAGTCTTTTTCTTTGAGTTTAGACCATTGTACCTTTCAAAAAAATCATGGTTTTGGGGATCGACCTTTCTTGCCTTTTGAAGCAAGACGTGCACGCGCAATTTAGCTGACGAGATAAATTAACTTGAGGTTAAAATAAATTAGCGCCCGTCGCCAGACCGGCTTGGCCTGTTCTCATTTAGCGAGCTAGTTAATCTCCAGTTGTGAGCTAAATTAATTATCTTAGCTTCAGTTGTACGCCGAACAGGGCCCAGATGGTCTTCCCAGCCAAACAGTTCATCCACCACAACATCAACATCAACACTGACTCTTTATCTCTGGCTCGATCCAAAACAGCAAGAAACCTCGGGGTCATTATTGACAACCAACAAACCTTCACAGCCCACATCGCCTCTGTCGCGAGGTCATGCCGCTTTGCGCTTTACAACATCCGCAAAATCAGGCCGTACCTAACCCAGTATGCCACCCAGCTGCTGGTGCAAACCTTGGTGAGTTCCCGCCTCGACTACTGCAATGCCCTCCTAACGGGCCTGCCGGCATGCGTGGTAAAACCACTACAGATGATCCAGAACCAACCAAAGAGGGCACATGTCACCCCGCTACTCACTGAGCTCCACTGGCTGCCGATAGCTGCTCGCATCAAATTCAAGTCACTTATGCTTGCCTACAAAGTGCTTACTGGGTCTGCTCCCACCTACCTAAATGCTCTTGTAAGGGCAAATGTTACACCCAGGACGCTGTGCTCATCCAGTGAGCGTCATCTGGCACTGCCCCCGGTGCAAGCAAGGCAATCCAGACTATTCTCAGTTGTAGTTCCAGGTTGGTGGAACGACCTGCCTAGTATTAGGGAATGCCTCCCGATAGCAGCTATCACACCACATACAACCGTAGTCTAGGGGTAGGCTATATCTGGATCCCACTGTCTACCAGAGAATCCCCTAATTGATATGCGTTGCATAGACTTGTTAGTCAGAGGTGTTCGATGATAGGTGTCTGTGGGGTACCAGAGGAAGTTGCCAGCTTACCTTGGTATACGGCTTGGCCAGCCCAGACGAATGACCCGGCGCCGACTAGCCCCGTCCTAGACGCTTTGCGTTGAGAGTTCACAAATAGGGAGGAAAACAAAAGACACAAACGCACCGAAATGTCCGATAAGCAAATAATCTCCGCAGGTGAGTTCACGGCGTCAGAGCTAGGCCGTCTCTCTCTGCTTGCTACGTGATTCCACTCCGCTCTCCTGAGTGCTCCCAGGTGAGCCATTATCACATGTTGCCTCTTTTCGCTCAGCCAATGAGCAGCCTGTGTAAACCGGCACTCCCCCTGGTGTATGGAATGTGAAACTGGTAGTGTACTGTCTAGGTAATGCATCTCACTTTGCCTATCGTAACATCCCTCCCCCCTTCAAACAAAAATAACAAATCTATTTATATATTTTTTTTTTCTTTTTCCACCTCTTTACATATTTTTCTTTTTATATATTTTTCTCTAAAATCCTAACTTCTCAGAAACTCCACGGCAAGTTTCTTCATGACTTCTTTGGACTCTTGCCAATTACTACGGGCTACCTCACAAGCAGAGTTCAGTCTGTCCTTGACCACAGCCACATACAGCAACAGCCTGCCTTGTTCCTTAGGTTCCCAACACTTTTCTTTCCTGATCTTCCTAGGCCCTCGCTCCTCATGACCATCTTTCAGAGAACCGCCTTCTGACACCGTTTCCCTTTCCTCCTCGGAGGCAGCATTTTCAATTACTTTAGCAAGCGAGAAGTCCTTTTGTTGTTCTTGCAATACTGTGTCTTGGTTACAAACCAAATCAGCTGATCCCCCAAGCACTCTACCTACTACGGTTTCGCCCAACGGAAACCCCAACTCATCCTGAGTACCTGGTACTTCTCTTTCTCTCTTTCTAGCCTGTGAGCGAGGCAGCACACACGCACTGACCACCTCCGGATTCTCTGCCTCCAAGGCCTGCGCTTCTGGAACTTCACACGGTGACCTGCTCCCTACTGGGTTGATATAGACTTGATCCCCTGCAAGGTCATTGCCAAGCAGCAACTGGATGCCCTCTACTGGCAGCGAGGGTACTAGTCCTAACACCACCTCTCCATTCACCAAGTTACTCTTAAGATGTAGCTTGTGTAAGGGCACTGCACCAATTTCCCCACCTAGTCCTTTTAACTACACCAAACTAGTTGCCGCCTGTGTGGATAACTCCACCACTCCCTCCAGCAGCACAGACTGGGCCGCTCCTGTATCACGTAACATGGTTACAGTGACCTCTGGCTCACCCTCACTGAGAGACAGGGCCCCCGTAGACACAAATCCACTGAAGATTCCTGGGGTAGTACCTACTTGAGTCGTCGCATTAGCCACTTGGGTCTTGATATTAATAATCCCCATCGTTTTTGGAATGCTGTTTGTTTCCCACCCAGGAGGAGATTTCTCCCTTCGCCCCGGACAACTAGATTTCATGTGCCCAGGCTTTCTACAGTAGTAGCAAATCACTTCTCTTATCTCTCTAGCCTCTCTCCAGGGAGGAGATCTAGAGGCCCTTAGATTTCTATGATACGACCTATCGCTAGAGGGTCTGTAACCACCATCTCTATCATCAGTGGGACTACTCTGCTCTGCTGGCCATCTTCTCGCCCCTCCAGGTCTTTCCCTCAGCTCCACTTCCCTCTGTGTCAATTCATACGAGTCTGCTAGCATAGTAGCCTTACGGAGATCACCTACCCCTTGAGCATTGAGGTACATCTGTATGTGGCCTGGGATACTACCTTTAAACTGTTCTAACAGCATTAACTCCTTCAACTCTTTAAAAGTAAACGTCTCAGAGCCCTTCAACCACCTCTCAAAAACAACCTCCTGTTGTCTTGCTAAGTCCAAAAATGTTTCTCCGGGTTCACGCCTAAGGGATCTGAACATCTGACGATGCCCCTCAGGAACCACCTCATAAGCCCTGAGAACCACATCTTTGATCACCCTATACTCTGTGCTCTGAGCTGGATCTAGTGCCACATACGCCTCTTGGGCCTTACCGATAAACGCGCTTTGCACCAGGATTGGCCACTTTTCCACTGGCCATTGTAATTCTGATGCTATTTTCTCAAATGCATCAAAAAAAACTTCTACATCATCGGTGTTAAATTTCGGCATCAGTTTCAGACAACAACTCACACTAAACCTGGATTCATGTGTGCGTTGATATTGACTATCAGTGCTTTTAATTTTTTCACGCTCAACCTCCAGTTTAGCTCGCTCAGATTGATCTTGCTGTTCAATTCTTGCTAGCTCTACCTGCGTTTCCAATTTTTTCAACTCTATCTTAGTTTTTAGATCTTCTGTTTCTGACCCAGTGAGGCCCAGCTGTTTAATAATAAAGTCGATCATTTCAAGCTTTTTAAAATTGTGGTCCATGTCAATATCCTGAAATTCCGCTACCTTGCAGAGTTCTGCCTTGGATAACTTTAGCCAATCCTTTCGAACAAGCTCTTTCGAAAAAAACTCCGCTGGATTGAACGTCATTGTGCTACTACCAATCAACCCACCGCAAGGAGAAAACCAGTTGAATAACAAGCGTCAAACCCCACACTTGCCTACCTCCTGACTTCAGTTTACTCACCACGACGTTAACCACGCCGTGCAAAAACTCTATAAGAGGTACAATCGGCCTCCCATTAACTATTATGTCGCCCAAACTGCAATGACCGCAACCAGCTGTTCACTGCGCGAACTCACGGTCTCGAAAAACAAACCTGTTGGTTATCCGCCCCGATTTCCGAGCCCAACAATAGTTAAATGGCCTAACACAGTTTCCAAAACATCGCGTTGCCACCCGCAGTTTTTCCACTAAACCAGACCATTTACTCAGCCTCCCGTTGAATGAACCAACACCGACTAACTACTACTGTTCCACCACGACCGTGGCCTCAATACATCACCACTCCACCACCGTTTACAAGCCAATCTAACTCACAGTTTGAGATCAATCCCGGACGAGCCCCCACTTATTAGGGAATGCCTCCCGATAGCAGCTATCACACCACATACAACCGTAGTCTAGGGGTAGGCTATATCTGGATCCCACTGTCTACCGGAGAATCCCCTAATTGATATGCGTTGCATAGACTTGTTAGTCAGAGGTGTTCGATGATAGGTGTCTGTGGGGTACCAGAGGAAGTTGCCAGCTTACCTTGGTATACGGCTTGGCCAGCCCAGACGAATGACCCAGCGCCGACTAGCCCCGTCCTAGACGCTTTGCGTTGAGAGTTCACAAATAGGGAGGAAAACAAAAGACACAAACGCACCGAAATGTCCGATAAGCAAATAATCTCCGCAGGTGAGTTCACGGCGTCAGAGCTAGGCCGTCTCTCTCTGCTTGCTACGTGATTCCACTCCGCTCTCCTGAGTGCTCCCAGGTGAGCCATTATCACATGTTGCCTCTTTTCGCTCAGCCAATGAGCAGCCTGTGTAAACCGGCACTCCCCCTGGTGTATGGAATGTGAAACTGGTAGTGTACTGTCTAGGTAATGCATCTCACTTTGCCTATCGTAACACTAGCACTACCAGAGCAGGGGCGTCCCTCTCTACCTTTAAGAAGCTCTTGAAGACCCAACTCTTCAAAAAGCACCTCCCTTCCTAACTGGCACCTTGGCTTAACCTGCACTTAAGCAGTAACAGGCCCGCACTTCTTTTTATTCTTTCTATGTCGCTTTCTATCTTTTTAAAAAAAATAAGCAGTATTTATTGTTACACCAGGTTTTTTAATGCTCTTAGCTTGACTGTTCTCTCCCTTGTACGTCGCTTTGGACAAAAGTTTCTGCTAAATGACTAAATGTAAATGTAATAAAAACAACCCAAAGTTCCTATTTAACACTATTTCTAGGCTAACAAAAAACCACAACACAATCGAACATTCGGTTCCCATAATCTTTAGTGGCAATGATTTCATGACCTTTTTCAATAATAATATCCTTAAAATAAGAGAACAAATTCATAGTTTCCTCCCCCTCTGTGACCCTACACCTTCCAAAATGCCCCACAGCAACACCCGCTCAACCGGGTGCTCTCCTTGAATTCTTCGCACCCACTAACCTCCCTGAACTAAACTCCTTGATCCTCTCATCTAAATCATCAACCTGCTTTCTAGACCCTATCCCCACAAAATTACTTAAACATGCACTTCCCTTATTAAGTGAGACATTACTTAATGTAATGAATAATTCTCTAATTTCAGGATACGTTCCACAATCATTCAAAATAGCAGTAATAAAGCCATCTCTTAAAAAATCTAACCTTGATCCCGATAATCTTGCTAACTATAGACCCATATCTAACCTCCCTTTCTTGTCAAAAATACTTGAAAAACTAGTAGCTAAGCAACTTACTTCCTTTCTACAACCAGTGGCGAAACCACCGGGGTGGCAAGGGGTGGCAGCTGCCATCCTAAAAAAAATGCTTGCCACCCCACTTGCCATCCAGGTTGTCAGAAGTGTCTCTTGCAATATACTCTAAATGTATTGAATGGCATTATATTATTGCTACTTATATTTTTGCTACTTAAGCTGTTGATCTCTTTGGTAACTTGCTCTAAAATCTTTAAGTTCCCCCTCCCCTGTAAAATGGTTGAGTCCATGAGTCCGCTTTGCTCCTATAACCGTGTTTGCCCATCTTCCGCTCCATACCAGTGAGGAAATAAACAGTTTGAAAGCACTTGAGAAGCCAAAAACAAACTGGAGACAAGCCTACTGTAGGCTTGCCGTGCTGAAAGAATCAATGTACAGTTCCGCTGAATCGTGAATAAAGAAAATGTTATGGGATGTCATATGTCACAGTTCCGTAATTTCAATCGTTTATTTAATTGCTAGCTTGCAAAAGTCGGTAGCATACAGTAGCTAGCTCGCTATACAGCTTGCTTGTGCTAACGAGCCTTGAAGTTACCACTGTTAGCTTAGCTAACCAACGTCTTTAGTACAGTAAGGTGGACTGATTTCTCAGTTTTTATTTTCATTACGTATGTAACCTAACTGTTAAGCTATTCCGAAATCAGATTTTAGATACCACTTCCCGTTTTCTCAAAAAGCATTTTTCTGGCTGTTTTTAAGGTACTCCGTCATGTAGCCTACAGTAAACTCAGTAACAGTAAAAAGAGCGTTCTTTTGTCCACCCTATCTTTTGCCAACTAGTAGTTATTCTAGCTTTGCTTTGGTATAAATGATTTTGTATGTGATAACCTAATAGAACAACAAGCCATTAGAAATTCAATTGGCCATTAAGGAAAGTATTTGTCATTATGAAGGGAAATATGTCATATACCGGTATGTCAATATGACATTCAGTGCTGTGGGTTCTGAATGCAGTTTTCTTTTACATTTACATTTTACATTTAGTAATTTAGCAGACGCTTTTGTCCAAAGTGACGTATAAGGGAGAGAACAATCAAGCTAAGAGCAATAAAACATGGTGTAACAATAAATACTGCTTGTTTTTTTCACAAAAAAAAATAGAAAACGACATAGAAAGAAAAAAGAAGTGTGGGCCTGTTACTGCTTAAGTGCAGGTTAAGCCAAAGTGCCAGTTAGGAAGGGAGGTGCTCTCTGAAGAGTTGGGTCTTCAAGAGCTTCTTGAAGGTAGAGAAATCAAATTTCACTATCTGGATTTGTATAAATAAATACATATAGACACCAGGCATGTGTGTGTGTGTGTGTGATATGCCATCCTTGAATGTCAACTTGCCACCCCATGTAAAATGTTCTAGAATCGCCATTGTCTACAACAAAATACAATTGAAGAAACCTTCCAATCCAGTTTCAGGGCCCACCACAGCACTGAAACGGCCTTAGTCAAAGTCTTGAATGACCTACTAATCGCATCTGATCAAGGGTGCGCCTCAATATTAGTTCTCCTAGATCTTAGTGCTGCTTTCGACACTATAGATCATCATATCCTGTTACAGAGACTTGAACATCACGTTGGCATCAAAGGCTGGACCCTATCTTGGTTTAGATCTTACCTCCCTGATCGCCATCAATTTGTTCATGTCCATGAGAAGTCGTCCAATCACACCAGAGTAAGCTACGGTGTTCCGCAAGGCTCTGTCCTTGGACCACTGATTTTTTTCCCTTTATATGCTACCCTTAGGTGCTGTCATAAGGAAACATGGCATTAACTTCCATTGCTATGCTGATGACACCCAACTCTACCTATCCATGAAACCTGATGAAATTTTACCCAAGATAGAAGCTTGCCTCCATGATGTAAAATCTTGGATGGCTAACAACTTCCTGCTCCTCAACTCTGATAAAACTGAGGTTATGCTTGTAGGCCCCGATCAATTGAGAACTTCACTATCTACCCTTCTACCCACACTCAATGGCTTCCCAACACCCAACACTAACATCAAAAACCTTGGTGTAACTATCAACCAAGACCTCCTACTTGACTCACACATAAAACAGATCTCAAAGACATAATTTTTTCATTTGCGCAATATTGCCAAAATTAAAAAAAAAATTGAAAAGGTCCTATCCCTCCAAGATGCAGAAAAACTAATCCACGCATTTATTACTTCCCGCCTCGATTATTGTAATGCTCTCCTGTCCGGATGCAGCATCAACACAATAAAGAGCCTCCAACTTATACAGAACGCTGCTGCTCGTACACTCACAAGAACTAAAAAATATGAACACATCACACCGGTACTCGCCTCTTTGCATTGGCTCCCCGTCAAAAGTAGAATCGATTTCAAAGTACTCCTGCTAACATATAAAGCCCTAAACGACCTGGCTCCAATCTACCTTAAGGAATTAGTGGTCCCCTATTGCCCTCCAAGGCTGCTCCGTTCCCAGAGTGCAGGCCTCCTGGTAATTCCAAGAATATCAAAAACCACAATAGGAGGCAGAGCCTTTAGCTATCGAGCTCCTCTCC
The DNA here is from genome assembly GCF_963457725.1 of Sprattus sprattus. Classification (NCBI taxonomy): domain Eukaryota; kingdom Metazoa; phylum Chordata; class Actinopteri; order Clupeiformes; family Clupeidae; genus Sprattus; species Sprattus sprattus. Next base: position 54,699,368 of record NC_137920.1, on the reverse strand, counting down.
TCTGGAACAATCTTCCTGCCATCAGAGATGCAGACACCGTGCCTATATTCAAATCAAGACTTAAGACATTCCTCTTTAGTGCATCCTATAGCCAAAAGTAATCGCGTCAACAAACCCATCACCTGCTGTGCCATCCACCCAGACATATCCGAACACAAATATTGTTCTAATAAGAATCAAAATTAAAATATGTGCGACAGACAGCGCATGTTGTACCGTGTAGGAAGGCCTTTACGGTTCCCGGGTACAGCATACGACGCGTGTTGCGACTGTCACCAGCCAAATGGGCACTGCTGCCCTGCAACCCTAACAAAGCTTACGACTAAAATCTCCACATATACCAAACTAAACAAAATGCTCAATGCCAGCAAAACTAAAACATATCTTAGAAACACATGCAATACCCCCCTAATCAACAAAACTGGGCTACAGACAGCGTATGTTGTACCGTGTAGGAAGGCCTTTACGGATCCCGGGTACACGACGCTTACGACTGATATCTCCATAAGTACATTACTAAACTAAATGACAAATTGCCAGCATTACTAAACATATCTTTTCCCTTTCTCTTTCTCTCTCTCTCTCTCTCTCTCCTTCCATATCATATTGCTTATGCCTATAATAACACTGATAAAATAGCCATACTGCCTACTGTTAAATCTACTACCCAAATGTTTCTCCCTATCTGTTTCTGAAATTGATGTCTACTAACATAAATGTTCTCTCGCCCTTATAGCATGTTCCAATCGCTGATGGAAATGGAAATATTGCTCCTCACCCCCACCACTCCTCATCTACGCACATGGACAGCTGAACTCTACCCACTCACTTTCTCCCTTTTCTTTCCCTACTAATCAAGACTATCTCCCCATGGGACGCTGCTGTACTCTCTACACCTGGTCTACCTGGAGAAACCCTCGGCCAATTGCACCAACCGCCACTGCATTGCCGTACAATTACTCTACCCCATACCCTATGCTAGCATTTATATACAATATACATTATTGCCACCACTGAAATGTTTCTCTGTCCCTACATCCCCTGGATGTCTGTATACATACTATGTCCCGCGACCAATTGCTGGCTGTGTACAACCCCTGTTGCTTCCTTTCCCCTTCTGCCACACAACCCTCCCCCTTCCCACCTTCCTATCTCCACCCGGCCGACCTCAAGCAGATGGGTCCCCCCTTATGTGCCGTGGTTCTGCTTAAGGTTTCTTCCTGCCTAACAGGGAGTTTTTTCTTGCCCCTGTTGCCATTGTGCATGCACTAAGGGGGTCTAGGCTCTGGGCTCTGTTAAGCGCCTAGAGGCAATTGTATTGTTATGGCGCTATACAAATAAAATTGAATTGAATTTAATTGAATTAAAGGACCCGATGAAGCGTGACTTGAATTTCTTGGACTCCACACACAGAGGGATACCCCGTGTGGACCACCACACCTTCTGGTCCACACGGTATGACGGGGTCGCTCTCCTCTTGCGGTTGGCCTGACGCTGGGAGCATAAGGAGGCACGCTTCAGGGCTGTACGAGCTCGCTTCCAGGTTCCTCTGCATCTAGCAATGGCAGCCTCAGCAGAGGGGACGTTAACCTTGGGTTGCTCGGAGGGAAAGAATGGTGGCAAAAATCCAAACTGCACCTCGTATGGGCACATACCTGTAGAGGTGTTGGCCAGCTGGTTATGTGCAATCTCTGCCCAGACGAGCATGCGACCCCAGGTCTTGGGGTTTTTGGAGACCACACAGCGCAGGTACTTCTCCAGCTCCTGGTTAACCCTCTCAGTCTGCCCATTAGACTGGGGGTGGAACCCTGAATACAGACTGACAGAGGTCTTAAATAGGGACCAGAAAGCTTTCCAGTACCTTGAACAGAACTGTGGACCCCGATCAGACACTACGTCGGCCGGAACTCCATGGTACCGAACCACCTCCTTCAGGACGACCTCGGCGGCCTCTTTGGCTGTGGGTAACTTGGGAAGAGGGATAAAGTGAGCAGCCTTAGAAAAACGGTCTACTATGACCAATATCACAGTGTTACCTTCGGACAGTGGCAGCCCTGAAACAAAGCCCATTGAGATGTGGGACCACGGACGACTGGGAATGGGTAGGGAGCGAAGCAGCCCTGTGGGAGCCTGGTGAGAAGATTATTGTGTGGCACACACAGCACACGCTTGGACATAGGCGAACACCTCCTTACTCATGTTGGGCCACCAAAACCGACGACGGATGAATTCCAACGTCCGACGTGTTCCTGGGTGCCCAACTAGGTGATCATCATGGCCCCACTTAAGCACATCAGCCCGTGATGTTGTTGGGACAAACAGGCAACCGGACGGACCACCTCCTGGATCTGGTTCCACCTGCTGAGCCTGAAGAATGATTTCTTCCCAGGCCAGTCGTACTTGCCCAATCACTCGGTACGGTGAAAAAATGTTCTGTTTCACAACGGGACTATGCTAGTCACAACTAATGGGATATCCTTCCACGTGCGGCAGGATGATTCGAGGCAGAATTTCAGAGTATATCCATGCAACGGGTGTGGTATGTCTTCCCCAGGTATAAAACACCAACAGTACCACATCTCCACCTCTTTTTTTCCCTCGGCTAGGTGAGGTAAGTAGGCAACGTAGAGCTTGCTCCTCCCAAGAGTACTCTGTGTTGTTTAGTTTTCAGACTTACTACAGTTCACCGTGTGACGAAGGTGAAACAATTTAACATACTGTTTCACTGCGCAGAGCTTGTCTTGTTAGTGCTTCATTACTTCCACCTAGCTACGTTGCTTGTGCTAATACATTACTTACCACCCAGCTACGTAGCTTCACTGGTCGCTGTAGGTTTTGTGTGTGCCTCCTCAACCGCGACTCTGTGGTCACGTTAACATTCCGTTAGGCAAGCTCTGCGTCAATATTCCATTAGCTCGTGTTGCTGCTGTATAACTTCTCAGCTGCGAGTGGAGTCTTCTATTCTGAACATACTGTGCTGGGTTTTACGCTACTGCAGGTTAGCTAACCCACAGCAGGCTGGACAATGAAGGTTGTTGCATCTTTTGTCTAGATTATTTTGTCAGCTGTGACCCACGCGCGGCTTGAAGCATTCAGTAAGACTGGTTATCCTGTTAAGGCCCAGTAAAATACATTGTGTATCTGCCTTATTTTGCATATTATAATATTATATTCTTATTATTAATATTGTAAAAACATAGGTAAGTATTGTTATTGTTGTAAATACTAGGTAAGTATTGGGCTAGTTTTAGGCTTAATGTGCAACTATGCCTTATTTTTGTGATCAATGTCCAGTGGGATTGGCCTCAGCTGATGCCCATTCCACCTGTATGTGGTGCCTTGGCCTTGAGCATGCTGTTCAGGCCGTGGAGTCCCCTTATGAGTAGGGATGGGTATCGTTTGGGTTTTTTCCAATACCGTTGCTTAACCAATACTTTTAAAACGATACCGGTCCCTAAACGGTGCCTGAACCGATACTTTAAAAAAAAGAAGCACGAAAAGAGGATTGACGACATTAAAGAAAGGCTTTTTTTATTGCCAAGGCTAATTTTCTTCAAATTGAACAATATATTAACTGTTTAAAGTATTCTATGCATATAAATACATACAAAACACTTGGCTTCAAACTACAGCTTCAAACTTTTAAACTTCAAACTATGAATATTATATTAACTGTTAACAACAGTTTATTGTATGCTTAAATAAATATAAATAAATACAAAACACGCGCACACACTTTTTTACAGACTGGAGCTTCAGCCTTTGGAGTCAGACATGTCTTATTTAGTTTGCATTTATTTAATGAAATTTCACAATTTTCTGATTTGTTTATACCTATCTTTTCTATCTAGTTTAGGTAATGTTGTTTCTTGAACACACCGAGCGCGTGAAAGTGTACTGCCCCTTTTAGAGACTACCTACCGTTTTAGGTTTGCTGTCATCACCCCCGTTTAGTTATTACTTTTTAGTCTTGAGATCTGCCGTCGACTCTTGCCTTCTCTCCCCTCTTTACACGCAATTGTTTTGTTGCATTTGCTGCACGTCGCGGTGTTTGAATCTTTTTGTGCGAAATAGAGCCACACTTTTGACCGTTTACCTTTCGCTCTTTCTCTGTAAAAAGTTCTATACAGCCGGTACCTACTCGGACCGAAATGTCACGCAGATTTCGGTGCTTCCTTTCAGTGCCTGAGCTGATAGAAATGAATAACAGCAACAAATCATGCAGCTAAATGAACAAAACTTACGTAAAATGTTATCATTTAGACAGGAATTATTTTAGGCTGCAACATGAAACACGGAGGCTGGTTTCAAAACAGTAGAAAACTAGCGATAGCTAACTAGCAGCTATCGCTAGTTTTTACTGTTTTGAAACCAGCCTCCGTGATTTGTTGCTGTTATTCATTTCTATCGGCTCAGGCACCGAAAGGAAGCAGCGAAATCTGTGTGACATTTCAGGTCGTGTAGGTACCGGTAGTATAGAACCGGTGCCATACTGGTACCGGTTCTCGGTACCCAACCCTCCTTATGAGTGCATGTACTGTGCTACTCTGGGACCGCGCCTCTGTGATGCTCGCTTGGCCAAGATGCGCAAGGTTGCCATTAAAGGTCGCGCAAGCTCAAGTGCCCCCAAGCACACTTTAACTCTCCCTCCACAGGAGGCAAGCACCCTGGCTAAGAAGCCAAAAAGGGATGGCAATCAAACTTTGGATCAGCTGGAGGCCCAGGTTGCTTCACTGACCCAACAAGTAGAATCTCTTCCAGGTGAGGACGTCAGCCATGGAAGTGATGCGATTTCCATTTATGCTGATGATGATTTTGATGAGGTCAGTTTCTGAATCAAATAACTGTGGTTCAGATGGAGCCTCTGAGAAAGTGAGTGAGGGCTCCACTCCAACTGATATGCAAGAACTCTTATCTAGAGTTTTAAAAGCTCTGGATATACATACGGAGGAGGCAGGTTTACCAGGCAGGATTAACGTGCCCCAATGTCCTCAGTTCTGTGCAGCTTTGAGTCAGACCTGGACTAAAGTGAATTAATGCTTTCGTCTTTCAAGCCGATGTAGCTCCTGGACTTACATGTCATCCCCAGAGTCACTGGGGCTCGGCCAGTTCCCACCCATGGACCCTATAGTTGCAACTATGGTCCTCCTAGACAAGGAGATCATTGGAAAAGTATTGATTTCATCCCGCAAACAGCTCTGGCTCTCACAAACTAAAATGCCCTCGCCAGCTCAGAAACCCTTCCTGGACCTTCCTGTGACTGGTGGCCACATTTTTGGCCCGGGAGTTAATGCTATTTTGGAGCAAACCACAAAATTGCGCAAAGATCGGGAGACCCTACAGACATTCATGGGCCCTCCAGCGATGCAGGTCTCTACCCAAAGTCATTGGAAACCAAGGTTCCAGCCCCCCCCTACTGCAGCAGGACGTATGGGGTTTACACAGAAGCAACCTCGCCCTTTTCTGCCACGCCAGCAGGCTCCGCAAGCCCCTAGACAGCAGTGGCGCCAGCAGCAGGGCGACGTTGTCCAGCAGAGACAAGGGAACTGGCGTAAGGGTTCCAAGAAGCCTTGGGCCCCAGCAGCCACTCAGTCTTCCTGACTGGAGGGGCGCTGGCACGGGACGCTACTCCCTAGCGCAGCGAGGAAAGTGGGAGGAGCTTGTGGAGTCCCCCTGGGTACTGCAAACTGTACTGCAGGGTCAGGGGCGGCGCCAGGGGGGGGCTAGGGGGTGCTACAGCTCCCCCTGGATTAGCCATAGCACCCCCAAGAAAATAATGGTTTATTTATAATTAGTATTTCATTTCATTCTGCGTTCTTAATTTAATTTATTGTGTTATAATCATATTGCATTCACAAAAGAAAATAATAACAGATTGAAATGAACAGATAGTTCACGTAGCACGACAGGTCGCATGCGTGAACGTTGACGTTCACTGACGATAGAAGGAGAAGGAGAACTAGTCCACTGTCAAAGTCAGTCAAGCGGTAGTATCAACAAATTCACAATAATGGAACCGTTTTTGATACCCAAAATTTCTCGAGTAGAAGAATCATGTGACGTTGAAGAACAAGAAGGAATACAACTGGTATCTGCATTTTATTAGAAGAAGAGGGACGTCGTGATTAAAGAGATGAACCCTACGCCTCTACTGAGGGTGCTAGCCATGCCACTCCTGGTCTGCTGGCTTGCCCGGATTTTGGTTTTGCTTATGGCTTTTCCAGCATAGTTTTGTTAGCATTTGTGCCTGTTCTTTGAGAAGTAAAGTTTTATTGTACAATGATACAGTGATCTAGCTCTGATTATTGTGGTTTTGAGTGCCTACTGTTTTGTTTCATTCACTTTTAAAAGGGGCTTGTATCTTTACACCGTTTAAGATTTAAGGTGGAACGGTCTTGTTTGATGTGTAACATTAATGAATGTGGTCCTTTTTCATTGTGACCTGAAATAAATATACTTTTTGAAAGCATTTCTGACTCTTTGACTGTTAGCACTGATATTTGAATAGAATTGTCTCAATTTGTACGGACAAGTTTATAGGCCATCTAGAAATCTTTAGTTTTGAATGTATTGAACTATTTATGTTTAGTTTAATTTGTCAGACATGGTAGTGGTGGCTTGGTGGTCACCTAGCGCCAACTTTAACCCCCACTGAAGTAAGCGAAGTATTTGGGATTGCGGAATCTATAACATGCTGCATGCATTTTGTCAGTGACAGTCGCAGATGAACGCGGCTATGTGGTTGTCCGTCGGAAGTAGCCGAATGATAATAATAATAATAATAATAATAATAGATCGATTTGTATGGTGCTTTTCATGGACCACAAAGACGCTTCAGAAAGCAACCATGTAAAGAGACAGAGATGTGCAAAAATACATCAAAATGTATTTTGATACAAAATACCCCTCAAATAAATGTATCAAAATAAAATACAAAATACTGTTGCCAGAAAATGTAACAAAATACAATACATGTATTTTGTATTTTTAAAATACAGGAAATACTTTTTCTGAATTTTCAGTTCTCACAATTTGGTAGAGCAGAACATTCAGGTTTGGGCTATTCAGTGGCGTAACGAAGTAACCACGGGGCCAAGTGCAGGCTATTATGACGGGCCCATGTCAGTGGTTCCGTATCCTTTTTTTCATGTTTGTAACCGCCGCCACAGGGCTCTCATTGCAATCTCTATGGCTTCCGGGAGGGCTATCCCCACCGTGCTTTCATCATACGTAATTGCAAGGTAAGGACTAGGACGCGATCTGGCACTCCTCGCCTGGGCGAGACGCTCCACTTTGTGAATGAGGCGCGCCTCACCTAGGACGCGATCTGGCACTCCGCACCGATGAGACTCTTTTATCTTAACCTACTATAAACGTTGTTGAGACTCTTACTAAAGATCTAACTCATTCTCACAGAGACAAAACAATACACGTAGCCTACTATAAACTTTGTTGAGATTTTTGTTAAGTTGAAAGTCGGTAACAAAACAGAGACAAATAGCTACACGTCAAGCAATGTCATTTATTTCCTAAAATACATTTTACTAATCCAACTTACATTACCACTGCACACTCACAACCTTACAGATAACGTATAGAAGTTGTACTAGCATTTGTATTAAAAGCTTATACTTTAATCTACCAAAGTACTCACCGTTTAACAATACAACTTCCACAAGTTACAGATTATCTTTGACAACATTGGCGTCCACATGTGATTGACAACACTGGCGCACATATGTGACATCACACAGATAAATGACCGTGTAGCTATTTGTTTTGTCTCTGTGAGAATGAGTAAGATCTTTAGTGCGAGTCTCAACAACGTTTATAGTAGGCTAAGATCTGTAATAAGAGTCTTAAGATGCTTATTTTCATATAGCAGTCCACATGGAACACAGGAAGTTCCTACGCTTTGCTTTCGACGGGAAGGCTTACGAGTACCTGGTCCTCACCTTTGGCCTATCGTTAGCCTCCCGGACATTCACAAAGTGTATGGACGCGGTCTTGGCCCCTCTGACGACACAACGGTTGATCATTCTGAACTACATCGATGACTGGTTGCTGTGCTCCCCATCTCAGGAGCAAGCAGCAGTGGATACTTCAAACGTTTTGAGACACATATCCAAACTGGGACTCCGTTTGAACCACTCAAAATTACGTCTCATTCCCACTCAGGTGCCGACCTTTGTGGGCATGCACATCAACTCGGTGCTGATGAGGGCCCGCCTCACTCAGGATCGTGTTCAAGCCATCATCGTTCACCTCAAACTGTTTGTACAGGGTCATAAGGTGACTCTTCTGCAGTGCCAGAGGCTGTCAGGGCTCCTGGCTGCTGCTCCTCACCTGATATCATTAGGTCTTCTGCACCTTCGCCCCTTAAAGAGGTGGCTGAAAGCCCAGAATCTTCACCCTGTACTCCACATGCATCGTCGCATACCTGTGTGCAAGGTGTGCATATGGGCACTGAGGAGGTGGCAATCCTCAGTGTTCTTGCTTCAGGGAGTTTGCTTAGGGAGAGTCCATCAAAGGGAACTGATTCAAACAGATGCCTCTCTGGTAGGTTGGGGGGGAGTGATGAGGGGGAGGTCAGCCAGTGGGACATGGAGCTCCAGCTGGGCAGGACTTCATATCAATGTTCTCCAGTCAAGAGCTGTACAGCTAGCCCTACAGCACTTCCTTCCACTGTTACAGGGCAGGCACGTTCTGGTCCAGACGGACAACACCTCTGTGGTATCTTACATAAACCACCAGGGGGGCTTGGGTTCGTATCGTCTTCGCTCACTAGCACACAACCTGCTTATGTGGGCACATCAGAATGTTACCTCTCTGAGGGCTATACACATTCCAGGTGTCCTCAACACTGCAGCGGATATGATGTCCAGGAATATGGAGTTAGATTTGTCTAAAAAATAACTGCAAATGCACAGAGGGTGATTTACAAATATGCCTTGAGTTGCACACGTGTTTTGCAATCCACAAATACAAATTTCCGATTTCAAACTTGTGTATTGGTTTTTACAAATATATGTGTATTTGTAAATATATCATTTTACATTTGTAAAACAAAAAGCCATTTGTGAAACTGAAAATTCAGTTTGTGAAAAAAAAGCCATTTGTGAAACTGAAAATTCTGTTTGTGAATCGTGACTCAGCATTTGTGGATCAACAATCACACGTTCGTATTTTTGAGAGATTCGTTCCGCAAATCCACACACATCCACAAACTCGTAAGCTCGTGATTCACAAGCACCATCCAGCAGATGGTGCTGTTGTTCACTGATGTATCTTTACCTCACCTTTTAGGCCATAAGGTGAACCCTGTTTTCGTTTCAACCCGCTCCACTGTCTGGCATCTACACAATCTTTAGCTCATAAAAAAGAACAAGTCGTGCTAACATACCAAAAAAAAGTTCATCGCTGAATTTTTAGTCAATACTACGATCTGCTTTATTTTATTCAGAACTAGTTTCTTCAGAGCGTAATAGGATCTTGGTCGCGAATGGTGGCACGGTTCGACAAGTGATCATTCTAATCTACACCAATGAGGTAGCTGCTTTTTGTCAACAGAATGGAAAGGTGGCGGCGCCCGTGGTTAGATTCAACATTACCGATAGAGTAGCCTGACGATGTCATACTCATAATTCTAGTCAGAATATGAGTCTGATCCTGACCCATTGGGCTGTGATTATGGGGCGTGTTTCAACGAACCAGGAAAGAAAATGCCTCTTCGCTGAATTGGACACCTAGAAACAATCAGAGCAACGTAGTATTACCATCTGATAGATTAAACTTTTACCTGATCCCGTAGGAAGGACGGCAAATACATCTTTTCAATCGACAAATGCCTTGATCGCGTTTCTCTGTTCCTCTTTCAAAATGAATGCGCTGTCAATATCTGTTGAGATATGCCTGCTCACGTTACTTAATTAGCAGCAAGGCTAACCGAGTCAATGTAGACATTACTAACCGAGTCAATGTAGACATTAAAAAGTCGTGTAGATAGCTTAATTCACATAAAATATTCCCCACTAAGCTCCCAAGAAGCAGCCATCTTGGTCGGAGTTCGAATCTACCGGTTAATTCAACTCAAGCGTTGGTTGATCATCTGTCCATCATCGTATAAAGCCCGCCCTTACAATTTAATTGGTGGTCAGATTGCTTTTTCGACTTTTTCGAAGACTTGAATCTCTCCTAACTAGCTCAAAGCCAGACTGACCCTGCGTTCCGATTCTAAGAGAGCTCTCTTGACTCCTCGATGTCCAGTCAGAGGTGTCTGACGAGAGATCAAGGTATGCCAAAAGACCGTTAATTTTCAACATTCGGGACACTCTATTCAGACAGGATGTGGCATCATCACGCTGTGTGTACATATATGCTCGCACTAGCGCGCTCTGTCAGACGGCAGTATGTGGTGTCATCACGCTGTGTGTTAGCTAACACGTTGTTAGCAAGCGAGCAATCATCATCTGCGGCATAATTGCCCTCCATTTCTAAATTATTTGTCTTGGATGGATGGATGGAGCTGGAATCTTTTGGAGATGGTCTTATAGCTTTCCCAAGACTGATGGGCTGTCAGTAGGCCTACCTTCTTCCTGATGTTCTCGGATATCTCGTTTCCTCTCGGCATGGTGGATCTGTGTGGGTACACCTTGGCACTACAGTAGTTTGGTTGGTTTCCTCTCTCTTTTAATCTGTGTTGCCCAACCCTTTTCCTAAGGATGTCTCAGATGATTGGTTTGCTTAATTGACTAATTAAGCACCCAAATATGTTTCACCGGATCTGTTATCTGCTTGACTTTACCAATGCAGCTGGGGGTTCACTTACTTTTGAAAATACACTAATTCCATGTTTCATGTAGTTTTTTGGCTACTCAAACAATTCCCTCTAAACAAGTACATGCAAATGATAAACATAAACCTGACATTTCATCTATGGAAAATTGGTGATGAAAAAAATGAAAAATCATGGTAAAACACAGAAAACTCTTAAGTGCTCAAGGGGTTCACATACTTTCAAGTGGCACTGTAGTGTCCTTGCATTCTCTTGTGTTGTTTGGCACTTAGTTGTCCCTTTTTCAGTCTCGCTGTCTGTCTGGCTCAACTCCCTTGACTGTATGGTTTCCTGATGGATAAGGTAGCATGTCCACGAGTGTATCTGTAGACAGTCTCTGCAAAGTCAGCCTCTACTTCAACATATCCTTTCTGCAACACAACAAAACATTGACAATTAAGAGTCACAGGAGTATCATGAAAAGCAGAGTGGTGGAGGTGGTACAAGATATTACAGGCTAGAACCTATCTGCCATACAGCACATTTAACAGCAAAGATGCCCAAGAAAGGCACACAAGATTACACACCACACACACACACACACATCAGCTGTTCTCTTGGTTGCCAACTGGTACATGTCTGTGCAACCAGCAGACTTAAAAACAGTTTCTTTGTTATAATGAATGACAGGAAGCCCTCCCAAATGACATCTGTACTCTTGAAAACTTTTATCTTGGCTTATATATAATATTGTATCTGGCAAGGTAACTCATTAGCTAACATTAACTTACAAAAATGACATCTACCACCTTGCTATCAGTATTTCAATGTTAGATAAAAGGCCAACTTTAATGGTACATGAGTCTTATCCTCCAAAACAAACCACTACTCATGTACCATGGCTCACTGACAACTGAATAAAAAAACGTTAATGAACAAACATTACATTACTTCTCTGCTAAATGACTCAACTAAGGGAACGCTATGTTAGCTAGGATATCTAGCAAGCTAGGAAAGTTAAAGCATTCCCACCAAATGATCAAAGCATATCAACCAAATACCATCTAACGTGAGCTAACAGGTTTCCGCTACGTTCATGAAATATTAACAGTAAGTACGAATGTCTCACAAATACGAACGTGTGATTGTTGATCCACAAATGCTGAGACACGATTCACAAACAGAATTTTCAGTTTCACAAATGGCTTTTTGTTTTACAAATGTAAAATGATAAATTTACAAATACACATATATTTGTAAAAACCAATACACAAGTTACAAATCGGAAATTTGTATTTGTGGATTGCAAAACACGTGTGCAACTCAAGGCATATTTGTAGATCACCCTCTGTGCATTTGCAGTTATTTTTGAGACAAATCTAACTCCATACAGGAATGGCCCCCCGGAAGGGGAGTGGAGACTCAACAAATGCGTAATACGTCGCTTGTGGGAAATGTATGGGGAGGCACAGGTAGACCTGTTCGCCTCTGCAGACAACGCACAGTGCCCACTGGTTTTCGATGTCCTATCCTCCCGGCCCACTTGGGCAGGATGCCCTAGCCCACGAGTGGCCGAGGATGAAACTTTATGTGTTTCCCCCCTTCCCACTGATTCCAGCGACCCTGGACAGGGTGAAGGAGGCACGTCTTCAGCTCCTTCTCATTGCCCCGAAGTGGCCAAGACGCCCCTGGTTCGGAGTGCTGTTGTCATTGGTAGTGGGAGCGCCATGGGAACTGCCTCACAGGCCAGATTTGCTCTCACAGGTACAGGGGAAGCTGTGGCACCCCAAGCCCCAGCGGCTCAGTCTGTGGGCCTGGCCGCTGAGCGGCGGAAGTGTTTTGGCCCAGAGTTGGAAGAGACTGTTTTGGATGTCCTGAAAAGCGCACGCCACCCTCAACCACTGCAGCATATGACAAAGTGGAAATTATACAGCCAATGGTGTGTAGAGCAGAGGCTCTGACCAGAGTCATGTGGCGTAAACTCGGTCCTTCTCTTCCTACGCGGACTTTTTGATGCTGGACAAGCTGCATATACTCTGAAGGTATATGCAGCAGCGATCTCTGCCTGTCATGATGAGGGTTCGGATGGCCCAATTGGTCAACACCGTCTAGTGACCAGGTTTCTCAAAGGTGTTCACCGACTCCGACCCCCAAGGATGCGTGTATTCCCTTCTTGGGATTTGTATGTTGTTCTGGAGGCACTAACCAGGGCTCCCTTTGAGCCCTTGGATTCTATTGACCTGAAGCACTTGTCTCTGAAAAACAGTTTTCCTGGTCGCGATCACCTCCACAAAGAGTGTCAGTGAAATACAGGCCCTTTCTGTGAGTGAGGAGTGCTACCACGTAGGCCCGGATAAGGCGAGCGTCTTTCTCTGACCTAATCCTTCCTTTTTGCCCAAAGCTCTTCCCCAGGGCTACATTAACAGGGAAATGACACTGACCTCTGTTCCCCCGTCACAAGTGTCTGAAGGGGGAGGTAATTCCCTGCAGACTTTGTGTCCAGTTCGAGCCTTGCTGCACTATGTTGACAGGACATGCAACATTCGCCAAACTGATCAGTTATTTGTTTGTTTTGGAGATCGTGTGAAGGGTAAACGGTTATCAAAGCAACGCCTTTCACATTGGATAGTTGAGACAATACAGCTTGCCTACAACTTGACTGGGAGACCCCTGTTATCCTCAGTGAGGGCACACTCTACTAGGGGTGTTGCTGCATCATGGGCATTGCTGAAAGGTGTCCCTTTGGCAGATATATGTGCTGCTGCCAACTAGGCATCAGCAGGAACTTTTGCCAGGTTCTATCAGGTGAATGTCGCTGCACCTCAAGGATTGGGTTCAGCTATACTGCAATCCTCTGTGCTTTCTCAGCAATGAGTTCTGTTTTTGCTGTATTTGACTTGGTTCAATAAAGTTGTGTGAATCAAGCAAATTGTCTATGGTATTTCTTCTAAGGGAACCAACTTACTCTGGTATTATCATCCCATTAGTTGTGACTAGCATAGTCCTGTTGTGAAAACCTGGGGGAGACGTACCACACCCGTTGCACGGATATACTCTGAAAATCTGCCTCGACTCATGGATATCCCATTAGTTGTGACTAGCATAGTCCCTTAGTTAATAGAACCGTGGTTACAGACGTAACTTTCGTTTTCAGGTGGAGCATCCTGCTCAGAGGCATCGTACTGATGGGAAAGGGCATTCGCCTTCGTATTCTTAGAGCCTGGCCTGTAGGTGAGAATGAAATCGAAACGGTTAAAAAACAGGGCCCACCGGGCCTGGCGGGGGTTTAGTCTCTTTGCCTCCTTCAAGTATTGAAGGTTCTTATGGTCAGTGAGTACTCAAGCCAGTGCCTCCACTCCTCCAATGCGAGCTTAATGGCTAGTAACTCTCGGCCCCCGACATCATACCTTTGTTCGGTCGGCGTCAGCTTCCGTGAGTAAAATGCACATGGATGGACCTTACCATCCTGAGACGACCTCTGGGAGAGTATGGCTCCAATAAAGCGTCTTTGAGTATTTAGAAAAGCGCTATAGAAAATTTAATTATTATTATTATTATTATTATTATTAATCCCAGTGTTGGAGGCATCCACCTCCACCATGAAGGGAAGAGCGGGCTTGGGGTGCCGTAGGATAGGCGCAGTAGTGAACCGCTTCTTCAGGGCCTCAAAAGCTGCCTGGGTTTCCGCTGTCCATCTTATCCTGGATGTTTTGCCACGGGTGAGTGCAGTAATAGGAGCTGCAATAGAACTGAAGTAACGGATAAACCGCCTGTAAAAATTAGCGAACCCAAGGAAGCGCTGAACTAGTTTGAGGGATGTGGGCTCTGGCCATTTAACAGCAGCCTGCACCTTTGTGGGATCCATAGACACACCCTGTGGTGAGATATGAAATCCTAAAAAAAATTGTTAGAAACATGAAACTGGCACTTCTCCAACTTAACAAAAAGCTTGTCTCTAGAAGAAGATAGAGTACCCGTCGGATCTGATGGACATGAGACTCAAGGTCCTTGGAGAAGACAAGGATGTTGTCTAGATAGACAAAAACGCACCGGTTTATCATCTCACGTAGCACATCATTTACCAGAGCCTGGTTACGCAAGTCCAGCTTGGAGAAAACAGTTGCCCCCCTGAGTAGGTCAAACGCTGTGGACATCAAGGGGAGGGGGTACTTGTTCTTGACCATTACCTCGTTCAAGCCTCTGTAATCAATGCACGAGCGTAAGCCCCCATCCTTCTTGGGCACGAAGAAAAAACCTGCCGAAGCAGGGGGCGTGGATGTTGTGATTAATCCATTACCCAGAGCCTCCTGAATGTACTCCTCCATTGCTCTGGTCTCAGGTACGGACAGCGGATACAGCCTACCCCGTGGGGGCATAGTGCCAGGCAGGAGGTCTGTATGGTCTGTGTGGAGGAAGAGTACTAGCCCTAGACTGAGAAAAGACTTCCCTTAGGTCATGGTACTGCTGAGGCAACAATGTTAGGTCTACCTCTGGAAAGACTTGAGAAGACCTTGGCGATCCCTGAACAGTAGTCCTGTGCACGCCGTGTCCTCTAGGCATCTTGACAGAGCATGTCCCTTCACACTCTGGTCCCCAAGCTACTAAAACACCCCTTCTCCAATTTAACTGGGGGGAGTGTGTCTTTAGCCAGGGGTACCCCAATACCAAAGGCTCCCTTGGGGAGTCAATTAAAAAGAATCTACACCTTTCCACATGTTTAACCCCCACCCGCATCTTCAAAGGCTTAGTAACAAATTCAATCACTCCTGACCCTAAGGGCCGTCCATCTAGAGCCTGAACAGTGTAAGTGGAGGGACTCACCACATAGGGAATGTAGAGTTTCTTAGCCAGAGTGAAGTCCATGAGGTTCTCCTCTGCCCCAGAGTCCACCAATGCAGGAAGAGAAGTTTGGGAGTCACCTCTCCACTCCAGTGTGACCGAAAGCTGCAGCCGTTATGATGGTTGAGAGGAGGTCTCCACTGCGCTTGCTTGGTGCTCAGTCATGCTGTTAGGTTGAAGTGCAGCACAATTGCAGGAGACCAGGTTAGGATACACAGAGGAGTTTTATTCCAGGAAAAAACACAAAGGATCCAAAAACCACACGGTAACAAAAAGTAGTCCTTTCAGTAACAAACACAAACGCCGTCTTCAGGCAAAAAACTAAAAAGTCCACTAAGCATCCAAAAACAGTTAACAAAGAAATTCAACAGACCGTGAGCTGCGGTGAACAAGGGCCAAGATATTACAGGAGAGTTTCTCATTTGTCTGTCTCTCGGTTCGAAATCCCATGACTGAGCAAACGAAGCTCAGAAACAAGGGGCTTAAAACAGGCACATGAAAACGAGGAACAGGTGATTCCTTTGATCACCTGGCACGGGGTTTCCTAGCTTGTTTGGCAAGGGCTTGGGACATGCATTGGGGTTTCCTGGGCCGAATCTCAGGGGCTTGTGGGTCCTGGCGGCATCTCCTGGCCGGTCGAGGCATGACAAGTTTTCAAGAAAAAAAAGATGTGTTTGTTGTGCCCCTTCTGGTGTAGCATATAACGTGAGTTTTATTCAAGCCTAGCAGATGCCTTGCGTGTGTGATGTGTAGGCAATTTCATTCCGTTCTTGCAATGTGAATCATTTAATTTCAATATGCTTATTTGCCCTCTTGTGCGCGCTTGTGCATTTAACAGCGCTTGTTTGTGTGTGAGAGTGCATTTATCTGTTGATGCCGAGTTTAAAGGTGCATTATGGATCAATAGCTATTCGCTAAAGGTATGCTAGCAGCTAAAACTAACGAAATCTCTTGAAATGTGCTGACTTTGACATTATGACAAACTAGTTACTCAACGACTGTCCTTACACAGTCAAACATCAAGCAAGTGCAACAAGTGGCAAATAAGCAGAAGGTAAACAAGTCAGGTCGGCGGGCTGCGGCAGGCAAATCTACAGAACGCAGTTATATGCCTATTGACCCTGTTATGCCAATGGCACGGACGCGATTCTCCATATTAAAAGTCATTGTAGCACCCCAATTTTTTTTTAAGCTGTTATTTTAAGGCTAAACTGCTTATCCTAACCCTAATCCTGAAGCATAATTGTTGCATAATGCACCTTTAATAAAAGCAGGCTTTTTATAAAAAAACTTACGTAAATGTTTCTTTAGTATGAACACTTCAGACATTGACTCCATCTGGCACGGACAATATATTTTAATGGCTGTCGGGCTCGGGTAGGTCTCAGGCACTACTCTGCCGGACACGGGCCGGGCTCAGACAGAAAAATTCGGCCCGATACACATTCCATCTGACACACACTCTTCTTGCTGATTCATGATTGTGGGTAGAGGAGTAGGTTAGTAAGTGCAAGGTTGCTAGTTCAATTCCCCTCACCTCGTTACCAAGTGAAGTGGAACATTTCCTTGTAAGTCGCCTTGAATAAAAGCCTCTGCTAAATGACTAAATGTAAATTATTCAAAATCTTCTGGGTTTGGTCTTGGCTTTTAAAAATGGCGGTATTATGGGTAATGAAACCGGAAATGTGAGGCTCCGGAAAGGGTCTAGTTAGTGCACCAATCATAGTCTTGCGATCTGCGTGCGGCTCGCGTAGCCTCATTGGATAGTTAAAAAAAAAATTGAGACGCACGCGAGAAGGGGTACAAAAGCACGCAAGGGGCTCTTGCCGTGCGTGTCCATGCGTGTCTCTGAAAAACGCAGAACAATAAATCCTGCTTTAGCTTGTTCAAACATCACTTTCAGACCAGGCAGATTGATGTATGATACCCCCCCTCGTCGATTGATTTATGGCCCCCTCCTCACTACCTGTCAAACCTGACACAGTCCCCAGTCACTAGTCTTTGTTGGGGTGTCTTGTCAGGGTATGCCTATGGGTCTACACTAAGGTTATGTCGTTATTACCGAACACTTTACTAAGTACACTGCAATACAGTGCACTTAGATCTGTAGTGCGTTCAGTCGCTGATTAATGTTGTCTCAAATGGAATACTGACTCACGAAAATGTGAAAGCCTTTTACCAATAACGCCAACTTCCTTCGGCCGACTGGAAAAAAAGATGGCAGACCAAACTCAGACAGCCGTGTTTTGTATGTAAATCAGAATCAGGTTTTATTGGCCAAGTAAGTTTGCACAAACAGGGAATTTTACCTAGTAAAGTGGCTCTCAGTGTGCTTACACAAAATATACATTACAACACAATACAAAACAAACAGTGCGACGGCCTTAGAAGTTTAAGAAAGTATACAAGGCGGAATGGCTGTATACAGGAGCTGTTAATTGTTACACAAAAATAGTGCAAAGAAGAAGTTGAGAGTGCAAGAAGTGCAGGGATAAATATATATGCTACAGTGGGTTAGCTGTTCAGTAGTGAGACGGCGAGGGGGAAGAAACTGTTTTTGTGTCTGTGTTTTGTGGATCCCAGAAACCTGAAGGATTCCACAGCCAAAACAGTAATGTTGAGTATTGTGAGGGGGGGCAGTGCTGGGGCTCCTCCTGAAGTAATGTACATGTACATGTAAATGTACATCTTTTTGCCGTTTTCTTGCTTAGATTTTTTTTTTAAGTTACCGGAAAATAGACAATGTACTACTATCAGATAACACAGTTATTTTAACCAGCAATAATGGTTGAAGTGATTTGCGAGGCAAGATGCGCCCACTTAGGGCAAGTAGTGTCAATTGTTTTACACTGCTTTTTTTTACCTTCTGCAGTGCACCATCCTGGTACTTTCAGTGCCCTGTATTCTGCTGGTCAGAGTGAACGCCGTATTCATGTATAATCTGGTGGTTAGGGTGTGCAATGTGCGCAACTATACAAGGGCCCTGATGTAGGAAGTGCTTTTTTAGAGAATATTTGTGCTACTACTATGAGTAAAACTGAAGCTGCCATGTGTCATTTAATAACAATTAGCTTGTTTTCAAAATTTGAAAATCTTAAAATTATCTGTTGGCTCACACAGCTGCATGGATAAGTAAGTACTCCCTGCTCTCATAGACAAATATGGATTGAGTAAATGTAAAACACCAGAAAGAAAACCTATAAATAGTAGGAATAATAATAATAATAGGAATACATTGGTTCCTGGGCCCTGTTCGGCGTACAACTGAAGCTAAGATAATTAATTTAGCTCGCAACTGGAGATTAACTAGCTCGCTAAATGAGAACAGGCCAAGCCGGTCTGGCGACGGGCGCTAATTTATTTTAACCTCAAGTTAATTTATCTCGTCAGCTAAATTGCGCGTGCACGTCCTGCTTTAAAAGGCAAGAAAGGTCGATAACCAAAACCAGGATTTTTTGAACGGCATTATAGTCTAAACTCAAAGAAAAAGACTCATTGTTTTCTCCGCTAAGGCGGGATATGACCATGAACGCGTTATGAAGAATTCAAGACCATAATCATGTCAAAATTCATCACTGTCGCGAGTGCAACAGCATTAAAGAAACTGTCCATAGGCTGTCTAATTAGTGATATCTTTTCTTGACCCTAACATGTGACTTTGGTACAGCGGGCAGAGCGTAGGGCTTGCATGCAGTAAGTCGCCGGTTTGATTCCCTTGACCTTCGTAAGAATTGTAGTTTTAAATCGCTTTGAATAAAACCGTCTGCTAAATGACTAAATGAAAATGTATTAATAAGAAATTCAATAAATTGAAGCAATCCAAATAAATTGTGTTTCTTTCTCTCTTCTTATCATGCACCCACCTTACCATCCACCTCCACCATCCACCATTCACTACCGCACAAACACTAGACACGTTTGCAAAACTAAACGTTTGCAATGATGTAAGTTAAAGTAGGTAAAACAACTTTAGCCAATATCTATTTGGGTTATGTGCTCAAATTTCCTGCACTGTAAAACGTAACAACTGTCCTTACTGAAAACATACAATTAATTGGACTCAGTTTTTGTTTTTTGTTGAGTTTACTTGTCTAAACTGAGTGTTATTCAATTTTTTGGTAAAAAAGTTAACAAACTCACTGCAATCTAGTAAACTACACTTAAACAGCTTAAGTTTGCTTAAGTTTGTGGTACAAGCTTAAGCTACAAGTTAAAATAACCATTACAATAAAGTAAACTGCACTTAAACTGCTTAACCCTGTGCTACAAGCTCTGCCATTATATATATGATACCTGCATATTGAGTAAAATTAACTCACATTTTATTTCTTGTCCTCCTAACTTGTCTGAACTAAGTAGCCTATTGAATTTTAGATAAAGCCTACTTTAATCAACCAATTCAAGTAAACTGTAAGCCTAGCCAATGCTACTTGATTTGCATAAGTTTGTGCTATACTGAATAAATAGGCTGCTATTATTGTGCCTAATTTTGAGATCAAAAAGGCTATCTTGAAGACTTGCAATATTGTCTTTACACTGACCAGTTTGTCTTAACCTTACAGGACCGAAAAAATACTTGACTATATGCAAGAGTCTATTATTACATGCAGCCAAACAAAATACAAAGCAAGAGATCACTTTATAAAAGCCCATAGCCTAGAAAGCACAATGCATACAGGGGTCCAGGGCCCAAAGAATCACAAGAAAACTCAAGTGAGCTCATGTAAGTATTAAATTCCCCAATAAAAGATAAAAACAATGGTTTCCTTTCCAGGGATTAGCATAGATTAGCATTCTCTTGAAAGGCGCCCTATAAATAAAATGTAGCCTATTATTATTATTATTATTAGTGAATGTAGAATTTCCAGATGAAACGAAGTAGCCTAAGTAAGGCTAATTATGAAGTCCTTTTTAGTGACATCATTGTCCTTAGGAAATCCTAAGCAAACCTTATTTAGCGTTTAGATAAACTCTCTAAAAATGCTCCTCCTAACAAAGTTGGGAAAGTACAGTGTACAGTGTGCATTCCCAGAGCAGTCGGGGCTTTTAAGGCTGTTGGTGACGTCAGCCCAGAAGATAGGCATTACTGGTGCATTCTTGCGACGAACGTTAGATCGACGAAGCAAGCCACAAAACAGAGCATCTCTGGCATTTCGGTTATTGGAGTAGAACGGCGACTCGGACGGTGCACTCATTTACAACTTCTGCTGGTAAGTAACATGCTCCTTAATATAATAGATGTAGAGCTGACATTTCAATGTTTGTCCCCTCAAATGCTAGTTTATTGCTTGATACGGACCAGCTAGCCTGCTAGCTTCGATTTTAGGGCTGGTTCCTTCAGTTGCCGCGCATTTGCAAATTTGTACTAAACCAATTGTTCGATTAATAATGTTTTTCTAACCAGCAACTTGCATCTATATGCTATACACATAAATACACTGTATTGCTAAACTGTGTCTAGGTAAAATGGGTTATATTAACTCAAGTGTCAATGATTTTCGAATTTGAACGGTTAGCTATCTAGCTAGCTTAGATAGCTTTTCTCAAGGCAGATAGCAGGCTTAATCATAATAAGTTCCTCTGTAACTTTACAGAGGGAAGACTAAGACGCTATAGATAAGCTGCTCTTTTATACAAATGCAGATTTTGGCTACAAAATCGGCATTTTACTTGATGTCAGCCTAGTTTTACTAGTTAAGTAATTTTGCTGAAATTTTCGGCATGTCATGAAGTCACCTTTGCCTCCATGTTGTGTTGAAAAAAAAAATCACTGTTGAAGCCTAATCATAGTGCTGTATCCTAATGAGTCATTCTGTCTTTCTTTTGTTGCCGAATCAGATGGAAGAGAGGAATGCATTGGCCTTGTAAGTCCTGCACATTTGTGTGTGTGTGTGTGTGTGTGTGTGTGTGTGTGTGTGTGTGTGTGTGTGTGTGCGCGCGCGCGCATGTGTTCAAGTGTGTGCGTGTGTGTGTAAGTAAAAGAGAGAGAACAGCACCCCACCACCCCCCATCAAACAACACACACAGTCCCCCCGAAACACACAAAGACAGAAGGAGCAGGTTGGCTTTTAGTTTGTTCTGTGTTGCCAGTGATGGTCCTGTTCCCGATCATCAGTCAAAAGTGTCCCGACAAGAAGTAATATTGGAGAGCATGTATGAGATCAATGGGCATTTATGTACTGTTCTTATGCCGTTTTATAACATTACAACACACTGTTGTTTTGAAGGTGTTGTTTTATAACTGAGTTGAATTCATTGTTAAAAGACATGTGGAAAAAAATGTGTAATGCTTTGGTTTTGTCTGATCAGACCAATACATTTATCAGATGTGAAAAACCATAGTTTACAATCGTACAATCAGAGTCTTTTGGCTTCCAGTTCTATTCAGAGGAAATAGGAATATTCAGTGTTTGGAGTATATAGTTAACATCAGTACTCAGTACATTCTTAAATACAAGACCTGTGTAACACCTTATCCTGTGTATTTAGGAATGAAGTTCTGTTGTTTACTATATTTTCATAGGGAGCATAGAACTGGAAGCCAAAAGACTCCAATTGTAAGATTGTAAACTATGGTTTTTAGTATATAGTAAACATTTCAGTGATGTCATAAGGTCAATGGATTAGTCTGATCAGAGATTATTATTTATAATTATTATGTTTTTAAGTCAAGTTAAATTTTGGACAATTTTTTTCCATTCCATACAGTGGAAACAAGATGTTTCTGTTTTTTTATTGAGAATATAGTGTTTGTGATGCTTTTCCACAAGAGTATTTTCCATTTGTGTGCCTGCTGCTTACTCTTCAGAAGTTCAATAAACTTACGTATTTCCAGGTAATCGGTTTCCTCATTTTATCCAAGTTCACAGAACTTACAATTGCAGGGTTTTTGAGTTCAATTTACTTAAAATAATGTAGTATTGCTGATTGCTTTTTACTCATGTACTTGAGTTATGAGAACTTAGTTTCTTTGGTAAATGCCTTTATTTGTGTTAAGTTCACTTTACTTCAGTGTGCCAAGTACACTAAACTTAGTTTTCTCTTATTTTCACAACTGAAGTGAACTGAGTATTGCCTACTCACCGTGTGCTAGTTTATTTTAAGTGAACAAAACACTCAGTTTAACTTAAAAAAATAAGTTCTTTTACTCAATTTTTTCAAGGTAATCGGTTTCCACAATTTTTTTAAGTAAAGTTAACTTATCAGGTTTTACAGTGTGGGATCAAAGAAAACGTTAGTATTCATGTGCAAACTAAAAATCACGTCTCAGGCTGCATTATGAAAGTTATTTCGGGTTTATCAACTGTACCAATGTCTCAACTCTACTTTAGGCTACCACTGTCGGTGGTGCAATAAATGACTCGAGAAGGTCTTCTAAATTAATTATTCCTTGTCGGGTGGATCGGTAGCGCTCATACAAGAACTCATCATGATGGAAAAATGGATCTTCTTGGCGATCGCAAAGAACTCTTCCTACGCTAATCAAACTATGACTCCTTGTCAATGGGATCCCTACTTTTGGCGTGGGTGTGGCAAGTTTAGCCAGCTAAACTTTGCTTAGCCTGCCCTGGAGCAGGCTAGGGCTAAGCGATTAATTACCATGGAAATTGAGCAAAAGTTGCTTCGGCGAATCCGCTAAAGCGGTGTTGTCTTTTTTTAGCCTGGAGTTTAGCTCGCTAAACCACTTAGCGAGTGTCGGCGAATAGTACCCTGGATTTGTTTCTGATTTAACTGAGTTGTCAATGAAAGTTAATAAGTCTATTAAAGATAAATCCAAAGATTAGGTTCAGGAATTTACAAAAAAAGGAATTTATCATCAAGTAACCTACTTTTCACATGTAAAACGATTTGGAAGGCTGTGAATCACACACGTGGTTTACTCTGGCCTAAATTTAGAGTTAATGGTTGTGTAGAGGCCACAATATTTCTATGAATAAATACCATAGCTGTGTACATTCTGAGAAATTCATAGGGAAAAATATTAAGGCTATGCTTTGCTTAGTGAATGCCACAAATACACCGGGTTTCTATATGGTATCATAAAGGGTATTTGGGGTTGGGTATAGCAATGACGACGCCCACCTTCTTCCTGAGTAGGCCTACGTGGACTGAGAACGACTGCTAGTTTTGCAGTGAAACACAGGTAGGTCTCTGCATGGAAATGCACCGTTAATGCTGAAGTCACTACCGTGCCATCGGAAAATGGCACATGCGATTGTTGACAATGCATGTCGTTTTCATCTCTTCTTCATTAGATATTTAGCCTAATAAAAACTGGTTGTGGCTACTATAGTTGCATGAAAGTGCAAACAAAGAGCATTGCCCGAGCAGTCAAAACCCTGTCCAAAACAGCCCGCCACATTGCTTAGAGGCATGGACTTGCCTTCGCACGACTGACGTGAAAGAATGCACTATTGAACAGAACTTCTTTCCTAGGAAAGTCATGGCGGAGACAGAGCAGATACCTTTCGTGAAAGATTTCCTCCTCAATTTCTTTATGCCAGAAAAGTGTTACGACGAGTTTTTTCTTCACTTCAACTTCGCTCACGGTGAGGTCAGCACCATAACATTGTGGTGTTTTTGTTTTCTAGCGCTGCGACATCGTGCTATGAAATAGTAATGTCTCTTGCCAAGGAATGCACAACAGTCATAGCTGTTATCATCCTGACATCATTTGAATGGATGAGGATATGTGGGATGTATTGTCCTCTAAGCTTCTTGCCAGATACAGAAGTGAAAAGAGCAGATTACTAAAGCTCTGAATAGCCCGTGTCGCCGTCATTGAGGCACCCCACAGCTCATTAGAAAACGTTAACCGACAATAATGACCTTCCATAATCTGTTTTGAGTACAGCATTAAACTAAACTATACTCGTCACAGGTTTGTGTGTATGTGTATTTGACGGAATTAAATCCCTGTTTTGTATCTCTCTAGTGCCATGTTTGAAGATAGCCCTGAGCAAAGTAATGGGGCTTTGGATCATGGTTGGAACTGTTCTTGGTAAGATATCTCTCTTTCCCCCTGGCTTTCTTTCTCTTGCTCTCTCCCACAACCTATTTTCGCCCACCCACTCATGTCACGTTTCTCCCCTCTCTCCAGCTCAGCTGCCCCAAATCTGGACGATTGTGAGGGCAGGGAGTGCTGAGGGACTGAGTTTGGCCTCCACTCTCCTCAGTCTCTATTCCATCTCTGGCTATTTAGCATACTGTATAGCCCAAGGCTTTCCTATTGGGTAAAAGACACATTAATGAGACAAAGTGTTGAAATCTTGCTCCAGAAATATTGTGCAATGGTGTGTTTTTTGAAGGAGGCCATTTTGAAGATTTATATTCTTTGTTTACATAGAGCCTGGGGAGAGAGCCTGTTTATTGCAACCCAGGTCATGTTCCTCAATTTCCTCATTCTTCACTATAATGGACGAACTGTGAGAGGTATGATTTGTTTTTCTTCTCCCTCTGTGTGTGTGTGTGTGTTTGTTGGAACACGACATGATGTGGCTCTTTAAAAAAAACAGAAACTGTTTAGCATTTGTGTGTTTTCATGCCAAAAAGCCAAAAGGAATTCTGTGTTTTTTTGCTCAAATCTCTTTGAAAATGTTTGTCTCATCACATTCTCCATGTACTCCGAGGTAATCGGTAAATAACAAAAACCAGTAATGATGTGAAACTTGTTTTCATGCCAAGCTCTCTACCTGTAGGGTTGCTGTTCGTTGTGGTATATTGTACCCTTATGTATCTCCTGACCTCACCATTGACCCCCAGGAAAGCCATCTCTCTGATGTGGGAGTCCGGTGTACTAGCCGTCATAGCAAGCAGGGTACGTCCTCACAAAGAGTTCCCGGTCTAAGAAAGAACTTTTGTAGTTTACAAACAGAGTTAATGTTCGCACGTCAGTGAAGTGTGTGACTGACTAGTTCTGTGATATTTTTTTTTTTTCATTTTTGTGTGTCCATGTGTCCAGCTCATCCAGATAGGCTGTAATTACCTGAACAAACACACAGGACAGCTCTCAGCCGTTTCCCTCTTCCTGGTGTTCGTTGGGTCCCTGGGACGCATATTTGTCTCTGTTCAGGTATGTACTGCTTGACCTCTCGTGACCCCTGCTGCTCCCTGCGTGGGATGCGGCCCCTCCCTAGAGACACTCCTCCATTTTGATTATTGATTTCTAGTTCAGGAGATGTTTCATTCATGGGAATCAATAGGAGGTCTATCAGACTCATGTAATTTGTGGAAAACACATAGGAGTGCCTTTGCGCTCTTGGATTCTAAAGATAACTCATGACAGAGGTGAGTCAGCTCTGAGTTTTATCTGTTTTGCAGTAAACAGTCCCTGACAAACAGAGTAGTCATCCTAAATGCGTTACTAAGTTCCCCTCAGACAAAGCATGGTTTGATGCAAGTTGGTAAAAGTTGTGATGAAGTTAATGCTCTCTTACACTCGCACACACGCACCTGATTATTTATTTATTTATTTACTTATTTCTCTCTCTCTCTCTCTCTCTCTCTCTCTCTCTCTGTAGGAAACAGGACACTCGCTCTCTACTCTGACCCATACTCTGGCATGTTTATGCAGCGGAGTCTTGGTGGCACAGATGTTTCATTACCGGAATGCCTCCCGCCCTGGAAAAGACAAAGCTGAGTAGATGTTACTGGTACCTCCATGATGGCAGAAGTCATTCAACCCTCCTACCTCAGTCCAACCCAAACACTGCTCGTACTGCATTCCAAAGGACTTTCCCAGTAGCAGTGTAACTATGGCATTACTTGGTGAGGTTAAAGCCATGAAAAAAATAATGTGAATCTGCACTTTTATTCAGACCAACCCTCCAGACAACATCAGCAGTCCAACGTTATCTATGATAAAAATGATTAGAAAGGAAGAGTTTTGCAATTTTAATGCAGATTACATTGCATCTACTCAGGGATGATCTAGTTTTCGACTGAAAAAACTGTAAGTTTATAGGTGTAAAAGTGTTAAAGGGAAGAAAGGGTTACTGGTGGATATTCAGAAGTAAAACACAAGGAAAACTATGTTCTGTTTTTATAATCATGAGAAAAAAAATACATTAGCAGACAGGACATCCCACTGCATGTTCTTCTCTTAACCAACCCCTAGAGGGCAGAAGTGGTTCATCATATGATGAATCCACATCTTGAAAAGTTCATTAGCAGAGAAATGTGTTTTTGTCAGGAGTGTTTTGTATGTCTCAATTTTTGTGTGCAGAGTCTGTGGCTTTGTAACAGCCCACATGTCTTACGAATGTCTAGCCATGCATGGGACCAGCGCTTCTCTACAATGTATTGAGTCTTCTATGTGGCCTTCAGTCCATTTGTTTGTTACATCATGCCTTAACATTTTGTACTTGTATTATTTGTATGACATTATATAGTTTACAAAATTATCTCTTTCTCCTATCACAGGCTGTTTTACTAAGAAATGCTAATAAATTGAATGTAAAATTGATTGAATATTTATGTATGGTCATTTTCTTAACAGTATTTTTTTAAAGGATAACATTACCTCATGGTTATTTGCTAGTTAAGAACAGAGCACTGTACGTTGGTTATATGGCATGTGGCCTGGTACTGCCCACTCTATTTTGAACCGACAGTGATGATGTTTTGAACCGACAGCGATGATGTTTTGAACCGACAGCGATGATGTTATGTACTGAATGGAAAAACAGGAGGATGTGTAGTCTTTTCCTCTGTGTTGCTACAACCTCACCCTGGGAGGTCTCACCTTGATGTCAAGGTTTATATCCGCAGCTGGGTAGATTACCTGAAATGCTTGAGTAGCAATGTGTGTGTGTTTGTGTGTCCTTATCTATCTAGCCCAACCTTATCTGATGTCTGTCTCACTCTTTCCACTCTCTCACGTCCCGCCACATTCTCTGTGTAGAAGCAGACAAGCAAGAGTCCTTGTTTATGGCGTTTCAATGCACTTCTACATGATGCAGCTCTGAAGTGGTCCATGATCCATGATTTTCTCACCCATCTGTGTGTCTGCACACGACTTGCTCTCATTCTCTGCACTGACAGACCTCAGGACTTCACAGGAGCAGGCAGGAGCCCTCTGATCTTAGAGCAACATCTGCTGGCAATCAATAACATAATCCTGGTCTGCCCCCAAGATCTGCCACTGACCTGCTGTGAAGACCCTGTCCTAAACTCGTGCACGTGATCAATGATACAGTTCCTCGCAAAGCCCTGCAAAGTATATACATAAGTAGAAGTGATTTTTACCTCCATTGTCATTCTCTTTCACTGAATTATTTTTCTTTACTTCATTCAGTGCCATTGTCATTTTGTTGTTGGTGTTAATTTTAGCTTCAGTTTTCTTTTCCCCCCACACAGGGTTTTGAGGACACAATGTGTGTGTGTGAGTGTGACTGAGCTGGTAAGCCTTTGGAGGACTAGAAGACAAACTCACATTATTCTTGTGAGTGTGAGTGTGTGGTGAGTTTGTTAGTGATGGGTTATGAGCAATTGTACTGTGCGGTGGTGTGCCTCGCAACAGGCTTGAGCTGTTTAGGTCGACCTCAAGAGGCCTCCCATGGGAAAGCTGTGACAAAATTATGGTGAAAGCCTTTATTCTGAAAAATCAGTTGAGACATTGGTGTCTGTAGCCTTAAAATTGATTGTGAAACAGTTTTACCGAGGGCCTGTTTCCTCAAGGACTGTTACATCCCTGTTCAAACCCAAATTGACAACACCAACCACAACGTATTTTACAAAACCAATATGTGACAGGTGTACAGATACTAGCACGGAAAAGGTTTTTAAAAGCTGTTATTGTCATAGCTGTGTTTATATAAGGTGTTCTAGACATTCCTAAGGCACCTTACAGTTTGTACGCTTTATATTCTTGTACCCTGCATCTTAAACCTTGCGGTTAAAACAAAAAATGTCCTTTTTAAACTCACGTTCACCTCTCTCTCTCACACACAAACACACACACACACACACACACACATACACACACACACAATGTAAATGGAAGCCTGTCTGTCATCCCTGATGCTCTGCTCTGCCCAGATCCATTGTGCTAGCCTGCTGGACAGCTGTGCTGAGGTATGCAGCCCCCAGTTGTGACATTGCACTGGAGCGTGGCAGGCTTTCTAGAAGCACAGACCGCCCACTCCTTCCCATACATCACTCAGCTTGCTGCTGTAGACATCCCCACACACACACATTCACACGGACAGATTCACACACACACACTCACACACATAGGCCTACACACACACACACACACACTCACACACATACACACACACACACACACACACACACATATAGGATAAAGTTGAGAATGGAAGTGACTATGGCATGGTAGTGTCATGTTTCAACTTTTCACTTTAGCTAATGTCATGTCAAGTCATGGTTAGATATTTGATAGAAAAGGCCTGTTCTCCTTAAGACTCCGAAATTAAAGATATTCAAGGCCCAAAACCTGAACATTTTATTAAATACAGAAAGGAGATTACAGTATTTATCAAACAAGTTTTTAATCTTTGTCCCTTTTTATTTACATATTTGTTATATGTTATATTTGTGATATCTATTGAAATATGAAATGAAGGTTATATATCATGATTGTTTAGCATAGGCATCAAATAATTACATCTAAGAGTATAATGAATTCTTCTTTTTTACAGCTAACATCTAAAGTTTTTCCGGATTTAATTTGTATCCTTTAAAAAAAAAAGACTTTCAGCAGTGCATACTCTTCTCAATTTGGAGTTAGCTGGGGGTTTGTTTCCAAGGTAACAACCTGTGGAGGCCTAGGCTTGTTGCTAAGAGAGTTGATACTTTCAGCGCAAAAATCTGACCCCCTCCTCCACACAGACACCCCTCGAAAAAAAGAGGGGAAAAGAAAAAAATCTGTGGATAATATGTGAGGTAGTCAACACATTTGATAGTAACTTATGGTTAAAGTTTAAACAAAATCATTTTAAATCCTCACAATATAGTTTTTGGTAGGCCTATGTGACTTTTTAAATCACTGAGAGCCTACAATTTTACAATTAATATGTGTTAACTGATATCTGGCCGTTGTTTATATATCAAGTGCATTTTGTGTCATTACTTGTAAAACCTGTAGAATAAATATAGGCTACTCTTGATCATTGAATAACCACACGTTAACTCTAGGCCTATAACTTAAATTGTAGACTAGCCGACATCTTTATTAAGGCAGTAGTTTCCTGCAATAGGGCTATAATTAACGGATTAGCTCTGTAGGCTATATTTATGGTCATATAGCCTACCTTATATGAATGCTTGTGTTTATAACTCCCTTCCCCCTTTCAAAGCTCCTTACTTTCTTCCCATCCCCTCCCCTCCTCTTGCCCCTCGATTAGCCGGTCCTCACTGGACAATTTCCATGAGAATAGCAGGGGGCAGAGAAAGGGTTAAGCCCGGACTGAAGAGAGTGGGGAGACGAGGCACTCTATGCAACGCTAATTTTCTGCCCAGCGGGACTCCGAAAGAAAAGAGAACAAAGGCGACCATAAGAGGCGCTGAGAACTACGCGGTTTTACTATGTGCACCTGCGTGCTCAAAAGCACAGGACAATGCGTCTTCGAAACGGCCAATTACTATCTGGACAGGCACTCGCTCTCTCTTCAAGAAAAAAACCCGGCGTAGACAAAACAGAGAAGTATACGACTTCTGTGTTTTGATCTTCCTAACTTTCCATCAGCTTTTAATCGCTAGGTGAGAAGGGGTCGCATGTCCAAGCCACAATCCCGAAACTTCCTCACGGTTAGGCCTACGTTTCACTCCCTAAATGCAGTGGAAACGTAGTGAGGAAAACTGTCCATTCTTACTTAAAGGGCAATTACAGTCGACTTTTCTCTTGAATACAACTGTTTTGGCAGTGTATGGAGACTGACACACATTCAAGTAAGAGGTGTATGAGTGCAAATATCCACAGTCCATTTTTTCATACCCAGTAGGCCTATAGAACATTTAAAAGCAGCAAGGTTGTTTTCAGATTCTTTTTTTAAACTAATTTATACTCTCCTCTAGGTCTATAAGATTTGTCTTTACTCTATGATATGTTAATTAACATGCTTTGTTGTGGAAACTACAGGGTTGTCATCTATTTGCAAAGTTGAAAAGAAATTGAATACAAGTAGACAAAGTATTACAAAAATAATAAAATTCTTTATTACTTTGTTTTCCCCATTTAACAGTTTGAAGTTACACAATGCAATAGTTACCCTTAGTATAAGGGTGAGTAAATCAAAATTATACACAGTACAATCTCATTCACACGGGGTCTTCAGCAACACATTTAAACGCACTATGAAAAAAATATTTACATTATTGAAAGAATCTTGCACTATATTGCCAACATCTTTTAAATTTCATAATACACTGGATTTAAGTTTGAATACAAAGCGCAAACTGTAGGCCCTAACATGGGAAGACACATTGCAATACAAGTAAATAAACTTGATTCAGTAATTCTGTTTCTCAATCTCACTGAATGCCAATCTAATAACAGTCTAAATAATATATAAACAATAATTCCCCCTGAAGAACTTTCCTCAATCCTCAATCAAAGTTCCTCACTACCGAGGAGGGTTGGGAGCGTTCCCCACTATTTCTCTATCTTAGACAGAGAGACAAAATATGGAAATCTCCTCAGTCACAATTCACATTACTCAAAACATTAATAAAAACAATTTGGGAATGTGATGGTGAGTGAGCACAGCTTCTTTTCAGCAACTAAGAATAACATCATTCTTAGCTATGCCATCCAATATACAGTATCAGGTCAAGTCACCTGTAAGGATTAACAGTGACTTTGTCAGAATGACCTAACAATATTATAACACACATGGATAAAACATCCACAGCATTTGGGGCCTAACATCACAGCCTTGCAGAACACACTTCTCTTTTGTCTTACAGTGACAACAAAGGCGTGAGTGCTTGTTTCCCAAAACTGCCTGAAGGCGGAAACCGACCACCGGTTTTCTCAGGCCCTGACCGGGACAGGAAAGGGCCTCATCAGAAACCACATGACAAATCACACAAGTCACATGACCAGTCCGTGCTGTGGAGGCCTCTCTCATTTTGGGGGAGAGGATACCTGCTATCGCCTCAAGGGTCAGATGTGGGTGAGGGGTGCCGTTCCTCCCACGTAGTGTTGCTGCATGTTGGCATAGCCCCTCTGGACGGCTGTGTCACTGGTGTCCCCGTTTGGGATATACATGCTGATCATGTCCCTCAAGTCCCCTTGAAGGGGCCCCCGCTGGTGGTTTGGGGCCCCAGTTGGGGAATGTGACACTGGGTCAGCCTTCACCATAGGCATCACTGGACTGTGCTGCTGGGGACTGCTGCCATAGGACATTGGGCTGGGGAAGACAAAGGAGAGGCGACTGTTATTCAAAGTTCACACATATTGACACTGGAGTGGAGTATTAGATTACACACTAAGTTGCATTTATTGCGGTTCTGTTGTGAGCCAGTAATCATGGCTAAATACAGTAAATGTGGATATGAATCTCCCTGCGCTTCAATGTTGAATAAAGCCTTGCTTGTGAATTAGAATCTAACCTATAGCTGTAAACTGACCTATAAGCTGGAAGCTAAGATTTACTAAAATGCCACCTGACTGTTCTGGGAATGATGATAAAGTAGTTTCTGGACCCTTATATTAGTTGTAAAAAAAATCTGCATCCATGTTAACCCTGTCTGCCACACCAAAACAAACAAAACTTTTTTTAAGTTTTTCTGTACATCTACCAAAACAACAGTTGAGTTCAAAAAAGTTATAGGGACAACAATGTAGTGATATTAGCATCAATATAACTTTAGAGCTATTGAATTAACATTTTGAATGAGTTAGTGATATGATATTTTTAATTTGTTAACTTTAAATCACACTTGCCCTTTCGTTTATCTCAGTTCTGCTTAAGAGGATAAGGTGGTAAGGCCTGAAAGAAAATTACCTGTAGGAGTTGGCGTTCATGTATGATTGAGCAGTAGTCATCGCTGAGGGATACTGCAAGGCTGAGAGGTCATAGCGATAAGGCTGCTGGCTGTACCCAAGCGCATCGCTCTGCATACCTGCGTACCCTCCTGCGTGCCCCCAGCCATAGCTGTCCATCCTTGGACTCCCTCCTTGTCCTTGGACCGCAGCTGCGGCCAGCAGGTTGCCGGCCGACATGGGGTACTTGGCGGCAGGGTTGTCCTTCTTTAGCACAGGCTTGGTCTTGCGACGAGGTTTGTACTTGTAGTCGGGGTAATCCTTCATGTGCATCGCACGCAGACGCTTGGCCTCGTCGATGAACGGCCTCTTCTCAGCGTCGGTCAGTGACTTCCACTCGACTCCCAACCGCTTGCTGATCTCGGAGTTGTGCATCTTGGGGTTCTCCTGGGCCATCTTCCGCCTCTGACCCCGGGACCAGACCATGAAGGCGTTCATGGGCCGCTTGATTTTGTCCATGGGGTCTACGATGGCCTGGTTGGCCACTGCCTGTTTGCTCCCCCCGTGCATGGACCCATTCACAGGTGGCATCCCTTGGCCACTCTGGTGGGATTTCAGGTCATGTTCCATCATGCTGTACATGGCGACCTTTAAAGAGAAGGCAATGTCTTCCAACTCCAAACTAAGACAGAAAAATGTTTCAACTGCAAGCCCGGAAGATCTGTATGCCTCTAATCTTGTGCACTAACTACTCTGAGAAAACTCTTTATCTACCATACATCCTGAATTTAGGATGAGTTAAAGTTAATCCTCCACACAGTTTGCTTTAAGTTAACACAACGTCTCAGTAGCCAGATTCTCACTGCCAACTCTTCTCAAAGGTGCTCGGATACTAGTGTGTCATCACAGACCCATCCGCTCCTAACTGCCTCCTTGCCAGCAAATTCATTTGCATGACTAAAGAAGGGGTGCGGTGAATTAGAAAGCCCTTCAGCGAATCAGAGGGCCTAGGGTGGAAGGGGGATAAAGTTTCCGTCCCTTGTAAATAAGCACATTTAGAGCAAACATACACTTAACAAAATTGTCATTATAAAATTGTTTATCATTTTAAACTCTTTATATCCCCTTAATGTCATCAAGATCCAAACTCTGATTCACATCAAAGCTGAGGTCAGGTCAATTTGTGTATTTTTATGAAAAAGAAATATCCTTAAGTCAATTCTAACATCAAGATGTCTCCCTCTTTTGGAACAAGGGGAGTTTTAACTAGATATAGGATACAGATAGAGATGAACTATATAAGATACAGTTGTAAGTTGTAAGAAGTTAGTTACAAACCAGTGACAAACAGATATGCACAGTGACGTGACGTGACACACAAATATCATTACACTCAAAGAGATGCCTAAATAAAAATCAGAGCTGGTATAGGTTATAATAGCTGCTATGGATAGCTATTTATTTTATGGGAGATGCATTTTTTTCTAATGTCAACAGTTGTTCAAGTTAACACGATAAACAAAAGCCTCACAGAGCCCCAACATGGTGTGTTTGTATCTGTGTGTGTGCGTGTGCGTGTGTGTTTGTGTTTGTCTGTGTCACTTGTAAAGAACACAGGTTCAATCACTGTGAATATGTTTATTTTTTTTTTTTTTATTGTGATTCATGGGCAAACGCAAGTCATCTGGTCAGCCATGCTTAAACCATAATAAAAGTTTGCCCATTACTATTCATATATAAGACTTGACAGAATAGAGGGGAGGGAGGTGGGGGGTTAAAGACGAAAAACATAAGATGCAAGTCCACAGAGAAAGAGGCTGCATGTTGTGGTGGGTGAGAGTGGCGTCCTCTCCCTCCCCCTGAGCTCTGCTACTGTAATGAGCGCAGGTGTGAACAGCCCCTCCTTAGCACCCAGTCGAGTGAGACCCATTAGTATCTATGGTCGTCACTTCACACGTCTATTGTGGCAAAGGTGTCTGCATGCACAGCAGAGGCAACGGCCGCCCATCCGTGAGCCCAGCCCTCCCGGTGAGCCCAGCCAACATCTCCATATTTTAAAGCAGCCCTTTTAACACAATACTTTTGCAGCACACTGTATTAAACTATACAATCTGAATGAGTCTTAAGTACACCTCGGCTCATTACAGGCTGTCAGGAGTGAAAGATGAGGCATGTTTAGAGTCTTAGCTAACATGAGAAACACAGAGAAACGTCAAATAAGCCCTTCACTAATGCTGGGGCTACTCTCTGAGGATTAGACAAGGTTTTAACAAACTAGTGCCCAAGTTAGTGTCTGGCATTGGTGCCAACCAAAGTCTTTCGGGGGTGACATTTTCCAGGCCAGTGTTTTGAGAAGGCTAAAGACATGCTTCTTAATTCAGCTACACAAATTAAAAAATCACTTATTTAATTCACAAGAGTATGTGGAACATAGGACCATGGGGTATCATACTTCCATATTTATAAGAAATCAATAATATTAAGGGGAAAAACACAAATAGCTGAAATCTAGAAACATTTCGATTTCTTAAAATTCAGCAATAACTTATACTGTCCTGTATCAGGCAAATTGGCTGAAATAAAAAGACAAATCTGTATATCATAAAGGTTTTATTAGAAATGAGTGAGGGGAACACTGATCTGAAGTCAGCAGACCCATCTAAAGGTCATGCATTAGTTGTAAGAATAACATTACAGTTCGACTGTACTGTGTCAATATTGGCTCATTCCTCAGTGTGACTCATTGTTACACACTTATTATGCAATTAACCTTAGTTCGTATAGGGCCTGAATATGGAGTGTGCCATTGCTATTGTATATGGGTCATTCTCATGTATGGGATCAGTCTCATTATGAGCAAAAGCTAAAGAATAAAGAGAGGAAACACATTGATGTCTCCTGGCGTTGTGTCGACAATCAAATCAAAATTTAAGTGGGGCTGCTGAGTAAAGGGAGAAAAAGGAGTGAGTATGAAAGAGCCTAACATCATAGCCATAAGAGACAAGCGGATTGAGAATGACAGATTGGATGGTGGGGATAAAAGAAAAGGAAAATGAAGTGAGGAGGTTGGAGGAATATAAAGCACGATGAACAGAGGGAGGGGAAGGGACGGAGGAGAGTTGAGAGAGAGCAAAAAAACAGGGAGAAAGAGTGAACGAGCGAGCGAGGGAGAGAGGGAAGGAGGGAGGGGGGGAAACCGAGCGGGAGAGAGAGAGGTGGGGGGTTGTTGGTTGGAGAGGAGAAAGTTCTTAAGCTTTTCAATGACAAGTAGATTGAATAGCCCCTCTATTCAGTCCTGCTCTGGCCGCTCTTCTCATGTAAATGGGTCCTGGGCTCTCCCAGCCATCCATCACTGGCTTGAGCGTCGCAGGCAGGCCCTTTACGAGCCCCCCAACCCCAGCACCCCCCCCCCCCCCAGTAGCACAATCACCCTGCCACGCAAACTGAGCTGCTGCTGGGGGCAGGGGGCTATGCAGGGGGAGAGCGCTGGGAGATGGGGGAGGTGGAATGGCTCCAATGAGGAAGCGAGCAAAGTTTTGGGCCACCTACATGGTGGCGAGAAAAACCGGGAATTGGAAAAAATTGCACAATTGAAAGAGGAAAATCAGCACCAAACAGATTAGAACGGTTGATTCCTGTGGTAAGGCCAAGGAAGGAATGAGAACGGGCGACGACAGGCGGGATGGTCACTGGAAAAGAATCCCAAAAGGAAATACGATGATGTATAAGGAGTTGACTTCCCCTATGTTTTACCATGAAAAACGGATAACAACATTTTTGCTACTTTGAAAGATGACGAGAGGATAGGCATTTCCACTCCAGACACTTGCACTCGGTTCTTTAACGTGGCCCTTGCAATAACAATGCCATCTTGACCGGAGCTCCAGCTTTTACACAATCATTTCAAATAGTTCAGCTCACATTCTGCCCAACTTACATTCCATACACAAAGACCTCTGATATATTGCTGAGCAGTTTTGTGGCAGTTCAGGGGCCAATAGTCATACAGTTCGGAGAAGATCTGTGTGCAATACTGTTTGCATTACATTATGATTAGTTTTACTGTGGCACTTCTTTTTTGGCACTGGTTTTGAGCCATTGATAATGGTTATACTGTTATCTTCCAGCACGCCTTTATAAAGAGAAATCTGTTTTCATTGTGTGCTGAATTGTATGCTGGTTCGCTTGTTAATCTTGTTTATTGCCAGGGTAAATATGTTCGGTTAAATAGAAAAAATTCTGTTTAGTAAATAAGCCATTTCTGATGGTAATACTTATATGTTCTGAAGCTATTAGATATCAGGGGTTCTAGCAGACCTATTTAAAAATAAACTTTTTTTCCTTTTGTACTGAATTCAGGCTCACTTGTTGAACTTGTTCATTGCCAGAGAAAGTGTATTCATTTAAACATTGAAAATCCAGTTAAGTAAATTAGTCATTGATAATTTATACCTAATTCTATCAAATTATTAGATATCAGGGCCTCCAGCACGCCTACGTAAGAGAAAATCAGTTTTTATTGTGCTTTGAATTGTGCACCTGTACATGAATTTATTGCCAGAGTGAATATATTCATTTAAATGTTAAAAATTCCAAACATTAAAAAGGTGATAAACAAATTTAGTTAAGGACTGCATAGCTGATGATGTAGGCATGAGGTCTAGTCAATCCCCTTGGTTGAAAGTTACGCTGAAACATTCAATCAGACAGAACTGGCGGTCCACCTTGTGGTCACACATAGAAATTCAACAGAGGATTATTGAATGAGTCAGCTTAGAAGGGTAATTAAGTAGAAAAATGTATGAGGTCTTTTTCAAACCTTCCTTCAGCAATTTGTGGGTTAAATTGGAATGTTTCAATTTAGAAGTGGAGTGCTTTGTCTGATGAGGGTACTGCTGTTTTTATGGAGGTAATTATTGCCTAATATGACAAAGCAGGTCACATGATCTTGACCCTGGCTACGTTTAGGGTGCCATTAACTCTGAATCAGGTATTTTATCTCAAAATAGTCTGCTGTTTCATTATAGAAAAGCGATCCCAGTTCAAAACAGTGATTCTACAGAGTGAGTTTCAGACACCTGTAAAGGCTGCAATGCCCAAATGTATTCATTGAAGATATAGATGGTACTGCAGCCTCTACAAGCTTCACTTTACTACAAGACTCAAATACTTAAAGCTATTAAACATCCGAAATCTCCCCAATTAAGTTGTGAAGTGAGTATGATGAAGGGTGAAATCACAGGGATGTAATTCCATGTTTACTTTTATTATAATTCTGTATAATTTCTAAATAAAAACATATTCCTTGTCACACTCAATTCTGATTGTAGTTGGACAGTCTTTTTAAAATGGCAATTGGACTATGCCCCTTACGCCAAAATATGCATGATCGCTGTCAATACTGACAAAACACACACATACATTTTACCAAGCGAAATATACTTTTGAAAACAAATTATACCTTAGATACATTTACCATTCAGACTAACATGTGAGGCTTAAAAGCAGAAGTGCACCTGAAGAAACACACTCTCACACATGAGACTGGCCATTATGGGCCGTGTGTTGGTCGTGAGAAGGGACAGGGAGACAGCAGAGAACAGCCCCAGTTTATCTCCCAGACATCTACATTCACCCTGAGCACAGATGGTCACTGAGGAAACGGAGTTCTGGGGAGAGTGGCTGCATATTAGTGAAAAACTGTAACCATCCCCCCTTGTTTTATTTTGTGCTTGATAGGCATGTCCAAAGTAAAAGTAGCACTGTTGGGAATGTAATATATTTCACTGTATCATCTAAAACCAAGAATTTGATATTGTACTCATATCTAATATCTCCATGAATGAATTCCACCGGATGTGAGGATTACCAAAATAACCATCTCAGTGTCTGAAATTTCCAGAGACAGTAAAAATTGCTACCA
Organism: Sprattus sprattus; assembly: GCF_963457725.1. NCBI lineage: Eukaryota > Metazoa > Chordata > Actinopteri > Clupeiformes > Clupeidae > Sprattus > Sprattus sprattus. The sequence goes on along the minus strand of NC_137920.1, from coordinate 54,660,884 downwards.
TTCTTTGCAATCCATTTTTATTTAAATATAGTTTAACAAAACACTGGTCAAAAAGAAACTGTGTCAGTGAGTTATTTTGAAGAAAACCAATTGCAGGCATCATGTGATTTGGCTGCAGGTCTTTTATTTCGGACAGCATACAGGGAGGAAACACTTACACTGAGCAGGGAAGATGGAAGACAGACAAATACATTAGACAATAACATTAAAAAAAAAATAGGGGGCTAAACTCAGGCATTACATGAGAAAGACAGCACAGATCGTGTTCACACATGCTAACATTGGATACAAAAGGGAGGCATGAAACACAGAATTGTAATTGAGAACATTTTCAAATTCTGTAATGACTATTTTATCATAGGCCTATAGCATGCTGCGATCACTCGGAGGGCCCTTATTCGAAAGCGCAACAAGCACCGCAAACAGGTTTCGCGCATCAGCAACCCCGCAGTGAGAAAAGGCGGGGATATTTGCAAATTTCACTGTCACGGAGCAAAGCACAATCAAGCTCAAATTGGTTGAGTAATTAGTGAATGTGGCAATGAAGTCATTATTTATCGGCCAATTGCGATTTTTCGATGGTACCTTACCCTAGCTTTCACACATAGGCTACCTCAGTTAAACACGAGAGCAGGCGAGGTTTCTTGTGCAGAAACTCTGCCCTACATCAGGTTTCATGGAAAAGGTGTTGCTTTGAAGGAACTCATTTACACATGGAACTCCCACGTCAGTGCGCGGACACAGCCATTGTACCGACCCACCCATGTTTGCGTTTAGCTTTAGATAATTCGCTGTGCACTTTGGCCCAGAGTCAATGTGGAAACTTCACCAATCCCTTGCACATTATACAGCCCCCGCAGGACAGTTGTCCCCAACAACCCAAGCATTAAGCACAAACTCCCGCAATAGTCAGTTCATGCACCTGCCGTTCACGCAGGTTGTAGCCATACCCAACCCCCACCTCTGGCTCTGTGGGAGGCACGAACACTAAAACCACAGGAGTCCGGAGCTCGGATCCGAACATGCAGGGGGTGCATTTCGTGGACTCTTGAACGGCCGTCCAGTACACCCATAGGACCAGGGGCAGATGTAAGTCTGGGTGCCCCATAACGTCGGTGGCTGGTCCTCGCATCTGCCTCGCTCGTCCACACTAGACATGCTGGTGCAGTGATAAGACAAAATTGCAACCCGCAATTGCAGAAAATCCTTGAATTTGCTCGAATTTGTGAAAACGCAAGATCACAAAATCCTGGAGTAGGCCTTAAATAATTTGGTTTCTGATCTATAAATCATGTCTTGAAACACAAAATAGATAGGATACTAGCCTACAGGTAAGATATAAAATCACAGCTAGGTTAGGGATGGTTTGGCTCAGGCATGTTGTATTTTCTTTTGTTACGTTTGTAAGGTAAGGTTACAGGTAATTAGAATTATACATATCTTTCACTTCAAGTCAGCCAAAACTTTGCTAACCATTTAAAAAGAGTCAAATTGTAGGCCTATCTAGCGAGAATCATCCAGCCTCTAACCAACCAAACTAATAAATATACTTTGAATCCAGTTTTTGCGTAACAATGTAGACTTGTTATGTTTAAAGATGGCAGAGTAGGCTACACGAATATGACTACCAAGGGTACAACTCCACCGAAAAATCAAACATTTAAAAAAAAAAAAAACTGATCATACATCAAGCTGGCCAAGGCGTGAAGTTGGAGAATGCGAATGTGGGGTGAGTTTCAGCTGTGACCACATCTGTCTCCTCGCGAACATCGTTTAGAAGACATCATTAAATCATTAAATGGCCATGGTGTTTATGTTGCCCTTCGTGGTCACGGAGACCTAGTAGCCAAGCATCCAGTTGTGTGTGTGAAAAAATAAAACACTGCTTGCTTTGGTAGACTTTCACAAAATATGCAGTTATGAGCATTTCTGAGGAGTAGGCTATTTAAACAAATAAGTATTGTTTCTAAACCTGTTATAACTAAGATTAATCAGACAACAAAGGTCTGGCCCTGGATTTTCAGGTCTGACCCTGAAACAGTAATTGACTTACAATAAAAGATTAAAGTGGTATCATAAAGACGGACTTTAACCACTTGTTATGTTATCTTATTATACGGCTCTTCAGAATGTTCCAAAAAGTACCGTTGATTTGAATGGGCCATCCCTACGTCATAGGTCACATTATTTCCTGCTAGCAGACCTCTGCGAAAGATAATCACCGCTGTCATTGGCAACGGGGTTTGTACTTCTAATTCACATCTTTCATATCATTCCGCCAGAAGTCCAGTCATTTTAACGCAACAGTAGACAGTAATTTGAAGTCAGCAAGTAATGGGTTGCTATGCAACACCTGAAACTTCAAAGTTCTATTTGCTTGAATAACTATTTATTTCTAAACGGGACTCATGAAACGGCAACTAAATCATTAAAAAGAGGTATGTTGGAGGAATGTCTTCTATCGTTTTTGGCAAGTAACCCTATAATAATCTCTGTATTGAGATTTTTTCTATCTGAAAACATTTTATGTCACCACACTAAAAACCACCTCTGAGAAAGTGCCAACGATATGATCAATCATTGGATTCATTCAAAAACATGTAGCCTATGTAAAAAAACTAAAAACACCATAGCATACCTTTTGGATTTGTAAATGGAACTTTGCCACAACTGAGTAATGATGCTGCGCGTCGGGGTGTTGTTCGCCCGTCGGGAATTATTTTTGTAGAATGACCTCCGGACTATGGAGGACTGAAAGTGCCACAATTCAATAAATAAATACACCATCAATAATTATTTAAATGTGTCATTAATTAATTAAAATGGGAATTAAATACATAAATGTTTTATTAAATGTGTCATTCATTAATTAAATAGCAATTCATTTTGTGTAAAAAAACATATTTAATTATTTCACTATTTAATTAATTATGTCATGGTCCTGTGTTGCAGCGCATCAATAATTTATTTTATCTGTCAAACTCACCCATCAAAGTTAGTGGGCGGGGCTAACGCTGATCTAGTCTGATCCATTGCTTTAGTCTGAAGTGCCTGGAGAGACATATTCACGATATTTAGCGACTGAAGTCTGTAGCTACAAGACTTATACCTTTAACCAAACCTGATTTTGAATACAGCGGTAGCTAATAACTCACTTGATAAATACATCGGTTGGTAGATTAAGAAAATGTTACTAACGTGTTTTTACGTGAGTGAATGTAACGCTTGGCCAACTATTACCTCTGATTATTACAGCACGTTTGCTTTCAATACTTTCTCCAATATCATTTTATTCAAATACATTTTTGATAATTAAACTGTCTCTGTTATACAGTAGGCTACTGTGCAAAAGTTGTAGGCAGGTGGGAAAAAAATGCTGTAACCTAAGAATACTTTTAAAATGGAGGTGTTAACAGTTAATTTCCATCAATTAGCATACAGTGAATGGACAGAAGATACATCTAAATCAAATCAAATCAATATTTGGAGTGACCACCCTTTGCCTTCAAAACAGCATCAATGATTCTAGGTACACTTGCAGTTTTTAAAAGGAACTCCGCTGGCAGGTTGTCCCAAGCATCTTGGAGAACTAACCACAGATGTTCTGTCGATGCAGGCTTTCTCAAATCTTTCTGTTTCATCATGTAATTCCAGGCAGTCTATGATTTACCGCATTTTTTCACACCTGCCTAAAACCTAAAACTCACCACCTCGGTTTCAATGCAACTTGGCTGAAATTACGTTTAACAGATACACATAGAAACATTGCAGAACAATGACAGTGTACAGGGTTGTTTTATCTTTTATTTCAATGTAAGACATTGGGGTGATTGCAGGAAGATAGGTGCCAGTCTTCAGGTGGAGGGTCTCTGTATGCTGAGGTCAGTCAATATGAAACAACAATAATCCTTGGCACTACCGTCATCCTCTTACTGAACTACTCTACTACCACCCCATACCCTTTCTGAACATTCATATAGCTATCAAATGAAATACAACAGGTCATTCTTCATGAATGATAATGCAAACATCAATGAATATAAATTAATATCTTAGTATTCAATAGAAGTGAGATCAGTATCATCATTTGGAGGTAGAGCATGCATGGTGTGTCATAGTTTTGGGAGACGACAATATTAAAACAGTGGACCAGACATAATATTCTAATGAAAATCAGGATCATAGGGACATTTATCTCAGCAGCCTAGTCTCTGCCACTTACACTCCTCAGTGTGGGCGATGTCGAGGACACCGTAAAGCAGTGTACCATTTATATCGCAGCCGTAACCTCACTATGGCTGAAACATTAAGCATGGTAGCTCCTGACCAGTTGTTCAGCTCAAATAAATAAATGAAAAAGAGTACCCCAGTTCCAAGGATCCCTTCTTTAACATGTCAGTTTAGGTTGGATGTTTGTAGTGGATATGTAAACAAATGTGTAGTAAATATATTAACAATTGCATGCCTGTTCTAAGGGATACTTCAAGGGAGCCATAGTGAGGGGGAAGAGCGGCGTAAAGTGGGGGGCATGGCATGTCCTGATCTGCTTTGGGTTGGCTGCTCCGGTGCTTAGTTTGCCAGGTGTGGGTCCATGGATCACATTTACTAGTGTACTACTTAACTTGCACTTACAGTAGTTACATTTCTGCACTTTTTTTTCTATTCCTTATGTAAAATGTATTTAAGTAAGAGATGCCATGAAGTTCATGGTGCAGAGCTGTGTTACAACGGCAGTGCCTTACAGAACATCCTTTTTTTCAAATAAGGCATGACATCTGAACCCCTGCTCTGGTAGTGCTAGGCAGTTCATACCACCAACGTGGAACTACAAATGTATGTTGGATGATGGATGTATGGATGTTGCTATGGTTCCCAGTTTTGCCTCTCTGTAGGTAAACCTGAAGGAAAAAAGAAACACAGACAAAATGCCAATCTGCACCATACCAAAAACGCAATGTCACTGAAACTGATGAAGTATATGGTTGACACTAGGGTTGTCACGATACCAAAATTATGACTTTGATACTATACCTGCCAAAATATCACCAAACCCTATACTTACAATACGATACCACAATACAATACCACAAATACGATGCGATAGGCTACTGGTATATTTATCTATGATAGTAATTTAAAAAACATCTGTAAGGTTCCCTTTTTTACCAGCTTGTTCCAGCTTTTTGAACACTTAACAAATGGCATTCGAATCAGTATTAGCCTACAGCAAGATATTATTTAAAACTACTTGGTGACATCATTGCATTGATTATACAGGGCTATGTAGACCTAGTGTCCGTATCTGACATGATATGACTACATAGTTATTTCCATAAGTACGAATTACATATTTGACAGATGTAAAATTCATTCACATTCATGTTATTTTTCCTTCACTAAAAGTAAAAGAATTAGCTCAAGATCCACCCTCAGGCTCCAACAGCATGTAGCCTATTGCATCAAGTGTGTATTATTTGGTACACTTTTGTGTGCATTCTGACCTCATGATCATATAGGCCCACATAAGTGAAATTGTAGGTTATTTAGCATGTATAGCGATTTTAATGTTGACAATGAACTTTGTGATGTTTGACTTTGTTAGGGAAGTTGTTTGCAACCTAGCCAACATGGCTATCACAATAACATGTCTTGCTAGCGGCTACTTGCTAGCAGCTGTTTATGACAAACTAGCAAGTCAACAACATTCATAACACAGTCAAACATCAAGCAACTGAAACACAAGACAAGGCACTAAGGCAGACGTCCTCTTTTACACGGACATTTCCTCTTTTCGAGACCTAAATGCGTCCGGGTAAAAGAGGAGAAAACAAATACATTCCCGTCCCTGTCAATCAACCGTAGCAAATGGCATTACGTTTTAGGCCAACCGTCGCTAATAACAGTAGGCTAGCCCTACACTTTGCCTATGTAACAACAGTTCTAAGTTAACTGCAAAACATAAGATAGCAGAAGATAGCATTTACCTTTACAGGAGGTCGTACGTGTTAAGTTGAGGTTGAACTTGAAGTAGAAATCGAAACCTTGCACGCTCTGGATTTTTAGCGTCTAAGAAAAAGTTTAGTTTGACACCCAGTGTTTAGGAATGAGGCCTGCGTCGTCAATCCACATTTCTGGAATCCATAAGCCTTGACTTGATGTGCAGGGTAACCAATCAGGTATTAGGAATCCGCCCACTGACTTTGATGGGTGAGTTTGACAGATAAAATAAATTATTGATGCACTGCAACACAGGACCATGACATAATTAATTAAATAGTGAAATAATTAAATACGGTTTTTTTAACATAAAATGAATTGTATTAAATAAATGAATGACACATTTAAGTATTTAATTCCAATTTAAATTAATTAATGACACATTTAAATAATTATTGATGATGTATTTATTTATTGAATTTTCCATACTGGACAATACATTATCCCTTACATAATTAATTAGCTGATATGAACGGCTTACCAGTGGAAAAAGTCATTGGTAAAGAGGTCAGTCAAATATACAAGCATTACTCATTAGATCTACCAAGATTTTACAAACTGGTACTGATTTTTTTCAGACCTTGATATGAATACCATCAAAACAAACTTTGTACTTTTTAAATATGTATACCAAAGAAATTATAAACTTGTATCATATATTTTGGCAACAACATTTTCACCAGTGCACAACGAATGATGGTTTCTTCTGTGTGTCTTCATCCAAAGACACTGCATCGGTTTCCACTGTCCCCAGTTCTCTCGAAAAACATAAAATCCTTTCAAGATAAGAGAGAACATTGACCATCACTGACAGATACAACCATCCGTTTTAGTATATACAACCAAATGCCTCATAATTATTTGTAAATGCACATACCATGATCCATAATTTAAATTGGAAACGTGCTAGGAATTGTAGAATGTTATGTCTATTTCTAAATCGATCCTTTGTAATTTGTAAGCATACTTGTGCATTTGCTGTGAAATGTCATTTGTACATTTGTAATTGTCATGGTACGTGCCATAACAGATATTTCTTCTCTCCATACAACCATATATTTTTTATTCAATGAATATTTGATGGTCCTGACATACAGAATATATTATCCCTGTGATGGCTTATTGACATCAGAGATTAGGTGACAACAGGTGGGTTATACGTGTGATGTAATTAGAGAATTATCAATTCAGAGTGAAATTCATTTTTGAATTGAAACTGTGAAATATGTGAATGTAAATATTACTTATTTTTCACCACCACTACCAGCATCCTTTCCTCAAAACATCACTTTAAAAGTTTGAAACTGTTTTGTATATCTATTTCTCAACTCCAACAAAAACAAGAGATCAAGTTACAGGCACTTACGATTAGAAAACAGGCCCCAAGCAACACAGCCTTCACCTTTACATCCAGGTCAATGGGAAACTCAATTCCAAAGTTATCTGTGTCAGTGAAGAGCTCCTTCACCACGCCACTCCATTGCTTAGTGATTCTCCCAATGGCTTGATCATCCTTACCTTTTAGCTACAATGATAAGAGAATATCATAAACATGCACAGATATTCATGTGTGATGTCCACTTTGAGGAACAAATTTGTTGATGTAAATTGTATATATATTCCAAAACTTTTATGACTATAATATGTTAAATGTATTCTGTGTACCATTTTTTGACTCAAACGTACCACAAAGTCTACATCCCCACAGCAGCTAACGGCACAGCATGGCCCATCTACTTTCAGCAGATTTTCCTTTGCAGCGCCCAAGATCGATAACTTTGGTAAGAATGCGTGCCACTGCTGGACCACATAGCCAATGGTAACTCCTGGTGGGGACTGAACCTCCATCTTGATGTTAGGAGAAAATGATTATGTGTGGACTTACTCTCTATAAAATGCTGTCTCTGCTCATTGCCAATCAATGAATGTATATTACAAATATGCAAATATGAGGTGGTTCGAATTGCATGTTAAAATATCATAGGTTAATTAGCAACTGAAAACACATGAATTCTCTAATTAGACTGCCCGGTATAGTATCATTATGACAATGTCATCATACTCCAGTATCTTAACTGGTAGCGCAAGGTTCTCACAATGCCATGCTTAACTGAGTGCAACAAGGTGCCAAAATGGGTTTGATACCATTCAAATACTGAGGTAAAATACCATCTGCACTACACTTGAAGGTGAATGATTGTTGCGGCCACATGTGTTCTGTGTTCTTTGTTTACCCCTTGCTTCCCTTTTGCTAGCTTTGCCCAGGTTGTGCTAACCCTGATTGCCGGATGAGATGCACCTGGCCAGGTGATTAAGCAGCAGTTAAAGACTCCAGTATCCTGCTGCAGAGGAGGCTTCTAGCTTGGGGACTGCTGGCCTTGCTGCCTCTCAGCCTGGGATTTTGTTGTGTAGTTATGTTTTGATATGGTTGTCTTGTAGTTGTTGTGTTTTTGTTCATATAAATAAATCCCTTGGATTTGGTGCTTTTTAAAAGGTTAATTTTTAGTTAATTTGGGTCAGTGGTAGAGGGTTGTTCGCCCCATAGCCTAGGGCCGCCAAAGATTGTGGCGTAACAATGGTACAAGACGTCTTGGATAAACGCAAAATTAATAAATGTGTCATGACCCACCTCTTGAAGACAGCAGGGGCAGCAGCAGGAAGTACACCGGAGGGGTTTGACCAAACGAATCACTTCCTGGTCATTGTGATCTTTGATCTGAAGGTCAAAGTTTCGCAGCGGGCCACAGCAGTTCCTGGTGCAGCAGTTACTGTCCTCCTTCGCACTATAGATCTTCTGGCCCAAGCTGTTCTTGATCTCATACCGGTTTTTGGTCTCAAAGCCAGTAAAAGCTGGAGAAGCCAAAATGTTGTGATAGTTGATACAGTCACAATAAAAAGAGAAACAGACATGCCGCAAATACAGAATGATGATGTGTGTTATATATATATATATATATATATATATATATATATATATATATATATATTAGTGCTGTCAAACGATTAAAATATTTAATCGCGATTAATCGCATTTTTGTCATAGTTAACTCAAAATAAATCGCGATTAAATTAATCAAAATTAATCGCAGTCGCCAATTTGCATCTATTCTAAATGTCCCTTCAATTATTTTTTTCCATCATTTTTATTTTATTTTAATGCTCTTATCAACATGGAAAAGTGGATTGGCCTGCTTTAAGCAATGTTTTATTTTATTGAAAAACAACATTGCCAAACAGGGCGGTACAAAATAAAATTATAAAGTGCATATTTAAGATAAACAAGGACTCAGCCTATAGTGCAGTTAAACCATGGCTTAATATTTGCTTTTTTCAAGTTTGCTGTGAACATAGAAGTCAGGCCTCTTATTTCAAAAACAATAAACCGTAACAGTTAGGTTACCAATAAAAGGTACCGGTAAGCCAAATACTTCTGTGCTTTCAAACAGCTGCCTGTTGACATTTTTATATATATATATATATACAGCCGCGGAAAAAATTAAGAGACCACTTCAAAATTATCAGTTTCTCTGGTTTTACTATTTATTGGTATGTGTTAAAGTAAAATGTACATTTTTGTTTTATTCTATAACCTACTGGCAACATTCCTACCAAATTTCAAATAAAAATATTGTCATTAAGATCATTTATTTGCAGAAAAATGACAATTGGTCAAAATAGCAAAAAAGATGCAGTGTCTTCAGATCTCGAATAATGCAAAGAAAACAGGCTCATATTCATTTTTAAACTACACAATACTAATGCTTTAACTTAGGAAGAGTTCAGAAATCAATATTTGGTGGAATAACCTTGATTTAAAATCACAACTTTCATGTGTCTTGGCATGCTCTCCACCAGTCTTTCACATTGCCGTTGGGTGACTTTATGCTACTCCTGGCGCAAGAATTCAAGCAGCTCGGCTTCTTTTCATGGCTTGTGACCATCCATCTTCCTCTTGATCACATTTCAGAGTTTTTTTTATGGACTCAGGTCTCGAAATTGGGCTGGCCATGACAGGGTCCTGATGTGGTGATACTCCATCCACACCTTTACTGGCCTGGCTGTGTGGCATGGAGCATTGCCCTGCTGGAAAAAACACTTCTCAGAGTTGGGGAACATTGTCAGAGCAAAAGGAAGCAAGTTTTTCTTCCGGGACAACGTTGTACTTTGCCTGGCTGAGGTTTGTAAAAGACCATAAGGATTGAACCAAAGCGGACTGGAAGGTCTCCTAGTTCGTCTTCTCTGATGAGTCCAATTTTCAGCTTTGCCCAACACATGGTCGTCTGATGGTTAGACGGAGACCTGGAGAGGCCTACAAGCCACAGAGTCTTGCACCTACTGTGAAATTGGACTCATCAGAGAAGACGAACTAGGAGACCCTCCAGTCGGCTTTGGTTCAATCCTTATGGTCTTTTACAAACCTCAGCCAGGCAAAATACAACGTTGTCCCGGAAGAATGACTTGCTTCCTTTTGCTCTGACAATGTTCCCCAACTCTGAGAAGTGTTTTTTCCAGCAGGGCAATGCTCCATGCCACACAGCCAGGCCAGTAAAGGTGTGGATGGAGTATCACCAGATCAGGACCCTGTCATGGCCAGCCCAATTTCGAGACCTGAATCCCATAAAAAAAACTCTGAAATGTGATCAAGAGGAAGATGGATGGTCACAAGCCATGAAAAGAAGCCGAGCTGCTTGAATTCTTGCGCCAGGAGTAGCATAAAGTCACCCAACGGCAATGTGAAAGACTGGTGGAGAGCATGCCAAGACACATGAAAGTTGTGATTTTAAATCAAGGTTATTCCACCAAATATTGATTTCTGAACTCTTCCTAAGTTAAAGCATTAGTATTGTGTAGTTTAAAAATGAATATGAGCTTGTTTTCTTTGCATTATTCGAGATCTGAAGACACTGCATCTTTTTTGCTATTTTGACCAATTGTCATTTTTCTGCAAATAAATGATCTTAATGACAATATTTTTATTTGAAATTTGGTAGGAATGTTGCCAGTAGGTTATAGAATAAAACTAAAATGTACATTTTACTTTAACACATACCAATAAATAGTAAAACCAGAGAAACTGATAATTTTGAAGTGGTCTCTTAATTTTTTCCGCGGCTGTATATATATATATATACACACACACATGTTACAAAGGCCAGAGGAAAGTACACACCCTCCAAGAGCTCCACTTGCTGGTGTATCAAGATCTGGTCAATCTGTAATAGAAACTCTAGTAAAACTGTGTATACATATCTTAGTCATAATTCACTCGGAAACAGTAGGTGTGTTAGGAGTAGATAGTCTTGTACTTGGGCCTCTTGTCAAACAATATACAAGGAGAGTCATGATTGTTATCTGATTAAAAAGTTGCTCAAATGTGTCACCCGATTCTAGTGCTTCTCAAGATGAGTATTTGTGAACCACACCAGTAAGACTCCCTAGTAATACATTATCATACCATAGTAGCAATCTATTCACTGCCACAGTCCACATGGGAAGTGGAGTAGGATTTTCCATAATGATAGACTGGCAATAACACTGACCTGTACAAGATACTCTAAGCCTGGGGGTACTCCTACTGGGCTATAGTCCATGTTTAGTTCTGGAAATTGTACAGATTGATCTGTGATGGCAATGAACCTACGACATGCAGGGGAAAAAAAGATTATGTAATTATGCAAATGAAAAACAAATGCATGCAAATAATGAATGGTTGGAAATGGAAACATGTCATTAGGGGAGAGCGGGGTTCGTTCTCACAATGTAGATTTCTCCAAAACTAGGGGAACAAGTTCAAAACTACATTGTGTGACACATATCCAAGAGTCAACATTTTGTTTACCTTTAGTCAGGATCACCTAGCCTGGATACCAGCCTGAACTCCGCCCACAAAATTTTTGGTCCGGGAGATTCAGTCTGGAGTCGAGCTAGTTGGGAGGGTTTAAACGGCCCCGAAAAGGGATCTGACCATTCAAATTGTAAGGGCGGGCTTTATACGTTGATGGACAGGCATAGATAGATTACCGGTATACATCGAACAAAGATGGCGCCGTCTCGGGAGCTTAGTGGGACATATTTGATATGATTTAAGGTATCTACACGACTTTTTTTATGTCTACATTGACTCGGTTAGTTGTGTATACGCAACACCAATGTTGCCTAGGATTGTAGGTCTTAACTTATGCACTCTAGACCATTATTGAAAGGTTATGCTAACAGCGTAGACAAAAAGAACATTAGAACTAATGGTAGCTTCTAGCCTTGAGTGCTAATTAAGTAACGTCTCAACAGATATTGACAGCGCATTCATTTTGAAAGAGGAACAGAGAAACGCGATCAAGGCATTTGTCGATTGAAAAGATGTTTTTGCCGTCCTTCCTACGGGATCAGGTAAAAGTTTAATCTATCAGATGGTAATAATACTACGTTGCTCTGATTGGTTCTAGGTATCCAATTCAGCGAAGAGGAATTTTCTTTCCTGGTTCGTTGAAACACGCCCCATAATCACAGCCCAGTGGTCCGGTCTCAGACTCATATTCTGACTAGAATTATGAGTATGACATCGTCAGGCTAAGGATCACCTGAACCTGAGCATAGCACAATTTTCCCACTTTTTTCCCATCCAAAGTAAAGCTCTAGCATACCATATTTCATGTAATAAAACAGTTTTGACTATTTACATTTTCAACTTTTCTGTGATAAGAGGTGTTTTGTGTTTAGATAATTTTACCACAGTCTGAGAATGAACTAGCCTTGAGATTTAGCCCTAATTTAGTAATAGTCAGTGCTCTGGCAGGTTTTCTCCCCTGAATTGGAAATGCAACTGGTAGGGTACATCACTGGGTCAGCGGACATTTACTTTGGTTTATTAGAAAGTGGTGCATCATTTAAAAAACCCTCCTATATGCGCAGAGAAAGAAAAAGGCCAGTGCAGAAAGGGAAGAGAGTGACCTAGTTGAGTTCAGGAAAGAAAAGGAGGGCAACAAATAATCACGTTAACTATTTCATTTTATTAAAACGTACAAACGACTCATCAGTTGAGAACAAGGGTTTCTGCCTTGTCTGTGTGGAACTACTCTCAAACAGCCGGCCAAAGGAGACTTGCCTGAGAATCAGCAAATGGACCATGGTGATGGGCCACTTCAGGAGAGTCTATTTATGTTTTGGCAGAACGGAGACTTTGAATAATGCTGGCAGATCACAGGTCTCTTGACTTGATTTAGTCTGCCATCATTATTTTGAATGATGGGCATCATTTGGCATAGTTGTTAAGAAATGGTTGATTACTTTTATGTTTACTTAAAGTGTTCGAGTTCAGTTTCGGATATAAATAAAAGGAGAATGCCAAAGACTTGTGTCTTTCATTTGGTACAACATTTTCAGCATAATGATGAATCCTTTGCAGTCATTGTGAGAAAAACTGAACAGTGTAACAACATGCCCTGCTCTCCCCTCATCACTCTAGTCAGGAATATGGAGACAAACGACTGCAAGAGCTTCACTTGAAAGCAAATCATTTGGGCTTTGAGGTTCTCTGTGGGGAAAATACCCCAGAAAGATGGTCTGAGCAGGAACCATCAACTCCGCTTTACAGCTGAGTGAATCATTAATCAGACATAAAATTAGGCTGGTGGTGTGTGTTTTTAAAGTTCTTTAAAAATAATTTGCTGAGGTTAGGTTTTCTACAATTTGTAAGCGATTTCTTAATATTAAAGTAAGCTTGAAAACAGGACACCCATAAGGCATTTACACCCATCAGGCATACAATACATAAAATACAATGTTTGGATTACTTACTTGTACTGGAGAACAACCACCGGGAGTTAGTGAAGTGTTCTCTTGACGATGTTTGACTAAAGTACAAAACAGCAGATGGCTCATAAAACTGGGCTTGCTTCACTGCGCATGCTCTTATGGCCTAAGAGGTGTGGGCTTAAGTAGAGTATCCTGTCTTTTCATTATCGGAAGTGAGTTTTTCACTGGCGGGCAGTCATGAGACTTAAAGAGATATAGGAAGAATTATCCAAAGTCTGAAATAAACCTGAGTAATACCAGTAAAGTCAAGAACATACTTAATCAGGAGTGTAGTGTCATATTTTAACTCAAAGAAGAGTGAGCCCAAAGAGAGTGCCGTTACACGGTGCCACCGGACAACGCTGAACTTATCTTCATATAACACTGAACTTATTCATATCATATAGCACTGAACAAAGTCCCTGAACACAGAATGACAGAACAGATTTTCAGGTAATAGTGGAAAAGCTGAATGACCATAAGAAAGAATATTTGAGTTTACATTCTATAAAAAGGAAGAACTATGAATATAAATAAAACTAAACAGTTTAGTAAAGTAGGTTTGTACAGTTTGAAACTTCATAAAAATGTAGACCGGACCAAATCATGTGGCCACCTGCAAATTACAACAGGTAGGATGAGTGATGTAGGCATGTACGTCACAAAGTAGTGCTTAATGTATGCTTGCTGCCCTTAGAGTAGTAGTTTATCAGAGGTTTCTCTGATCTCTCCTGATGTTCTAAATTATCAGTAGTTTCTATGATATAACTCCGTAACATGCTGATGTATATGTGTTGTGTAAATATTTAGGTATACTTTGAAAATGCTTTGAGGGTAAGTTTGTCAATTATGAGTTTTAGTTCTTGTGAGGTTACCATGGCGAGTCAAACCTCTTCTCAGCGGATGCATCTGTAAATTGAAATTCTGAAAACAAACCATTAACTCTGGCACTAAAGTGACAAGCTTTCAAGAGTCTGACTACACTGACCATCAAATATTTTATGTTCACTTGCCCTCTGGCAAACTGAAAATCTGCACGCAACACTCAGAATCACCACCAGAGGTCGCCCACAGGACACCGGTTGGCCAGCCTGTAGCCCACTTCAGTGACATTTCCTGCATTACAGTCCGATACTAGTCAACACTGTACACACTGTTTTATGAATAAATTAATTTGCCGGCTTAATGAATCTGGAAATGAAATAATTTGGGGATTATGAAACAGAAGGTTTATTACACACTACCTATCCCAGTTGTGGAGACATTGGTAGAGCTGTCCCTTTGCAGGACTATTCTTCTTTTAACCATGATTTTATTGTGCTGTTGAATAATTATGTTTGAATGTTTGCAATTTATTCAATGTGATGTTTTGTTTAAATTGACGCTTATCAAGTTAAAGGAGGAAGGTCCAACGTAGTGCGTGTGTGGATGGTCTTTGTGTTTAGGCTGTTGAGGAACCTCACAACCAAAGGGTGGCAGTCTAGTGGTGGCAGCACGAATGCTCTAGTAATTTCTGCCAGAGGGTAAGGTGGATGTGGGAAGGGTGAAGTGGGCCTCCCGGGTCCAGCGTGGGACGTTGATGGTCTGGACGGGTGGCAGAACAGTTCCTGTGATCTTTCCATGCTGTGTTCAGTACACGCTAAAGGGACTTGTGGTCAGATGCCTTGCAGTTCCCATGCCAGACAGTGATATAGTTGGTCAGCATACTCTCTATGGCGCATCTGTAGGATGTAGTGAGGATGGGTGCGGGGGGACTCACCTTCTTCAGGCACCGCAGTTAGTGGAGACACGGCTGGACCTTTCTGGAGAGCGCAGCGACATGCCAGGTCCTCTGTGATGTCATTCCCGGGAACTAAGCACTGTTGACTCTCCCCGCGTCTGCAGCATTGAGTCAGTGAGGCGTGTTTGGTGCTGATCTTTCTGAAGCCGATGATGACCCTCTTAGTTTTCCCTACTTTTAGCCTGTTGGTCCACCCCCGCGATACATCATCGAAGCCTACCACTGTAGTGTCATCAGCAAACCTGATTAGGTTGGAGCTGGACGATGCTCTGCAGGCGTGAGTCAGCAGGGTGTTCAGGTGCAGATGGAGCACACAGCCCTGTGGAGCTGCCAAGAGGACCTGTTCCTGGACAAGGAGCGATGGACCTTTCCAGGTAGGGCCTAATCTTTCTGTAAACCATCCATTGCGCCAATTCATTTGTTTTTTCCTTTGCTTTATTACTGCAATATTGAATTTAAAAGACATTTTCAGTGGGGAAGGGGACTTTTACAACTGTAAAGCTATTCACAAGGTATTTTTATTCACTTTGGTCTGGCTATACTGTCAAACAAAATGATTTTAACATCCACTAAGTTTTATTTACAGACTGAAACTAGAAATGACAAAGGCAATCTATCCATTTAAAAGAATGTATCATCTAATGGACATTTGCATGTCAACATTCTAATGAGGAACCAACCAAGAAGTTGGCCTTTCTGCCACTTCTTAAAAGTTTCTTCCCTGTCCATTGATTTGCCATACCAGGTCAAATATTCAAAACATCAATGTATCACTATACTTGTCTCTTGTGACATATGCATCCCTTGGATGGGAAAACAATATAATGTCTGTCTCAATAAGACCGATAGCTCCATAGGGCCACAGAACAGATATACCTGAAGTACATTCTCTAAAGCAGTATACTGAAATGCAAAACTAAAAACACACAATTCACTCAGAAAAAAAAAGAATAAAGTACACTCCAGAGCAATCGACTGTTTGACTGAGAAACATGCAGTGCTGAGATCACACTGTACATGGCAGGATTTACTGAGGAAGAAAATGTCCTCAATGTTGCTAAGAGTGAGAGTTCTGCCACCGTTGGTAATATTCCAAATCATTCTTGATGCACTGGTACACAGTGGAATTTAGTAACACAAAATTGTGGCCAATCCTTAAAAAAATTAAACCCAGGAACTCATGTTACAGTCCTTCTCTCCTGCTGAGGGACTGTGCAGTAAAATCAAACAAAAGATCAGTCAATGCTACTTAGTCAATGCTGTCTTCACTGATCCATCTTGGGTATGGATTTTCTATCATGTGGGTAGTTCCTGCACTTGTGGCAGTAGAATATGTCCGGTACATTGGATTTCTTTATCTTGGCACATGACAGGTGCACCCACACACCACACTGGTTGCACTCGATCATCGGCCTGCCCGCAAAGGGCTTCCCACAGTAGCAGGTGATCAAGGCCCACGAGTCATCACCTGCAATTTGAAAAACAATTAGTTAACTGCAATGAATCCCACCCAAAAATATACCATTTTCTGTATTTTGTAGGGAACGTCAACAGTGATTTGTAAAGGTAGATTAAAGATAAAAATACATCTAGCACCGATGCCATTGTTTTTTTCGAAGGTTTAATTACTTCGACAATTTTACATGACAGACACTTACCCGTCTCCACCATGATGTCCTCATCTGCAACCCACGTTTCGCCCTCACTTGAACTCATATCTGCCTCCCTCTGCTGCTCGTCCTTGAGTTCCATTCCATTGGAACCACCACAGTCTTGCTCTTGCAGGCCACCTGACACAGTGGCATTGTCCATCTGAAAGGAGTCTCCTTCAACTTTAACTGATCCGTTGATCTTCAGGCTCGCTTTGGCCTCTTTATATTTCTTGCTGTGCTTGATGCGTGCCCTTTTTTCAAACACAACACCAGAATCATTGTCTGCATTTTTGCAAGTATCCGATGAAATCTGTTTTCGGTCCCTCTTCTGTTCAGTATTTTCTTTGCGGTCATCCAGGTGCATCTTTTTCGCTGAAACGCCATCAGAGTGCTGATAAAAGCTGTTCTTAGCCCTTTTGCTTTGAGACTTCTGGATGAAAGTATGGATTGTGTGCATGTCTGTATGGTCCTTCTCTCCTGGAAGATTTGAGCTGGAAGATTTTGAGTTAGAAAACCAAGGCCTTTCCTGAAACAAAACCAAGCATAACTTTAAACATGTTTAGTGCAAAATATACGCATTCAAGACTCAATAATCAATTGCTACAACAGAAACCTGTAAACCTTTTCTCAATGTTATTGTATGCCTGTGAACCTTTGCTTAACATGTTAGAACATACTGGCCACAGTATGTCGAGTGAATTCATGTAGTGAATGTGCAAAGTCAAAGCTAACATGTGTGAAACGCACTTCTGTAGGTGAGGGCATATATCCAGCATAGGCAAGAACGAAACTGCAGAATTTGTTGAAGTCTTCAACAGTCCTTTTTCTTCTCTCTGGAGTCTGATGGGGAAATACAGTTTCCAATTAATTTATATTTTATTCCTGTCAGCTTGATCATACAATTAGTCAAATATTGAGATTTTTTTAATGTTGGTATGCCATCAA
This sequence comes from Sprattus sprattus, assembly GCF_963457725.1. NCBI lineage: Eukaryota > Metazoa > Chordata > Actinopteri > Clupeiformes > Clupeidae > Sprattus > Sprattus sprattus. The sequence goes on along the minus strand of NC_137920.1, from coordinate 54,642,719 downwards.
CAGCACACCTCAATAGTTTAGAAGGTGTCAACAATGACATAATGGGTTAGCCAGACATCCAGTTTACAGAATATTTGTTGCTTGGCCATCAACTCACCACGATGGACTCGGATTTGCAGTTCTGGGCTGCACCTAACGGTGAGAAAACAATACAACTTAAACATACGTTTAACAATACAGCTTTTCACCTGTCAGACACGCCTATGTCATCACAGTGGTGGTCGCTGAAACAATTCTTCAACGAATACGGGAAAACTACAATTTCTCGAGTAATTATTGTCAACGTTACCTGGGTAACTTACCTCTTCAAAATCAAATAAAGTGAACTTACAGAACAAAACAAGCTAATGTTATTTTAAAAGGTTTTTAAGCTCTTAATGCTATATCTTGATTATAAGGAGGCTGTTGCAAGACAATTTACAAGCCATTTTGCCACCTAAGTCAGTCAATTTTTCTAGACCAACAACGTTAACGTTATACATGTTCGCTGATTAACGGTTACAGTTAGCTATCGATAACAAACTAGCCACAGCCAGCAGAGCATACGGAGCTATTGCCACAACATTACATTATTGTAATATGGCCAGTTATAGAACATCTTTACCAAAAGATCCGGAACACAGCATGTCAGACTTTGACGTAACGTTACGTTTTAGTTAACGTTACTTTTATTTTGGATACAATCTAGCTAGCTATCGATAGCAACATTAGCCGAGGGAAGATGCACATTTGAACCCTGTTTTGCCTTCGTAAAATTGGCTACCGAGGCAACAGTCGGGCAATGGCTCGACGAATAGTCAAAAGGTAACGTTATAGAAACATTAGCAAAGAATAATACTTCATCATTATTTGTATATTCGACGTTTTGTTACCTTGATGACCAGCCATTATCCCATGCATGTTCAAAGATCTGTTGACTGTCACAAATGTCCACAAAAAGTCCCGCTACGGTCAATAAATCTTCATCCCAACCAAATTAAGTGAAATTCTCTGAAAACCTGTCCAATGCCTGGGTCTCAATTATCTTCGACTGTTCTTGGAAAGCCAACTGAACGCGATTCCTTCAAAACTAGCATGTGTGAAGTAGAAAACGATAAAGAGTAACGTTAGCCAACTATCCAAGTTGTCACTAGCTACTTTAACGTTAACTCAACATTCGAAGAGCTATTTGCGAGCAAAAACAGCGGAAATAGCTGAAGTACATGCAATTTTGAAAAGAAGAAACTAGTCATCAATCTCTTCACGTTTCACCAAACTTCCTAACCTGGCTAATCATCTAGCTACACTTTGGACAGCGCGCGACTATGAGAAGTTAGAGGCGTGGAAATCCTGCTGACGTCACACTGTGTGTAGTCGCCAGCGACCACGTGTTGTCACTATTACAATCTTGTTTAAGCGGCAAATATGTTTAATATGGTAGGTTTTGTTATACCAGTATCCAACTAATTATATACATATATCTACCAACAACAAAACGAAAAGCCTCATGCTGCAGACAAACATGATGTGACAAAATGTCTAGAATAGGGAATTTCTGGTGTATTTCCTCATTCATAGCCTTAATGGGAACTTTGACAGATGGGTCTTGTTTTGTCACATTTTTTGAATACCTTTTTAGACAATATATGTTGCAAACTTTACTTTCTAAAACCGTCTTTGTATCTTGCTATAATGCCTCTGTACTTACCACTGTACATCTATTCTATTTTTCAAATCCACTGCGGTGAGGACAGGGATCGGTCTCATCGGGACTTTCACGGAAGTGACGACTTAGTATACTGATGGCGGCCCTCATTACGGTTCCGGATTTGCTCGGGAGCTATTTTGATGGCGTCCACAGTGACTTTCTGCGTGTTTTGTAAATGGTCTCACATATTCTGATATTCAAGGGTACAATAATAAGTGGACTTGGCAATGCTTACTACAGGTTTGAATTGAAATAGCAACTTAGCTAGTTATTATCCGAAACCTTTCACGTCAGACTCTAGAAGATAGTTTTGCTACAGGTTATTCGTGAACGCTAAGAAATGTCTTCTTGACAAAACCAGCTTAGAGCTTTTGCCCGTTTAGTCGGGGCTTTTATTTTGTCTTAGGTGTAACGTTAATTGTTGTAGTAAGAGGACTCCAAGGTGAATACAGGTTGACCCAATAACTGGGTTATAACTGTTATATATAGCGATATAAAGAGCCGACTTACGAGTAGGGTTCTGGAGGGAAGTTGCTAGCTTTTAGCTGGCTACTATTGTAGCTAGCTGAAGCTGCACTCAGTTTTATCAAAGTCGTTTGCATCTGGACTTCCAAGTTTGTGGACCAATTTCACATTATTGTAATATACGTTTGGAGACGTACTGCGTCGATCTTTACGTATCAACATGCTGAAAACACGTCAGTGTTTACTTGGGATAAGGACTTTTCTTGGAGTGGCGTCCAGAATATGGGGATTCATTTTGTACATACTCAGGAAGCACTTAAGAACGGTTAGTATCCGTTACTTTGTTACAGTAACAAATTGCCTGTATTTGCACAAGTAACATTATGGTGTTTAGCCTATACTCTACCTTATGTGTTCTAGTATACTTATGAACTTTCTGAATTGTGTTTCTGAATCTAATAGAAAGAATTGCAGAAGACATGAGAGTGATTTTATGCCATTTTAATAGAACCCTATACATCAGTACTTACCTACAAAGTAAGCATTACTCCATAGACTTCTGTCTAGCTCCTAAAAGTGTTCTTAATTACTTTGTACAAACTTAGCCAGAGCCACAGTTTGCAGTCATTGGAGTAGATGTAATTTGTTAGTCACATGGTTAAGAGAAACAGTTAAGCAATGCAAATGTTTATGATGCTTATACAGTGTCTCACTTCGTTGAACCCTAGACTTTTGACCTGATAATGCCAAGTTCAGATTGAAAAAGAGTATGTGCAGTTGTTTTGTATGGCCATTAGAGGTAAATGAAAACATATGAAAGCCTTGGAAGTGTTAAAGTTTACTCTTGTTTTTACAGTTATTGGTTTTAGAGCTTCAGCTAATTTTGTGTGCTAAACCTCCAGATAGTTATTAGTTAAAGTACCCCAGTTAGGGTTTATGCATGAAATATATTTTGGGCCATGTTCATTTATCAGCATAGTTAGCTGACATAGACCTCATGCTGTGCATGATTTATTTTTATAGGTCTGGTGGGACAAACAGTCCATTATGACCTTCAAATGTTGTTCTTTTTATGTAATGACATGAACTGTGGGGATATCTTGTAGTTCTGCCAAGTGTAAACACTCTAATCCCTACTAATTGATTTGTTGTGTGGGCTGTCCAAGAGGCTGAAACATAACATTGACCGGAAAATGTTGTAATTGGAGGCTTGTGTGCAGAAGTGTCACATTTCCTATAGGAACTGTGGAGCTGATTTAGTTTACAGCTCATAACAAATGTGGTTGGGTTATTTGTTGTAGGCATGTTTTAAGGAGAGCATACCTATGGCCATGTGAAGGTGTGTTTTATGATTATTTGTGTATGTCAGCAAGTGTGAAGAGGCCCCACAGGATACTCATGACTAAACTGAAGTCACCCTGATCTACAGCTCCATATTTGATATCTTATGACAGCTGACAGCTGTGGGAGGGGCTATAAATAGTGTCAGTTAGGGATGGTGGTTGGGGGGCGGGATAAAGATGTCCTTTGCACACAGTACTTCATTCTTTACTTGGCACTGATACCTAACACTGATAAAGATAGAGAATAAAAGGATGAAAAGTCCTGAAATGAACAGTAATATGGCCAAATGTTCACACTTCCTGAGGTCAACAGGAGCTAAAATACAGACAGGCAAATTGTGAACATGGCATAGCCATTTGAGATGCACACACATGGAAATGCGGGTCAGGAGAGCTTAGGAGGGCTTGTTGTTGGGTGGACCTGATATATTTTTTTTTTTAAGTAAATAACTAACATCTGTAATTGTGAGCTCATACAATTTGTGATTCATCTATTCACGTTATGTTCTCTTTGTTATTTATTTCACACAGATAATTCAGTATCAAACAGTGCGCTATGACATATTACCTCTATCACCTGTGTCTAGAAACAGACTGAGTGAGTAAAAGCTTTTAGTGTCACTAAATGCTTAAGAATCATTAGACATGCATATCACTACATAATACTGTAATACTGGCCTTGCGTGTACAACCATTGGTGCCTGGTGCTGTTTCTTCAGATGCTGTGAAACGTAAGATTCTGGTGCTGGACCTAGATGAGACGCTGATCCACTCCCATCACGATGGGGTTTTGAGACCCACGGTCCGACCTGGCACGCCTCCAGACTTTATTCTCAAGGTAGGGCATGCTGTTCTGCACTGTGCCACTTGTAATATAGACTCACCAAATCCACTAGTACACACTGCCCATTAGTAGTTCTTTCATAGCTATATTTGCAAGGTTGGAGTATTTTAGTACATTGACAAAATCCTATTTAAGGGACCAATAAACGTCAAGACCTTATCTTCCTGATCCCACTTCCATATCACATGGCACAGGCAGCATGCAAGGTGGCATAGTCTAACGGTATAATAACTGAAAGAAGCTCTGTAATGTTGCAGTCCACAATTTAGTTTTCTGAAAAGGTTGTTGATATTTGAGCTTAACAGCCAATCATATTGCACCCCAACCTTCTGTGCTCCTGAAGCACTTGTGTTGACTGGCTAGGATTGTTTATGGCTTATTTATTTACAGGGACAGGTCTGTTTACAAACACCAGAGTTTTTTTGTTTTGTTAACTGCAAACACTGAAGAGGCAGCTACAGGACTGTGAGGAGCAATGCACTGAATTTGATAAACATTTACGTTTATTCTTGATTTTCTATCTATTCACATTTATTAACAGATTGTAGGAATATAGCTATGTGTGTGTGTGCTGACCATTTGTTTTATGTGCTGGGAGATATGTATACCACAGTAGGATTCATTCTTCATCTCATGTTTTTGTTTTGACAGGATATATACGGTTCACACATTGTGCCTTTGTATATGCAGTGTGTAAGTCCAAGAACCAGTACATCCTTGGTTTAAGCAAGTTTTAGATTTCATTTGGGAAGATTTGATAAATACATCATCAGTTCCCAAACAGCCCAGCTGATGTTACGACCTCTTGTAATAGAGTAATCTTCTTTGCATTATGCCAAAAGTTCATGCATAACATAACAGAAGCTGGCACATAAGAACACAAGTGCTCACACAAATGTTCTGAATAGTCTCTAAATCTGCTTTTCACCTCTTATTTCTTGCTCTCAGGTGGTAATAGACAAACATCCAGTGAGGTTTTTTGTGCATAAAAGACCACATGTGGACTTCTTTTTAGAAGTGGTAAGTATCTTTTCAATGTATTTATGTCCTGGCTTATGTGCAAATTTGGTTGTGGGGGGTTTATATGGATGGATGTTTGTGGTATTTAGGCACTAATGTCTTAGCCATAATGTCTTTTGAGTTATAATCAACTTATTTTTAGGAATCAGTAGTTCCTTATGTATGTTGTTATGTAGGTTGTTCTCTCGTAGGATAATGTCTTGGATTTCACCATTCCTAACCAAACTAAATAAAATGCACCACCACTCCTTTCAAGCCAGCTCCTTATTGAGGGTTAACTTCAAGTACTTGATTCTCTGTCCTTAGGTCAGCCAATGGTATGAGTTGGTCGTGTTCACAGCTAGTATGGAAATCTACGGATCAGCAGTATCTGATAAATTGGATAATAATAAGGGCATTCTGAGGCGAAGATACTACAGACAGGTATACTCACCATTATTGCATTATTGCAAGGTCTAGAATTTTATAATAAGTAAGAACAATTAAAAAGACATCAATCATTTTATCTAGTATATCTCATTCTATTGTGTACACTTGTTCAATGTTTTAACTCTTGTTGACCTTACTTTGTCTTCTACCTTTTTAGCACTGCACTTTGGATCTAGTTGGCTATATTAAGGACCTGTCAGTGGTGCATAATGACCTATCCAGTATAGTGATACTGGATAACTCTCCTGGAGCATATCGCAGCCACCCAGGTGAGTGTCTCTGTTGAATGAAAAAAAAAAGTTAAACTAGACGCACCGCATAGGGGTGCGTATGATGACTGCCACATAAAGTGAGAGAATGTGAAAGAATTAAGTGAAACTATGAAATAAAAACCGTATTGAAAAATATTTTGAGACAGAATAATACAGGCCTATATTTATATATATGTGTGTGTGTGTGTGTGTGTAATTAACCCCTGTAAAGACTGTCACACTGAACGTGGGCCAGAAAATTTAAAAAAAAATAAGTTGAAGTGGACCTTTGTTTTGTATCATATATGATACATCAGGCCTTTAAGGCAATGTATTGATCACAACAAAATATGTTTTAGAAACAAAAAAAAATATTGTCCATTGCATTTAGAATATTTAATGTGGGTTGGTTCTTTTTATTCCAAATTTGCCCTGTAGGCATAAACAAACAAACAAAATGTTTTTGCTTATTACAGCGCCTCCAGTGGTCAAATGATGCAACATTTTTTGCACCACCTCAGTAAGGGATCCTGAGTCTGTATACCAAGTTTCATGTCATTAGAGTTGATCTTTCTGTTAGCATCATGAATTGCAATAAAAAGACAATGGAGGGATTTACAGATAAATTACCTTAAATACTTGTTGCATCATATTTCATACTTGATATATTTACCTTAAATACCTTTGATACATACATAAAAAAAAATCATAAAATATAAAATGAGAAAGTAATTATTAGTTGCTTCAATAACTTATTTTTTATTTAATTATTAGTAACAATATAAATAAATGTTATTCTTACAGTAACTTCTTCAAAATTGCCAACATTTCCCTACCAAATACTTGTGAGTTACTACATGACTGCAGCCATTTTGAATATAGCATGCAAAGGCTACAGGGCATGGATAATCCACCAGAGGGCAGAAGACATGAAGACAATGTCAGATTGCATACAAGAGATTTTTCAGGAAAGTATTGATCGCATTGAGGTAGACGTCTCAAAAACACATAAAGCAAATATTGTACAGGCGTGATAGGGTTAAGTGTTGGGTAAACATTAACTCTAGTATTGGTAAAACCAATATGAGGAGGCTGATGCCAATATGGATAGCTTCGTGTCAAAAGGCCACCCAGCCTTTAGTCCCTAGAACTTGCTAGAAAAATACTTCAACCCGAAAGGTGCACTGTGTAGGATTTAGTGCTATCTAGCAGAGAGGTTTTATATTTGGTTGTATAACCAACTGAATACTGCTCCATCACCCCTCCCATTCCAAACATTTAGGTTAACCTACGTTGGCCATCAGTTGCTATAAAATTGTGAAAGGCCCTCTTTAGAGCCAGTGTTACGGTTTGTCTGCTCCTGTAGAAACATGTCCGTGCAACATTGTGGACTTGGTGGAAGAGGGACCACTCCCTGCATAGATATGAAGGGCTCAGTCTAAGCTAACGAAAACACAATAATTCGTAATTACAGGTGATTATGCACTAATGAAAACATAATTATGAATAAACATTTTATTTCTGTAAAAAAAAAAAAATCCCCCCGTATTTTACACACTGTACCTTTAAGATGTATTTGTCAAGCCATATTTCATCATTCTGTGAAGTTTTAAAGTTATGTGCAGTAACTTACCTTTCTCAAATTTTGACCCCCATATATTTCAGACAGAACCAATCTTTTGAATCAATAAAGGTTATTCACTGAACGGCACTAGACAGGAAAGATACTCATGTTTCCAAAAAGTCTAAGGAGCTATATTGTTCAGCTGTGATTGTGACAACTGTACACTAAAAGGGTGTGAAGCAGTATCCCTATGGGATCAATTTAGTGACAAAAAGAGTTACAGATACCCACGCTTGGCAAACAAACAGAATGTGATTTATAAATGTCCGACGATTTGCAAATATGAACACCAGGTTTTACAAATACAAAAGACTTCTCAAATAAACACAATGTGTTTTGAAAATGCAAGACACGTTTATCAAAAAATACTATATGTCTTGCCAAATAAATGCTACTCACACAATAAAGTTTCAGTTCAGTTTGAACGACCTGTTAGGGCAAAATAGTCTATCTTCTTGTCAACTTATCAATGCTTGGCTCACATTGTTGCGTTGTTCCTTTATCGTTGACGGATCCCCATTCACTTTGAATGGGGTGACGTAATCCGTTGTCAAACTGACCAAACTCTGTAGATGGTCGTATTTGTACCTAAAAGTTGTTTGTTTGACTTTTTTTTGCTTAGATTTTTAAAAAGTTACAGAGAGATAGACACTGTATAATGTAAAAACCCTGTTATTGTAACTGAGAAATACAGTACTGTGCAAAAGTTTTAGGCAGGTGTGAAAAAATGCTACGAACTAAGAATGCTTTGAAAAATGTAAACAATAAATGTTTATTTTTTATCCATTTACATGGTAAGACTGAGCACAGCAACAAGACACAACGTAGTTATACTGCATCAGCAGGGTCTCTCCCAGACAAAGATTTCAAAGCAGACAGGGGTTTCAAAATGTGCAGTTCCAGCTCTTTTGAAGAAGACGTTGAGGATCGTAGACGCAGTGTTCAGCCAAGGAAACTTAATGCAGCTGATGAAAAACACATCAAGCTTATTTACCTTCGAAATCGGAAGATTTCAAGCAGTGGCATCAGCTCAGAACTGGCAGAAACCAGTGGTACCCAGGTACAGACATTTACTGTCCGGGGAAGTCTGGCCAGAAGTGGTCTTCATGGAAGAGTTGCAGCCAAAAAGCTCTACCCCGACAAGGAAACAAGGCCAAGTGACTGAACTAAGCACGTAAACATAGAAACTAGGGTGCAGAAACATGGCAGAAGGTGCTCTGGACTGATGAGTCAAAATTAGAAATATTTGGCTGTAGAAGAAGGCAGTTTGTTTGCTGGAGGCTGGAGAGAGGTACAATAATGAGAGTCTGCAGGCAACAGTGAAGCATGGTAGAGGTTCCTTTCCAGTTTGGGGCTGCATTTCTGCAAGTGGAGTTGGAGATTTGGTCAGGATGAATGGTGTCCTCAATGCTGAGAAATACAGGCAGATACTAATCCATCATGCAATACCATCAGGGAGGCGTATGATTGGCACCAAATGTATTCTGCAGCAGGAACATAACCCCAAACATACAGCCAATGTCATTAACAACTATCTTCAGCTTAAAGAAGAACAGAAAGTCCTGCAAGTGATGGTATGACCCCCACAGAGCCCTAATCTCTACATCATCGAGTCTGTCTGGGTTTACATGAAGAGACAGAAGAATTTTAGGAAGCCTACATCCACAGAAGATCTGTGGTTAGTTCTCTAAGATGTTTGGAACAATTTACCAGCTGTGTTCCTTCAAAAACTGCGCAAGTGTATCTGGAAGAATTGATGCTATTTTGAAGGCAAAGGGTGGTCACACCAACTATTGATTTAATTTAGAATTTTCTTCTGTTCCTTCACTGCATTTTGTTAATTTATGAAGAATTGATGAAAATAAACTGTTAACACTTCCATTTTTGAAAGCATTCTTAGTTTACAGCATTTTTTCACACCTGCCTAAAACTTTTGCACAGTACTGTACATCTGAGGGGATTTGCGAGGTGTCTGAGCCAGCTAACTAATGTTAGCATGCTACTACCCACAAGGTAAACAGCACGGGGACAGCGTGATTGGTTTGTTGATCTGTCAATCTCACTATAAACGTCTCCATTATCAACATAACCTCATGCGCCAGACTCCTCCACCGTCATCCATTGGATCAACACATAGCAGCGCAATTGTGTTAGTATGTTGTTAGTGGTAGACTCAATGAAAAAATTGGAAAACATCAACAATCACAAAGTTAAGTTGTTTCACAAAATGTAAACATCAAGATGAGGAAAGATATTGATATAAGTGGCTTTGACAGTGACATTTTTGATGCCACACAGGGGTGGTTTGATCATCATAAACAGCTGATCTAAGATTTTGGACCACAGCCACCTTTCAAGGGTGGAAAGACTTGAGAGATGTCAATTTTGAAAGACAGAGATGTCAACCTTGGGATGTCCTAGAATTAAGACTGTTGTGCAAAGACATGAATAATGCATACGGAGACTGAGCTCTGCTAATTGAAACTTAATTGTGCATCCAGATATTAAAAATAGAACAATGAAGAGAAAAGTGCTGCATTTGGATGTGCTGTACAAACCAGGGCAAAGTAGCTAGCAATATAGTTAGCTACGTGTGTCCACTTAAAACAAGCAGAAAAACTAAATCATCTGATCAAAATAATCTGATCCACAAATGACACTTCTTCCGCTCGTAAAAAACGATTATAAAGACACGCAAAAGTTATGTTTATATTTGTGGAACCTGAAGTAGCATTTGTATTTGCAAAACACAAATCTTTTTATAAGACATGTCTTGTATTTGCAAAGCACGTTGTGTGTGTTTTAGAGGTGTGCTTTGTATTTGTTTGTTTGCAAATCATGGGATATTTGTTAATCTTTTTGTCACTAAATTGATCCTATAAAACACTATATTACCACATAGGACAGAGCTATATATTATCATAAATGAAAAAAATACCACAAGCAGCAATCGTCAGGCTCCAAGAGCAATGTGTAAACTACCCTTATTGAATAATATTTTTCAATAGCCATGCTGATAAATTTGGTGTTTGCACAGTGAGCAAGTCAATAGGAAAAGTCTTTTTTAGCCTTGTTTGAGCAGTTGGCCATCCTATGTGGAGTTATAGTTATCTCCCCATTAATTAAGGTAGGAGCCTGATTTTGTTAGCCCTAAATATATGCCCTGAGGCGTTGCCAAGATACCACATTTTTAAAACTACAGCTTAAGCTGTTCTTGAGATATTGAAATGTGTTCTTTGCAGTGCCCCCTATGGACGGAAATCCCCAAAAGTTCAAAACATAGCTAGTGAAGCGCTAGATTTTTGCAATTGAACATTTTTCACTAGGGTGCCCTACTCCACAATTAATCATAATGAGCTAGGGTGATGCACCTCCTAGAGGCCAACATTTTTGGTCATTTTTGGTGAAACAGTTGTTGAGCTATTGCCCAAAAAGTGCTTTGAGCCTACTCTAGGGGGCGCTACAAAGAAGGGGCACACCAGCTAGGGACACAAACCTTATCTTCTGTATCGGCCATGTGGGGCTACAATCATGGCAAGTTTCATGTGGTTTTGTGAAGTCTAAGTATACGATATCGTCCAAACTGACACACACTATATAACCGCCCTGTGGAGCAGCATAATGATTTGAATGTGATTCTTTGAACACCATATTGAATGCATCACCTTTCTCTTTGCAGACAATGCAATACCAATCAAATCATGGTTCAGTGACCCTAGTGACACCGCACTTTTAAATTTGTTGCCGATGTTGGATGCGCTACGGTAAGTATCATCTCATCCTTTACATGTTTGCACACTTCTGTCATTTTTCTTCTCGGGGAGACATGAAAGCATATCCAAATTCCTCTTGAGGAAAGAATATACATTCCGAATATTTGACCATATTTCCCACATATTGTTCTCTTCAGGTTTACATCGGATGTCCGATCCGTCCTCAGTCGAAACCTACACCAGCATCGACAGTGGTGATTTCGTCTACTGGGGCCAGCCTTCTCTCCGAGCCCCAACGGTTTTGTGAAATGCCTCTTGCTGCCATTCGTTAGCCCCTTAAGCCCTCCATCCACTACTGAAGCCATCAGCCCTTCATCTCGGTACCACTTCTGCTGAGGTAGTGGATTGTAAAGAGTTTGAGGAAGATGGAGGATAACGACTTTTAGAGACACTTATGGACTCTTACCACTGAGGCATAGAGGCCTGCATTTATGTTTAGTTTTTTTTCTATTGTCCAAAATGGAAACTTTGCCTTACAGTCATGGGATTCTAAGTGTGCATGTTGAGTATTTGTGCGAGAGTGCTTGTGTTTCAGCATTTTTTTAGTTTCTTTTTTTAATACAGAAGAAACAACCGTGGCTAGTCGGTCCCCTGTCACTATCCGGGTTTACCTGTTCAGCACTTATTTCACCCCTGATCTTTATAAGTCAAAGTTTTACACCTTTCCCAGTGCTGATCCTTTCCTGTCCTCAGCCTCTCGCTGACCGCCATGCTCAGGTAAAGTCATGTCATTGGTCCCCATCACTGGAAAGTGATGAACCATTAAGTATTTTTAAATTTTGATTTTCTTTTTGTCCATAGCAATGAGCTGTGGTTCAAATCTCAATGGATGTGTTATGAGCAATATCAACTATTTATCTTATGATATTGATTTTTATTGAGAACTCGCTTGGGCAGAATCTAAGAAGAATTGTAATAATTTGTAAGTGGGAAACCATAAAGACTATTTTTACTGTTGTAAAGGATTTCTGTTCTCTCCCCAGAAATCAACCAAAAAATGAATAAATAAAAGAATACAATAAATTTAGGTATTAGGTATTTAATAAATCTATGCACTGTGACAAGTAGGCAGTAACAGTCAAATGCATATCCGTGGGTTTGTCTTGAAGAAAACCCAAGAAAATGCTTAAATTGAGGTAAACATACCCAAAATGCAAGCAGGATTTTTTTTCATCAGTGTCATTCACAGCCTTGCACCCTACCCAGTATTTTGACTGCCTTGTTTTTACCTGTCTGTCCTTCAGCTGACCTATTTACAATGTGGGTCAGCTAGCCACTTAAGGGCTCAGATACACATACGCGTTTTTGTAAAAACGGGACGCGAGCAAATGCATTGATTCCTATGGTACGGCGCGTTTAAAGCGTGCGCCCCTTCTCCACCACGCGTTGCGTCTTTGAAGCGTTTTTTAGGTGCGCTTAAAAGTTGAACTATTCTCAACTTTCCAGCGCAAGGCAGGGAAGCGCACCGCTTCTGTTTTGGCCGCCGCACTTTGCCAAGGCGTTACTGAAGCGTTTCTGCCTGAAAAAAGACGCGTATGTGTATCTGAGCCCTAATGCACGTCACTGCAGGCCCGCTTTTGTGCGTTTGCCATACAACATTTATCCTTTCTTTTTTGATGGCACAGTTTTCTGTGGTGGGTGGAAAAGGGAGTGAAATGTCTGTAGGCAACATTTTGACCTAAAGGTCCTCAATTCTGGCAAAAAGCTTGTTGATGTTTGAGCTCAACAGCCAATCAAATTACATCCATCTCTGCCTTGTTCTTGAGGCAACCTGTTGATTGGCGGGTAGTGCAGATATTTTCTTGAGCACACACACAGCTAGAGGACCTGATTTTGACATTGTATGGGATTAGAATCGCAGACTGTACCTTTATTGACTGAAAACATTTTGGTGTCTACCTGATTGGATTGCTGCCTTGATCAGTACAACACCATTGAATAGGTTTGGAATAGAGGTGCCTCTAGATCATGGAGTAGAGATGCTTCCTCACTGATTAAAAACACTGCAGAGTCAGACTGGTTATCTAGTTTGCTTCATACAAAACTAAGTGATGAGATCAAAATTACAAAACTTCAAGGTTGGGAGGATTACTTTAAAAATGTAATCCAATCAATGAATGATTACCTGTTAAAAATGTTATTCAGTAACCTAATCCAAGTATCACAATATTAAAGTAATGTTACTTCATCAGTTTTCGTGACTTGGAATACCTCAATGCCAAATGTGCAATAGAGACAATAGAAATGAGACATCAATAAGATGGTTCGAAATTAAAATATAGGGCGGATCTACAGAGTAATAAAGTATAGTAGTATAGTTGAACTATGCTGTTTGAATGTTGTAATGTAAAGGTGATAGCCGCGGTAACTGTTTAATTTAACTTACATGTAGCCAAACTTGCTTTGTTAATACTCACACTTTACGTTGAAACTTCAACATATTTCGGTAAGGGGCTTGTGTTTTATCCACACACGATCATCATATAATGTTCTGCATTTTAAAATCTATTTAGTATCTGTAATCTAAATACGTATTTTTTTTCTGTATCTACTGGAATACAGTTACCTTTTTCTGTATCCTAATAGCCTGACGATGTCATACTCATAATTCTAGTAGTTTTGTGGGCGGAGTTCAGGCTGGTATCCAGGCTAGTATCCTAACGTAGTTCCATGTATTCCGTTAGTCCCCAAGCCTGCAAACCTGTCATTTATAATAAAGGTTTACTGCCTCATGATTAAAGTTTTCGCTGAAATTAAATGAAACATGAATTTAATGTATAGGATTTGTGCAATGTAAAACAAACTCTTGAAGTATATATTTTCCTATACCCCCACGGTCAGGTCACGGGACGGGGGTGCATTTATTTGTAGGGTACAGCTGTGCCTACAGAACGCGTTCTCATTGGATTAGCGAAAACAACGGGGCGGGGTTAGGCTACAGTAAAATAGGTTAGGGTCTCTGGTTGTATCATAGTCTATCTAATTGAATTATCATACAACCTACTAGACCGATGGTCTGTGAGTTTAGTGCAATAACCGATTGGTACGGTTCTGTTTCCTAACGTCATCCTCAAGTAGTCATTTTTTTTTATCTGGCTGACCTTCCGTGTTATTTGGAACTCTTCCGCATTCGTCATAGTCAAAATCCAGCTCACGACTGTAAACATAAGCCTAGTTAGCTGGTCGTGAACCTTTAACGGAGAAGAATTTAAATTTCAAGATCGAGATTAAGGTATTTCCGTCGCTGACAATGAAGTTTATGTATAAAGAAGAACACTCTTTTGAGAAGAGACGATCGGAGGGTGAAAAAATAAGGAAGAAGTATCCAGACAGAGTGCCAGTAAGTAGGCTACTTTCATTTCCTATTTGGTTATGCCCAACTAGCTAACGTTATTTACATTTTGGAAGTAGGTGTGTCAAGCGATAAAAATGAATCAAATTAACGACATGCTTTGTGATAAATACACAGAATATATCAATTTTCCGTGAGAACCATTTTAAAAATCGGTCAGACTTACCATTTAACGCGAATTGACAAGTAAACAAGCCTTAGCCGTGTATTGTTCACCACATTTTAATGGCAAACGACAGATACTGCAATGAACTCTATTTAATGGGGAACACACTTTTTTTTCCCCTGATTAACGCATCTCGTAGATTTTAACCAAAACTAGCAAGCTAACAAACTTGTGTAACGTCAGACACAACGACTAAAGCACTGATCAAATCTCGCAAGCTTGCTAATTTATGTCACAAGCTGTAGCTATAATATTATAACTCATTTAAAGTGCTGACAGGTTAGCATCAAATGTACTCATGTAATGATTAGGCTGCTATTAGATGTATCTCTGCAAAGTTAGGCTAATATTTATTAGCCAAGTACTGGGAGTACAAGGAATTTCTCTTGGTGTAGGTGTCATTATAACATACAATCAGGTCAAGTGAGAAAAAGGAGAAATATTAAAATAGAGATTAAAAGAGGTATGGGCTCCTATATCAAAAGATAAAATAAATAGATAATACACAAGCCTGAAGAAAGAATAGTGGAGATGGCAGTTGGTTCGAGTCATTACGGCTCTCACTTTTGGTCTCCGCTGAGATGGAAAGCGCTTGAAGAGAGAATGTCCAGTGTGTGAGGAGCCACGATTATCCCTACCCTCTTCCTCATCTTACATGAGTAAACATCTTCAAGAGAGGGAAGTCTACGCTTTGTGTGCAAAGATGCAGAGCTGAGCCAAGCAGAGGTGGAGGATGTGATGATGGACACTTTTATGGCAGTGTAGAACTGAACCAGAGTCATAGTTAGAAGTGCAGTCATTAGTGTAAAGAGTAGGTCAATTCTGTTTCAAATTACTTCTATATCATAACTAATTCCTTCGTTCTACTAAACCTGTGTCTATTTCCAGGTGATTGTGGAGAAAGCTCCTAAGGCCAGGATCGGGGATCTTGACAAAAAGAAGTATCTTGTACCGTCAGACCTAACAGGTTATTATGTTTTTGTTTCATACCTTATCGTATAGGCCCTAATAACCTGCTGTATAAGCTTACAATACTCTTATCTTTATGCCATCTCTTAGAATAGCTATGTGAACCTCATAAGAACCACTCATTTTATTATAATAATATATATATACTTATAAATATTACAATTATATTGATAAATACAATTATATAAATGTAACACCATGAATTTTGTTCTCAATAATCTGATTGGTATAATATGGTCTAATAATGATCTTTTTAAATCATCTTTGAAGTGGGACAGTTCTACTTCCTAATCAGGAAAAGAATTCACCTTAGGGCTGAGGATGCCCTTTTCTTCTTCGTCAACAATGTCATTCCTCCAACATCCGCAACCATGGGGCAACTTTATCAGGTACACATTTTCTTTCTTTCTTTCGTTCTCTCTTTCCCCCTCTCTCTCTCTCTCTCTCTCTCCCTCCCTCGCGCTCGCTTTATACTGTGTGTGAATGTATGAGTGAGTATTGTTGTCAACATAGCAGCATTACTTTTTTTCTTTCTGTGATTCTCTCTTCTCTGTGTTTCAGGAGCATCACGAAGAGGACTTTTTCCTCTATATTGCATACAGTGATGAAAGTGTCTATGGAGGAGACCATACAAGAGACATGTAACTAAGCCAGCATCATCAACTACCAAACCAATAAAAACAAGGACATCAAAAAGATGCACAATGAGTCATATACATATATGTAGGGTATATGCATAATATTATCTCCCAATGCCTCTATCTACTTTATATTTGTTCTATAGCTGGGTATTTTAATTGCAGCCTTTGGCACCTGCACATTTTAGAGTGTTCCAGTCTGCTGTCTTCTGTTACACATTAATCTCGCAATTGTTCATCCCAGACCTTGCTAGCTTTGGAAGGATTATATCCGCATACACTAATAAGGAATCTATTTAAACTCGGCTGTCATACTAAGTGGAATTTTATTTTGAAGGGAAAAGTTGTATGATGAGAGTTCTCCAATACCAGTGATAACTATAGTATTTTCTCTTAGTTTGTTTTTTACACCCACGTTATCTGTTGCCTATTTTAATTCGGATAGAGGTAATTAACATTTTGTTTAGATGTCATACGTATAAGTGTTGACAAACATAGGCTAAATGTTCCCTTGTATCACTATCCAATACAAACCTGACCAAAAAAATGAGTGTTTTATTTCTGACATCTTTGTCATGTTCTGACATATTGTTTTTACACACACTGCCATGGGAATATGTGGAATGGAAGGAATGATTTCAGACAAAATACACTGACATTATCAGGCCTTTTGCTATCTTTTGGGTGGATCTGATTTAGTAGTAGTGTTGCTTACACACCCTTGATTAATATTTTTACGGATGCATACCAACATAAAAACAACAAACAAACAACAACCAAAAGGAGTTTACACGAAACACACAAGGCATATAACAAGGCAAACATACAATGTAAGTTACATTTTAAAGGTCAAGACAATCAAAAGGGGAAGAAAAAATACAATATCTTATTTAACATTATTTGAGTTAAAAATAGGCATCGGTCATGTCTAAAGCAGGAGAAAGAACGGGGGGGGGGGGCTATGTAAACTTGGAGTAATTGGTAAACCTCGTAAAAGAAAGGAGAATTCTGCTAGGAGAATTAGGCCATTGGGCTCTTCTATGAGGAGAACTAGGTTTACTGCTTACTCTGAGTTGGGTAGTACTTGCAATACCCCCTAGAGGTCGCTGTTCGCTGCGTATTTGAGGTTTGCCTTGCTGGCAGGCAAAAACGTGTTATTTTTGCGACGTCTGGGCCATATCACCGGAAATGCGACAGCCAAATGTGTATTTATTTTACAGTAAGCTGACTGCCTGAGAGTTAGGGCCACTATATTTTTGTCAGTTAATGTGACAAATAACACCCGACAAGCTAAACACAGTGTTTTTTTTTCTCAGACACCGATAAAAGTGCGTTGAAGAGGATTTTGTGAATTTCGCTTCAGAACTATGTTGTTGGCTTGTTAACGTTAGATATGTTATTTCATGGAGCTAGTTGGCTACGCTAACTTACCGTTAGCTATATTGGCAAGTCAATCACAGCTATTTGGTATTTTATTTTTGGACTGTTCTAAATAACAAGTAATCTGCAATATTGCCTGGTTCCTTAAGCAGGGCAATAGCCTGGCCAGCTAGCTCGTTCTGTACGTAGAGCAGGGAATTGGCTACTATCGACGGCTTTTAGCTGGCCGTACCTATTCTATGCTAGGTCTCTTGACAGTAACATTAGTTGATATTTTTGTCTTAGTGGTAGTCTGTCGTTGTTAGAGTTTGACATGGTAAGTCAAGGATGTGGCTGATATAGCAATGTCTAGAATTTAGGTGACCGTTGCTGTGACAAACTAATGAGCAAGGACTTAATTTGCTAACGTTATCTTAATGTCTCTATTAGTATTTCGGACGCCCTATTGTGTAGTCATGCTTTTTTTTTTAACGAAGTGGGTCAATATATGCAATGTACTGGCTAACTAAAGATAACGTGACATGGTTTGTTTTAGCCAGTTTGCCTCGTCGGTTGTAATTTTCTCCTCCTATTCCCTCACCAGCTGGCCCCTCCAATACCAACCATTATGCCAGCTCTTCTAGAGAGGCCCAAATTGTCCAATGCAATGGCACGGGCATTGCACAAGCACATCATGAGAGAGAGAGACAGGAAACGTCAAGGTCAGCATCTTCCTTTTTTTATGAGTGCATTACAGTTTGAATAGTGGAGTCATCCGTATGTTCTGTTTTAATATCAGAAAGAAATTGTGTACAAATTGTTTCATTTTGTCTGTGCTTGTGTGGGTAAAACATAAACGTATTGAGTAATAAGATGATCAAAAACACTGCACTATGCATGTTTCCAAATCTATTCAAGGATATGTCTGGATCCAAGAACAAAGAAGCAAAAAAGGTTTTTACCCACGTCTAATTATGTCAACTGGACAATGGGAACGTGATGGGAATTGGAAATGATTGTGATGTTTATTTTTTTTAAATATCCACAGAGGAAGAAGAAGTTGACAAAATGATGGAACAAAAACTTAAAGAGGAGGAAGAGAGAAAGCGTAAGAAAGAGATGGAAGAGCGAATGTCCTTAGATGAGACCAAAGAACAGGTGGCTATCAAAACACAACTGAATGACAAATCAAAATGACCCTGGCCCTCCAAATGGCCCTGTGTAATGTATTTCCCTCGTTTTCTGTAAATTGTCTGCTGTTGTTTTAGATCATGAAGATGGGGGATAAACTCCAGGGTCTTCAGGAGGAGAAGCACCAGCTCTTCCTACAGCTCAAGAAGGTCCTGCATGAAGAGGAAAAGAGACGGAGAAAAGAGCAGAGGTGACAATGGAATACATTCTGTGTGAACATTGTTGACAGCGGGTTTAGCTGTTGTTTGTACTTACAACCCCAGAAAAGTGAAGCGGTAGCAAGAGAGAGGTGAAAAGGCTCTGATGTGCAATGCCAGTCAGAGGGTGGTTCTGTCCACATCTTTTCATATCTTTAGGCATAGAAAATGTCCAATATTATTTTATTTTAGGCTGTCAGTCTGTAGGTCCATTTGACTAGCTATAATGTTGTCGTTTTAATGTTATCATACATTTCAATGTTTTCTGGAAGTGTACAAAACAAAACTATAAACAGAGCATGGAACAATATTACACACATAGAATTAGAGAGAAATAAACTATTAGTGAGCATGGAGAAATCATTGGGTTTTCAAATTCCAGCTTGTGTAACTTGGTACCAAACTTGACATTTATATGTTGTTGGAGTATATGTTGTTGGACCTAACTCTCCCTGTAATTCAGAGTGAAGTCATATATTGTAAGTGTATGTGTGTATTTTCCTCTATATAGTGACATGACGACATTGACTTCAGCCACCTATCAGCCCAACATGACCCTCCACTCTGGGCAGCACCTGTTGAGCATGCAAGGTAGGCGAACTCTTGAGATCTGGATTGGAATCTTGTGTGTTTACTGTCAACAACAACATTCTTGGATACTATGACGATTTTTATTTCATTCTTTTTATATCTTTGTAATCACTCTGTCTGTGGTGTAAACACTCAGCCAGTTCAGTGAGTCATGGTCGACCTGGAGCACTCATGGGAGAGAGGAGTAAGCAGCTCTTCCAGACTCCTGTCATTCCTGTGAGTATACCTAACTACATAGGCAACCACATCTCTCCTCAATGTGCCAAGAAACATAACAAATGCTTTTGAGGTGACTCAGCTAGTTAATATAGCCAGAGTATGTTGAAATCGTATTATTGAGCCCAGGAAAGTTCTCAGAGCATTTTTATTTTTTAGATGGCTATTCAATTGTTAAGGTTGCCAGCATAAGCATTGCAAAGCATTTAGCCCATAGACCTCAGGTCATTCACTAAAAATAAAAGCATTGTTGAGCAACCAACGTGGTAGCTAAGAGTAGTCTCTCTGTAATTAAGCAATGGAGCTTACAGCCATTCCACACTGCACACGCCCGATCTCTGAAGCTAAGCAGTGTCGTACCTGGTTAGTACTTGGATGGGAGACCGCCTGGGGAAGGGCCATCTCCCCCCCAAGTCCCTATCGCTGATCCTGGTATCATGATCTAATCTCCCTGGAGATCTCGCGATAGTTGACAGTAGTACCGGAGTTAGAGGAATCGGTTAGTAATCAGTAGGTCGTCAGTTCGATTCCCTGTCGAAGCATCCTTGAGCAAGACACTGAAACCTTAATTGCTCTTGATTTGCAGTGTGCCATTAGTGTAAATATAAAAATGTGTATACATTATATAATATAATTGTTCTGATTTATTTCACCCTTACTGTATAACAGTCATACACATACTTATTTATTTCCGCTCTTCTAGCGTCCGCTAAATGACTAAATGTAAATGTAAATGTAAATTTGAACAAGATGCAGAGTGTTCGGGTCCTGAGGCACGTGGAAATGCCAGCTACCTTTCAGGCAGCCCCCCTTGGTCAGAACTTGGAACCTCTGACTATCTTTGTCCAGGTTCTTTTTAATTTAGTAAGTGATAGTTGAAGGAATAAGGATTTAAGGTGTCTGAGAGCGAGTGTGTGTGTCCGTGTCTGAGAGCGAGTGTGTGTGTGTCCGTGTCTGAGAGCGAGTTTGTGTGTGTGTGTGTGTGTGTGTGTGTGTGTGTGTCTGTCTGAGAGCGAGAGTGTCTGTGTCTGAGAGCGAGAGTGTCTGTGTCCGTGTCTGAGAGCGAGTGCGCGTGCGTGTGTGTGTGTGTGTGTCTGTCTGAGAGCAAGAGTGTCTGTGTCTGACAGCGAGAGTGTCTGTGTCCATGTCTGAGAGTGTGTGTGTGTGTGTGTGTGTGTGTGTGTCTGTCTGTCTGAGAGCGAGAGTGTCTGTGTCGGTGTCTGAGAGCGAGTGTGAGTTTCTGTGTGTGTGTATGTGTGTGTGTCTGTCTGAGAGCGAGAGTGTCTGTGTCTGTCTGAGAGCGAGAGTGTCTGTGTGTGTGTGTCTGTGTCTGTGTGTGTGTGTGTCAGTGTTTGTCAGTGAGTGTGTCAGTGTGTGACAGTGTGCGACAGTGTGTGAGACCGTGTGTGACAGTGTGTAACAGTGTGTGTTTATCCAAATGTTCAGACAAACTGGGCTGTCCATATCTCCCCTTCTTTCTTTGCCTCTGCCTCTGCCTCTGCCTCTGCCTCTGCCTCTGCCTCTGCCTCTGCCTCTGCCTCTGCCTCTGCCTCTGCCTCTGCCTCTGCCGTTTCAGGATTCAGCCATGTGGGGTCTCCATGTTTCAAAAAACCCTATACAGCATGAAAACAGAGATAGAACGTTTTCAGTTTAACTTCTCCCTATCCAAAATCACATTTAAATGGCAAGAGGATCCATTCAGAGGAACATGTCAAATCTGCATGTGTAAACAATGGCGTTTGAGCCGGTTTTCAGATAATCATTCAACACAGCAAAACTGACACCTAGCTGGCTCCATACACCATCGAATTACCTTTAAAAAGAGCCCAGACTTAAGAAATTTGAACTTACATGAGAGAAACCAGAGCATTAAATGTATATCGCTGGATTCAAATTGACGGCGGCCATTTTTATTTAAATTTGCCGTGCATATGTAGACTATAGCGTTTTTGCCAGTTTTCAGGGTGAAATTCAAAACTGACACCTAGCTGGCTAAATGCACCATTGAATTACCTTTAAAAAGAGCCCAGATTTAAGAAATTTGAACTTACCTGAGAGAAACAAGAGCATTATTTGTCGCTGGATTCGCGGGTATACATATGTAGACAAAAGATCGTTTTTTTTTTCTTCTAGGCAGCAAAACTCTCACCTAGCTAGTTACATGCACTACCGAAGTACCTACAAAATGAGCCAAGAATTACGAAATTTGAACTTACCTGATAGAAATTAGAGCATTAAATGTACATCGCTGGATTCACCGTTTACCGGCAGCCGCCATCTTTGTTTGAAATACAGACGGCTCAGTTTGACGTCATGGACAAAACCTGAGCCTGATTGGCCTTGCCTTGCTCAACATTGCTCAATGATTGGCTTAGCCCTGCTCAGCTTTCCTCAGCTGTGCTCAACCATTGGTCGCTTGTAGGGACTTGCTAGTTCGACGGCCTGGGGAAGGGGCCATCTCCCCCCCAAGTCCCTATCGCTGATCCTGGTATCATGATCTAATCTCCCTGGAGATCTCGCGATAGTTGACAGTAGTACCGGAGTTAGAGGAATCGGTTAGTAATCAGTAGGTCGTCAGTTCGATTCCCTGTCGAAGCATCCTTGAGCAAGACACTGAAACCTTAATTGCTCTTGATTTGCAGTGTGCCATTAGTGTAAATATAAAAATGTGTATACATTATATAATATAATTGTTCTGATTTATTTCACCCTTACTGTATAACAGTCATACACATACTTATTTATTTCCGCTCTTCTAGCGTCCGCTAAATGACTAAATGTAAATGTAAATGTAAATTTGAACAAGATGCAGAGTGTTCGGGTCCTGAGGCACGTGGAAATGCCAGCTACCTTTCAGGCAGCCCCCCTTGGTCAGAACTTGGAACCTCTGACTATCTTTGTCCAGGTTCTTTTTAATTTAGTAAGTGATAGTTGAAGGAATAAGGATTTAAGGTGTCTGAGAGCGAGTGTGTGTGTCCGTGTCTGAGAGCGAGTGTGTGTGTGTCCGTGTCTGAGAGCGAGTTTGTGTGTGTGTGTGTGTGTGTGTGTGTGTGTGTGTGTGTCTGTCTGAGAGCGAGAGTGTCTGTGTCTGAGAGCGAGAGTGTCTGTGTCCGTGTCTGAGAGCGAGTGCGCGTGCGTGTGTGTGTGTGTGTGTGTGTGTGTGTCTGTCTGAGAGCAAGAGTGTCTGTGTCTGACAGCGAGAGTGTCTGTGTCCATGTCTGAGAGTGTGTGTGTGTGTGTGTGTGTGTGTGTGTGTCTGTCTGTCTGAGAGCGAGAGTGTCTGTGTCGGTGTCTGAGAGCGAGTGTGAGTTTCTGTGTGTGTGTATGTGTGTGTGTCTGTCTGAGAGCGAGAGTGTCTGTGTCTGTCTGAGAGCGAGAGTGTCTGTGTGTGTGTGTCTGTGTCTGTGTGTGTGTGTGTCAGTGTTTGTCAGTGAGTGTGTCAGTGTGTGACAGTGTGCGACAGTGTGTGAGACCGTGTGTGACAGTGTGTAACAGTGTGTGTTTATCCAAATGTTCAGACAAACTGGGCTGTCCATATCTCCCCTTCTTTCTTTGCCTCTGCCTCTGCCTCTGCCTCTGCCTCTGCCTCTGCCTCTGCCTCTGCCTCTGCCTCTGCCGTTTCAGGATTCAGCCATGTGGGGTCTCCATGTTTCAAAAAACCCTATACAGCATGAAAACAGAGATAGAACGTTTTCAGTTTAACTTCTCCCTATCCAAAATCACATTTAAATGGCAAGAGGATCCATTCAGAGGAACATGTCAAATCTGCATGTGTAAACAATGGCGTTTGAGCCGGTTTTCAGATAATCATTCAACACAGCAAAACTGACACCTAGCTGGCTCCATACACCATCGAATTACCTTTAAAAAGAGCCCAGACTTAAGAAATTTGAACTTACATGAGAGAAACCAGAGCATTAAATGTATATCGCTGGATTCAAATTGACGGCGGCCATTTTTATTTAAATTTGCCGTGCATATGTAGACTATAGCGTTTTTGCCAGTTTTCAGGGTGAAATTCAAAACTGACACCTAGCTGGCTAAATGCACCATTGAATTACCTTTAAAAAGAGCCCAGATTTAAGAAATTTGAACTTACCTGAGAGAAACAAGAGCATTATTTGTCGCTGGATTCGCGGGTATACATATGTAGACAAAAGATCGTTTTTTTTTTCTTCTAGGCAGCAAAACTCTCACCTAGCTAGTTACATGCACTACCGAAGTACCTACAAAATGAGCCAAGAATTACGAAATTTGAACTTACCTGATAGAAATTAGAGCATTAAATGTACATCGCTGGATTCACCGTTTACCGGCAGCCGCCATCTTTGTTTGAAATACAGACGGCTCAGTTTGACGTCATGGACAAAACCTGAGCCTGATTGGCCTTGCCTTGCTCAACATTGCTCAATGATTGGCTTAGCCCTGCTCAGCTTTCCTCAGCTGTGCTCAACCATTGGTCGCTTGTAGGGACTTGCTAGTTCGACGGCCTGGGGAAGGGCCATCTCCCCCCCAAGTCCCTATCGCTGATCCTGGTATCATGATCTAATCTCCCTGGAGATCTCGCGATAGTTGACAGTAGTACCGGAGTTAGAGGAATCGGTTAGTAATCAGTAGGTCGTCAGTTCGATTCCCTGTCGAAGCATCCTTGAGCAAGACACTGAAACCTTAATTGCTCTTGATTTGCAGTGTGCCATTAGTGTAAATATAAAAATGTGTATACATTATATAATATAATTGTTCTGATTTATTTCACCCTTACTGTATAACAGTCATACACATACTTATTTATTTCCGCTCTTCTAGCGTCCGCTAAATGACTAAATGTAAATGTAAATGTAAATTTGAACAAGATGCAGAGTGTTCGGGTCCTGAGGCACGTGGAAATGCCAGCTACCTTTCAGGCAGCCCCCCTTGGTCAGAACTTGGAACCTCTGACTATCTTTGTCCAGGTTCTTTTTAATTTAGTAAGTGATAGTTGAAGGAATAAGGATTTAAGGTGTCTGAGAGCGAGTGTGTGTGTCCGTGTCTGAGAGCGAGTGTGTGTGTGTCCGTGTCTGAGAGCGAGTTTGTGTGTGTGTGTGTGTGTGTGTGTGTGTGTGTGTCTGTCTGAGAGCGAGAGTGTCTGTGTCTGAGAGCGAGAGTGTCTGTGTCCGTGTCTGAGAGCGAGTGCGCGTGCGTGTGTGTGTGTGTGTGTCTGTCTGAGAGCAAGAGTGTCTGTGTCTGACAGCGAGAGTGTCTGTGTCCATGTCTGAGAGTGTGTGTGTGTGTGTGTGTGTGTGTGTGTCTGTCTGTCTGAGAGCGAGAGTGTCTGTGTCGGTGTCTGAGAGCGAGTGTGAGTTTCTGTGTGTGTGTATGTGTGTGTGTCTGTCTGAGAGCGAGAGTGTCTGTGTCTGTCTGAGAGCGAGAGTGTCTGTGTGTGTGTGTCTGTGTCTGTGTGTGTGTGTGTCAGTGTTTGTCAGTGAGTGTGTCAGTGTGTGACAGTGTGCGACAGTGTGTGAGACCGTGTGTGACAGTGTGTAACAGTGTGTGTTTATCCAAATGTTCAGACAAACTGGGCTGTCCATATCTCCCCTTCTTTCTTTGCCTCTGCCTCTGCCTCTGCCTCTGCCTCTGCCTCTGCCTCTGCCTCTGCCTCTGCCTCTGCCTCTGCCTCTGCCTCTGCCTCTGCCGTTTCAGGATTCAGCCATGTGGGGTCTCCATGTTTCAAAAAACCCTATACAGCATGAAAACAGAGATAGAACGTTTTCAGTTTAACTTCTCCCTATCCAAAATCACATTTAAATGGCAAGAGGATCCATTCAGAGGAACATGTCAAATCTGCATGTGTAAACAATGGCGTTTGAGCCGGTTTTCAGATAATCATTCAACACAGCAAAACTGACACCTAGCTGGCTCCATACACCATCGAATTACCTTTAAAAAGAGCCCAGACTTAAGAAATTTGAACTTACATGAGAGAAACCAGAGCATTAAATGTATATCGCTGGATTCAAATTGACGGCGGCCATTTTTATTTAAATTTGCCGTGCATATGTAGACTATAGCGTTTTTGCCAGTTT
Organism: Sprattus sprattus; assembly: GCF_963457725.1. Classification (NCBI taxonomy): domain Eukaryota; kingdom Metazoa; phylum Chordata; class Actinopteri; order Clupeiformes; family Clupeidae; genus Sprattus; species Sprattus sprattus. Next base: position 54,616,542 of record NC_137920.1, on the reverse strand, counting down.
TCAGGGTGAAATTCAAAACTGACACCTAGCTGGCTAAATGCACCATTGAATTACCTTTAAAAAGAGCCCAGATTTAAGAAATTTGAACTTACCTGAGAGAAACAAGAGCATTATTTGTCGCTGGATTCGCGGGTATACATATGTAGACAAAAGATCGTTTTTTTTTTCTTCTAGGCAGCAAAACTCTCACCTAGCTAGTTACATGCACTACCGAAGTACCTACAAAATGAGCCAAGAATTACGAAATTTGAACTTACCTGATAGAAATTAGAGCATTAAATGTACATCGCTGGATTCACCGTTTACCGGCAGCCGCCATCTTTGTTTGAAATACAGACGGCTCAGTTTGACGTCATGGACAAAACCTGAGCCTGATTGGCCTTGCCTTGCTCAACATTGCTCAATGATTGGCTTAGCCCTGCTCAGCTTTCCTCAGCTGTGCTCAACCATTGGTCGCTTGTAGGGACTTGCTAGTTCGACGGCCTGGGGAAGGGGCCATCTCCCCCCCAAGTCCCTATCGCTGATCCTGGTATCATGATCTAATCTCCCTGGAGATCTCGCGATAGTTGACAGTAGTACCGGAGTTAGAGGAATCGGTTAGTAATCAGTAGGTCGTCAGTTCGATTCCCTGTCGAAGCATCCTTGAGCAAGACACTGAAACCTTAATTGCTCTTGATTTGCAGTGTGCCATTAGTGTAAATATAAAAATGTGTATACATTATATAATATAATTGTTCTGATTTATTTCACCCTTACTGTATAACAGTCATACACATACTTATTTATTTCCGCTCTTCTAGCGTCCGCTAAATGACTAAATGTAAATGTAAATGTAAATTTGAACAAGATGCAGAGTGTTCGGGTCCTGAGGCACGTGGAAATGCCAGCTACCTTTCAGGCAGCCCCCCTTGGTCAGAACTTGGAACCTCTGACTATCTTTGTCCAGGTTCTTTTTAATTTAGTAAGTGATAGTTGAAGGAATAAGGATTTAAGGTGTCTGAGAGCGAGTGTGTGTGTCCGTGTCTGAGAGCGAGTGTGTGTGTGTCCGTGTCTGAGAGCGAGTTTGTGTGTGTGTGTGTGTGTGTGTGTGTGTGTGTGTGTGTCTGTCTGAGAGCGAGAGTGTCTGTGTCTGAGAGCGAGAGTGTCTGTGTCCGTGTCTGAGAGCGAGTGCGCGTGCGTGTGTGTGTGTGTGTGTGTGTGTGTGTCTGTCTGAGAGCAAGAGTGTCTGTGTCTGACAGCGAGAGTGTCTGTGTCCATGTCTGAGAGTGTGTGTGTGTGTGTGTGTGTGTGTGTGTGTCTGTCTGTCTGAGAGCGAGAGTGTCTGTGTCGGTGTCTGAGAGCGAGTGTGAGTTTCTGTGTGTGTGTATGTGTGTGTGTCTGTCTGAGAGCGAGAGTGTCTGTGTCTGTCTGAGAGCGAGAGTGTCTGTGTGTGTGTGTCTGTGTCTGTGTGTGTGTGTGTCAGTGTTTGTCAGTGAGTGTGTCAGTGTGTGACAGTGTGCGACAGTGTGTGAGACCGTGTGTGACAGTGTGTAACAGTGTGTGTTTATCCAAATGTTCAGACAAACTGGGCTGTCCATATCTCCCCTTCTTTCTTTGCCTCTGCCTCTGCCTCTGCCTCTGCCTCTGCCTCTGCCTCTGCCTCTGCCTCTGCCTCTGCCGTTTCAGGATTCAGCCATGTGGGGTCTCCATGTTTCAAAAAACCCTATACAGCATGAAAACAGAGATAGAACGTTTTCAGTTTAACTTCTCCCTATCCAAAATCACATTTAAATGGCAAGAGGATCCATTCAGAGGAACATGTCAAATCTGCATGTGTAAACAATGGCGTTTGAGCCGGTTTTCAGATAATCATTCAACACAGCAAAACTGACACCTAGCTGGCTCCATACACCATCGAATTACCTTTAAAAAGAGCCCAGACTTAAGAAATTTGAACTTACATGAGAGAAACCAGAGCATTAAATGTATATCGCTGGATTCAAATTGACGGCGGCCATTTTTATTTAAATTTGCCGTGCATATGTAGACTATAGCGTTTTTGCCAGTTTTCAGGGTGAAATTCAAAACTGACACCTAGCTGGCTAAATGCACCATTGAATTACCTTTAAAAAGAGCCCAGATTTAAGAAATTTGAACTTACCTGAGAGAAACAAGAGCATTATTTGTCGCTGGATTCGCGGGTATACATATGTAGACAAAAGATCGTTTTTTTTTTCTTCTAGGCAGCAAAACTCTCACCTAGCTAGTTACATGCACTACCGAAGTACCTACAAAATGAGCCAAGAATTACGAAATTTGAACTTACCTGATAGAAATTAGAGCATTAAATGTACATCGCTGGATTCACCGTTTACCGGCAGCCGCCATCTTTGTTTGAAATACAGACGGCTCAGTTTGACGTCATGGACAAAACCTGAGCCTGATTGGCCTTGCCTTGCTCAACATTGCTCAATGATTGGCTTAGCCCTGCTCAGCTTTCCTCAGCTGTGCTCAACCATTGGTCGCTTGTAGGGACTTGCTAGTTCGACGGCCTGGGGAAGGGGAGGGAATGGGCATGGAATGGGCCGTGTTGTAAGCTCGAGTCCTGGGCAAGACGTTAAAATCACCTGTTCCCATAGAAACTAAAAAATGATTAGTGAAACAGCACCCATTCAGAATTAAAAAGGAAGTTGCGGTTTAATGCGCCTCATGACGTGGAGAGAACAAAAAAAACACAATGTGGTTGATGGGTGATGTGGCCCGTTTCTGTGTGGTTGTTCTGTGTTTGTGAAGAATTTATCCCGTTATGTGTGGCCGTGCTGTGTATGTGAAGAGTTCATCCCCTGTTCTCGCTTCCACAGGGTCGTCACTACCAGTCCCAACAGGGTTTCAGCGCAGGGACCTCAGAGCATGGCCAGTACTCTGGAGGCCCGGCGGCCCACGGACCCTACGGTGTCCCCCAGACCCAGCACACTTCCCCCTTCACCTCCAGTCAACCAGTGCCTGTCAGCTATGCCAGCAATTCCCAACTCAGGGGTACATTCCGCTGGTTTAATGGTGTATTTCTGTGTTTCTTGGCTGTATATTTCAGAAGAAATTATAAAAGTAGGTGTAATGAGGTTAAAACAAGGCTGACATGATACTTTGAATGGCATGATGTTACCCTTTGAATGTAAATTACATGTTGCGTGTGTCTTCCCCCCCCCCCCCCCCATGCACCCTTTCATACTCCTAAGTGCGAGTTGCAACAATGTTCCTCTGTATTTTTAGGAGCTTCAGCATTTCCGGCCATGCCCTACTTGCCTCACCAGCAACAAGGCTATGCAGTACACAGCCACTTTGTTTCTCAACCAGGTAAATAACCTTAACGCATTCAACTTCACATCCCTTTCCGTCTGCCCTTCCTTCCTCCTGGTCTGTGGTCTGTCACATTTTTGTTTACAGGACTGGAAGGTAATGGTTAAATGATCAGGAATGTGATGCGGTCTCCTCTTGTTTCCCCAAAGGCTACATCCCCAGCGCTGCTATCCCCTTACAGAAACAGCTGGAGCACGCAAACCAGCAGTCTGGTTTCACTGACTCTGTGAGTTGACATTACAGCAGCAAATATGGTCATTCAACTCACTAAATATGTTAGTCTGCTTCTTAGTGTAAGTAAACATCTTGAACACTGTGCCTTTTCTACCCCGTTATATATATTTTAATGATGATAATGTTGTAGTGTGTGCATGTGTGTGTGTGCCTGTGCCTGTACGTGTGCCTGTGTGTTTGTGTGTGTGCGTGCACGTGTGTGTGCGTGCACGTGTGTGTGCACGTGTGTATGTGTGTGCGCGCGCGCGTGTGTGTGTGTGTGTGTGTGTGCGCGCGCGCGTGGGGGCACTTGTGTTGTAGACCACTCTGAGGACAATGCCACCTCAGGCTCTCCACGCTAGTGCTGCTGGTTTGCTGCCTACCCCTTCCATTGCAGTCCAGATCCCCCCTGCCAAGGTTTGCATTGCCGCACCTTAGTGTAGATACAATTTATGGCCAAAAGTATGTGGACACCCCTCCTAATTATTGAGTTCAGGTGTTTCAGCCACACCTATTGTTAACAGGTGCATAAAATCAAGCTTAAATCATAGCCATGCAATCTTCATAGACAGACCTTGGAAGTTGAATGGGTCGTACAGGAGAGCTTAGTGACTTAAAACATGGATGCCACCAATGATGTGGGTTTGGTGGTTGCCAGGGGAGCACTAGCTACCGGAATGCACAGTGCTGGATGCCTAATGTAAACGTTAATGCTTAATAATGCCCATGAATTTGGAATGGGATGTCCAATAGGGGCATTGTGTTAGCCTGGCCGTTACCAGCCTGTGACTCCATTTCATTCCGTCTTTCAGTCTGGGCCAACCCAATGCATTTTGGTTTCCGAGATGGGCGGGTGCTTATCTTGAGGTTTAAAATCATTGGAGTTCCCTTAACCAATCAGCAACGTTTAGTAAGCATTCGGTAGATTAAACTCTTCCCAAAGCCAGTTGGGAGAAGAGCTACGGCGTCCTTTCCAATCATAAAACTTACAAGAAAAAACTCTTGTTCTCCTTTTAATTTTCTGATGTTCTCGAGAGTTAAGACAACTTTTCCGATAGCTTTTCGTGTCTTTTCCTCCAAGGCAAGTTTTGCGTCACAGCTCTGAACTGTTCGCTGATTGGTCCTGCAAAATTTTGAGTTCTGGAGACGATTGTCAATGGGGTTGGGCCAGACTGAGTATGAGCTTGAAATCAATTCAGGCGGAAATACGTAGGCTGGTGTCACCAGGCTAGCATTGTGTTACCTCCTGGTATGAAATGCGCCATATAAAAATTGGTTGATTGATAAGCTCATGTAGGTGTAATGGTCAGGTGTCCACATACATTTGGTCATATACTGTATGCATATATAGTGTAGTGCATCACAACAACATCAGCGTAGTGTCAGTATTTTTTTATGTGTGTGATCAGTGTAAGGATTCATGCAGTGTCATTGTACCATGTCAATGAGTTGTGGGTTTCCTGCCAGGAAGTGTTAGTCTACACACACTTGCAGAGGGCGGCTGCAGAGTGCTGAAACGCGTAGCATTTACAAGCCACTTATGCTCCACTCAACAGTTCCAAACTGCCTCTGGCTAAAACATCAGCTCAAGAACTGTGTGTCGGGAGCTTCATGAAGCTGCACACAAGCCCAACTTCACTCATGTGCAATGCCAAGCGATGGCTGGAGTGGTGCACAGAACTGGCCTGTGGAGCTGTGGAAACACACTCTCTGAAGTGATCAATCATGCGGTTCACTGTCTGGCAGTCTGGTGGACAAATGTGGGTTTGGTGGACACCAGGGTCATATAGTGTATCACAACAACAACAGCAGCATTGCGTCAATATTTCTATGTGATCAGTGTCAGTGTTCATTCAACGTCATTGTAACATGTCAATGAGGGATGTGACGTCATTGTAACATGTCAATGAAGGATGTGACGTCATTGTAACATATCAATTAGGGATGTGACGTCATTGTAACATATCAATGAGGGATGTGACGTCATTGTAACATTTCAATGAGGGCTGTGACGTCATTGTAACATGTCAATGAGGGTTGTGGGTTTCGTGTCTGGACAGACTGGACTGCCGTATGCCCATCCACCGAGGCCAGCCTCCCCAGGAGCCTTCTCTCATGGGACACCCCCACAGCCCACCCATGCTGTGAGTCCTGCCATCTACAACACACTGGCTCTTAAACTTAGGAATGTCTGCATCATGAAGAGAAATTCCCTTAAGTTAAATAAGTCTGGGTGCTAGCATGCTGCCTTTGACAAGTTTTCACTTCTGAAAAGTTCATGACTGTTGGTAGTCAGTGGGATGAATACTTATCATGCACTTGATGTGATCTGTCTTTGCAGTGTCTTCAAATTATAGCCCAAGATGAAGCTGTAGAAAGGGGGGGGGGGGGGGGGGTCTGGAATGATTCTGATCTTACTAACATGCGCCAACCAGTGAAATGAATGGCTCAGTTTAGCAGCACAGGTCATTACATCCTTTGTAGACAATGGTGATGAGAGGGCCAAAAAATGGCCTTCCTGTCTTTGTTGCCCTTTTGATGACCTAGCTTTTATTCACTCCAATAGGCTTCCTTTCAGAGCTCTCCTCAGCCTGGCCCTCGAAGCGCATACATCTCCCACAGCCAGACAGGTCAGAGGTTCTACCACCACAGCAAGTGAGCCCCCAGACGCCAGGCCTCGTGCAAAGGAGACGGGAGCCAAGTTCCAGGCGAAACCTGCTCTCGGATGGTCAGCTCTCCGCTCAGGGTTGTTGTGTTAGTACAGGTCGTGTGACCAGTGACCTTGTTTATCAGTCAGTCTGCACGAGCATGGAACTCATTTTTTTTATTTTCCTGTGGTTTTTATTCCTTATGTCTATGTACAGGGTATATGATTTTATAAATGATAAAGCAGGTCATTTTGGTGGTTTGAAAATGTCTGTAATCAGAGTAGTCACAACCATGCCTAATGCTAATGACGGACTTGTGATGGTTGCCTGATGAAGTGCACCTTAAAATCTGTTGCTTTTTCTCAGAGAAAAAGCCGGATTTAGTCAGATGGGCTTTTATTGATAGAAATCAAAATGTTTTTTTTTTTTTTTTTAAACAAATATAAAAGAAAAAAAAAATGTATTGAAAAAAAGAAAATCCCTTCTCAGGTGTTTGGATGTTACGACAAATGCCCTTACTTACTCCTTGATGCACTTATACACTAATACCTACCGCTCTGTCACACACAACTTCACACAAATGTGAAATCTTTGTTACTGACCCACACAAAAATGCACACCTACATATACATGTATGGACTGATATTTTCATACAGTTAAATGTTTGTAAGAAGGTCTTTTTAAATTATATCAAAACATTTCTACAAATTATGAAGATCACATGAGAATGACATTTATTTTCTGCAAATGTATCTTAAAAAAAATAAATCATACATTGAACTGCCATTCAGCTTTATAACTTGTTTGGGAAATATGATTGGGTTCCTAAGGATACTTTATAAGCGTTCATAACCTGGTGCTCAACAGAGTAAGGTGCTTTCAACTGATGTTTATGAATACTGTATGACGAGGCACACATGAACATTAAAGCATACAATACCTGTACTGCAAATCACTTTGGATATGGAAAGTAGCTCCTACGTTATCAAAAGCTAGAACAGAAAGAAATATGTCTATCTTGCCGTGACCTTGAGCAACTAAACATACTGGTAAGATGACCATAAGGACAAACAGGAAGAGGTATTGTTTTTTGTTAGGAATGCAAGCTTCGTCATCTCTGTCATTTTTTACATTGATGGCCATAAGAAATTACAATGACTCGCCACACAGTAGGTGTGTTTTCTTCTCCAACCTAGTACCATAGTTAAACTAATTAAAAAGTAGTTTTCAAATAGTTTTGGTAAAGCTACACACAACATGTGAATTTAACGCGCTCCTTCCCACACATTTTGAATTTGTGAATGAGCATTACAGCGTTATGCCTTAAATCCCTCCAGAGCCTTTAAATAAATAACACATAGACAGTCCAGTTGGGAAATGTCCCCTCTAAGCATATACGTGAAGCAGTAAAGCCTTATGTTGATGAATTTAGATACCGAAAGATGAACTGGATTAGTAAAATCATGTCATTGTTGGTCTCTTTTGGTGTGGGTGTATTGTGGTTAAAAGGTTGACTCACTTCCCCCCTCCCCCTCACACATCCTCGTTCAAGTAACTGTTAATTCTCTACAATCCGCCATTTTGTCTACTGAATGATAAACAGAACTGTCCAGAAACCTGTGTCATGTGGGCACCAGGCATGACTTCTCAGTTTTGTCAATCCTGTTAGTCGAAGTCTCAGGACACACCTCAGACTAACATTTACTACTTCATGCTCATTATCTCTGTCTCACAAGAAAGAAATGTAAAACATGTTTAACTCACACTCTCTTTAGAAGATGCTGTTGACAGAGACATCTCTCACTAGAGAGGGGGGCGTGTTCAGTTAGTCAAACTGGTTCAGTTATGTGGATAGGAACATGTGACAATTTTGGAGGGACTTTGTCTACAACCTGACATGATATTTATGCCGCAAATTACAACAGCTTTCTTTCTCTATAAATATAAGCAGATATCCAACCATGTAAAGCGTACAGGAGTAGGAGATGAGGAATCGTAATAGATAGGGAGGAGATTTGAATTTGAAATACCAGCTGTCCGTTGCAGCAGCAGCAGCCGGCGGAAGTTGACACTGCACTTTCAGAAAAGGAGGGGTTAAGGAGAGAGGCTCTGAGGGAGAAAAAAAAAGTATTTTTTTTATTACATCATTAAACACCCTTTGTGGAATACATAGATGACAGAAGTAACAGTACATAAATGATGGAAACTATACTATTGATGGATTTGGTGTGATTTGCATCCAGGGAGTTTTAAAGTGAAACCAGTAACAGAACGAATGAATGAATGAATGATCTGGCCTCTAGGGGACAGATGACTGCGATGCTCAGACCAGGTTGGTTATTCTGCTTTTTTCCTTCGGTTGGGATAAATGATTTGTTTAACTTTACAGGAATTAAGCCACAAGTTTACCATCGAGATCCGTTTGTTTTTTACTAAATGTCTTGCCACCTCTGCTCCAGTTTTTTGTATCATCATTGCTGTGTTTTGTTTTAAACTATCCTATTGTTTTCACTATCCTAAATGTAGAATAAGAAACTAGTCATAGAAAAAGATGTCTGTTTGGGTTCCGTTTGACCATTTCAAGACCATGACGTTTTCAGACCACCTTTATGACGTTTTTTATTCTGATTTGATGGGACATAGAGCCCAAATGCCTGCTACCTCCCCCTACCCCCCTTTCCGTCTGAAATGATAAAAAGTTGCAAACAAGACCTAATGTCATTTCAATGTAGACAGGGCTCATGGATGCGTTTCCCTCGACCTCCGCTTTTCCTTATTCCGAAATAAGTTATGCATCTATGGCTTCATATGTCTGCAATGACAGGTGGGTGCTCAACTGCTCATTTTGAAAATGTATAATTTTACCAACACTGCATAGCTCGACCAACTGAAGTGAATATTAAGCAATATAAGCATTCATGATACATTTGTTTTAAATCTGTGTCAGTCTCGACATCCATTTTGAGACTTCTCCAGTTAGTATATGTACAGTAACAGAGGGCTGGTGCCACATGCTAACCATGGAGCATGTGCTTTTAGCTCAGAGAGGTCCAAAATCATGCATGTCCATTTCGAATATTTAAAATTCCAAAACAATGAGGTTTAGGTAAACTTTATGAATATCTAATGACAGTTAAAAGTTCTTTCTAAATTCGAGTAGGGCAATGTGTCAGCAGTGTAAATGCTCTTTATATGTACAGGCTTTGGACAGCCATTTTGGTTAGTTTTCAAGGAGTGATATTTCATAAGAGTGATAACACTTTTTTCTAAATATATTCTTCTCATTATTTTCTTTGGCATGATACTCCCTTAGAACTAATTATTATGGTCAATAATATAGGCCCATACCAACTTTATACAGTCTCCAAATCTCAAAATGTCGTTGTATGTGAATACAATGACAAATAAGGCTTTTCTATTTCTATTGCTAAATGCTCCCTTGCAGCCATCTTAAGTAGCCTACATATCTAATATAAATAGTCGCATCAAATGTTCTGCTTTTTTACTTTCTGCTTTGACTTTTTTTAATGTATATTGTATGAAATGTGTGACAAACAATCTGCATTAAATACAATATTCCGGGTTGCTACATAGAATGTAATGTTGGTCTACATATACCTTTCAAAGTACTTGTTGATCTCAACTCTCATTTGTGTGTGTGTGTGTGTGTGTGTGTGTGTGTGTGTGTGTGTGTGTGTGTGTGTGTGTAGACAGGTCTGATTTGTGAACTGACCTGATCACAGGTGATAAAAGCTTGTTCTTATTTAATAAGTGTTACTTTGTAAAACAATGTAAGACAAAGACACTTTGTACAGAGAAGCCTGCATATTCCTATTTAATTTCCCTGTATTTTCACTCTCCCATACACAGTAAGAACGAACATTGAGCCTAAAAAGAGGTGCATCTTCACAGGAGGTTCTTCTCACACTGCTAAATAAAGCAGAATTCTTAGTAAATCACCCCTGTGCTGCAACAGCCATTTACAAGAATAGGAGAATCATTCGATTTATTTATACATTCAGAAAATGATTCATCACACTATATTTTCAATCTTTTTTTTGTTGTTGTTGTTGTTTTATAAATAAAAGTTACAAGATGCTAATAAGGTTATCTTTATTAGTGTTTCAGTTTGTACTTGTGTAGCTTAATTCTAGTTAACGTGGTGGAGCATCAATGAATTGAGAGTTGAGCTCCGTGGAGCCTTTTTCAGTCGATGTCATCAAGGTCCCCTAGTCATCTCGATTTGAATTTCATTCAAAATTATTCTAACCGCAGTTTCACTTTGTGTTATGTGTAGATGTGTAATCAATGTAGCTTTTGTTTTGAATGACTAAAATTAGGTTATTGAACGAGCCAAACAATCAAAATCCGAGACGGTCCCATTAAGATGGATTTGGGCTTTTAGTAAATGTAATATAACTATACAAAAAATAAACTGTGTTAATCGACTATCTATGCCTAAAACATGTAACGAGGCAACCCAATGCAGGATGGTCAAACCGGGTTCGCAGTTCACCTTACTCTTACTGAAGATAATGAGTGGCAACATCTCTGCACAAGTATCACGCGCAACAAGCCACACCGAAATATTTAGGTTAGGCTACATAGGATGATGCATTCTAGCAGACGAGAGAATAGCCAGGCCAAGGCTGCATAATAATTAGCCTATCGACGGGTTGTGACGGCATACCGTTGCCAACGTTATCCAAGACGGTGATGGTCAAAACAATGCCTGGGTCATTAGCCTGATTAATTCATAAATACACAAGTTCTACTTACATACACTGCTGGCTTCCTGTCTGTGGAATATTCAGGTGTATTCATATACAACCGATCCTCGTCTTTTCCTCGGTTTTCTCTTCACCTACACATTCTCCATTGGTTTGCTGGATGAGCCTCTGGTGCTTGCATAAACGGCGAATATACGCTGAACTGCTGTTGATATTCTCACGTGGCTTTTCTGGCAACCACTGAGCCTATGTGATGGTTGGGCCTATCTATTTTTTTTTAATTATTATTATTAAGTTGGGCCTACTCTTGTTGATGACGTTATGGTAATACGCATTCACAATAATATCCCATAATCCCACTGACCCACTCCAAATGTGCCTGATTCAAATTGCTAATGAATGACTTAATAATATTTACTAATAACTTTAATCTAACAAATGCCTAGTTGGTCAGTTGACAGATCTAAAACACTAATTTACATTGGTTGCAAGACAAGCTAAGAAGACCTTGTAATTTGACATCTATGTTCATCCTTAGTATGACCTGCCTGTTAGCCTATGTCCATGCCTGAGGTCCGGACCTCGTTATTATTTATCAGAACGAAAAATACAATTTGAGGCTGAATACAACTGTATAAAAACAACAGCGGTTGAGAACTTCTCCGAGACGAATATCCATTACACTACAGTTTAGATTTGTTATAGTGTCCGCGGTGTGTGAGTTGTGAGAGAGGGCGCGTGCACAGCCCCTCAGCACTTCTACTAATAGTTATTGGAAATGTTGATGCCCGTTGGCAGCAGAAGGTGGCTTGTGTTTGGTGATGGTAGCATCCCAAATGGCAAAAGGTCAGTGGACCACTGTCGGCTCATTGGGGGCAGAGCAGGCGTTAGCCTACTCATCCGTTTTCGAACGATGCACTGGTGAGTTACAGACAACGACCACTTCGTTTTTGCAACTTGCTTTAATCTTGCTTTAATTTATTTAATTTATTATTTTTACTTTTCTTTATTAATTTATACTCCTTCATTAATTTTCAACAACCCCTTAAAAGTTTATGTTAACAGTGCGTAACATTAGTCAAACAATGATCATTGTGCCATTATCTGTAAGAAACGTTCAAGCAGTTACCTGGTTCTGCGTCTGAAGTAGGCTAGTGTATGAAACATGTGTAGCCTACATATGCGTAGGCCTATACACATACGCTACTCTGGCCATGATTGAGGCTAGGCTATTTATTTTGTAGTAGGCTACTTAGAAAAGCCATTGATTAAAACGTTTAATGTAGGCGAAGTAGGCCTACACATTTAAAAGCAACATTTGGAAATTAATATAAGTATAGGCCTATGACACCTGCAGAGCTAAAGGTTACTCTCAAGTTTTCTTTTCTTCTATGGAAACAAATTACCTTGACTTAGTCATATTTCACACCCAGGCGTTTGTATTTTGATGCTCTAGTGTACGATTCATTTTTCCTTCAGAAATGCATATTAATATAGCTACCTATACCTTACTCCCCCCTTCTCCCGGACCTATTGTTTTAAACCCTGGTTACGGCCGTATCCTATGCCATCGTCAAATTATGTCAATTCCATGGAAGAAGAATAGGCTAGAATAGAAAAGCCTTTATTGGCATTGTTTTCGCAAAACGACATGTGGAGCGCTGCTCCAGTTAATGCGACGAGGGACAACATAGGCCTACATATAACACAACAATAGAACAACACACTAAAAACAGTACAATTAGCTAAACAGTATATTAAGAGTTGTTGTAGCCTACGTCGCTTTGGACAAAAGCATCTGCTAAATGACTAAATGTAAATGTAAAGTGCGGTGGTATAGATATAGTCCATGATGAACAAGAAATAGGCTAGATAGTAACAGTACTTACCTGAGCTGCTTGACAATCAATACATTACATACATACATACATACTGCAATACATACATACATTTTTTTTAATACACATGTAGGTGACTGAGATGACATAAGTGACTTGCCGTCAATAAATTGATCGGTGTATCAATATTGCACGATGGAATTCTCTCTTGTGTGCCGCAGTGCAACGGAGTAGCCTAGGCCACGCCGAGATGCAGTAGGTCATTACACTTTCGATAGGCTAGTGGTGCGGTAGAAGGCCACCATTAGATTACACTTTGGGCTGCTTTCTCCTGAGTAGCCTATACTCTCGGGAAGTGTAATCGGTAATCGGTGACTTTTTGACTATCTCTGAGGTGTTGGCAGACTATGAGAGGTAATTTGATGAGTGGGCTCCTAGGAACTTAAGGTGTTGACCTTCATACGCACACTAAACCAATGACAATGTCGTCACGACCCTTAAAGGCACCCAGTGCAAATAGGCTTAAGACTCGAAAAATAAACATTCAATTTCTAGTGGGTTTTTTTACACGTAGTAAGTTTCAATAACTCCATACCATTACACATATCGGCATTCAAGGAGCAAAGATGAGACGTCGTTGTGTGGTGAGAACTGATAGAAAATCGTAAACAACAACAATCGCCGGTGGGGAGAGGCCATTTTTCCATTGACTGGAATCCTGCTTTATTTATTGGTGGCACCAATAAATAAAGATTTGGGTGGAAAATGGCGGCGATTGTTGTTGTTTACGATTTTCTATCAGTTCTCACCACACAACTACGTCTCATCTTTGCTCCTTGAATGTCGATATGTAATGGTATGGAGTTAGGGCCTATTGAAACTTAAAAAAATACTAGAAATTGAATGTTTATTTTTAAGCCTCGAAAGTTGCACTGGGTGCCTTTAACATTAGGTGCAGTGGAGTGATGCACAATTCAAGGCTGGCAATTCTCACGCTTTTTCGTCCATAAAAAAAATCAATTGGCCCTAATGCATCTCACCAGCAAAAATACTCCTGTTTCGACAGTTTTTGTCCCATATTCTCACGCAAAATAAGCCTTGAAAGTTGGCAACTTCAAAAATGTCAAAACGGTAGGCTTTGTGCGTGCCCGTCATCGAAATAGTATGAGCTTGAATGACACGAGAAAGCGGCTATTAGTATACAAGCCACCTGAATTTCGCACATCCACGACGACACACAGGATAGAACGTGCACTCGTTCGGTCACTTGATTGGCTCGTGGTCATGTGACTGAAGTACCTCCTTTTCGGGAATCCCCTAAGGAAGCGTGCGCTCTAAACTAAATTGTTTTGGAGTCGACATTTTTACACTGGGAAGGAACTGCGGTATGTGGGCGGCTTCTTGAGAACATAAAAGGTAATAGTTTTTTCTTCAAAACGCTGTATGAAAAGTTTGCTGTCCTGCGTTTATTGCGACTTCGTAAATTATGTGTAGCTCATAACGTAATTTCTTAGGTCAAGCACCCAGACAGGTCGCAGGCGATGTTTGCTAATTTAGCTTGTTAGCTGGTGGTGGTAATGGTAGTAGAGTTTAAGACTTTTGTAGTAACGTTGTGCACTAATTCATTTGATTCCGTTTCGTGTATCAGTAACCTGCTGCGACGATGACCTGGAGATTGCCAGAAAACTCGCCAGTCCATGTGCAGCAAAACTTAAACATGTACAATTGTAGCTAGGGCTATGAAAAAAGTAGCAATAAGGATCTTCTTTAACCCAGTACCTTGCAACTCTCCCTCTCCCTTCTCTAAGTTCCTTAGATTGGCCCTCTGTCCTAGCTATTGGAAATATACCAGGGCAAAGGGCCACAATGAACGATCAGGGGGACACTCAGGATTTCGAGGACCTGTGGAACTCAATGTGAGGCACCGTCTGCTTGGCATCTTAGTTGCGTTGTTGCATGTGTTAATGGTTGCAGTCATCATGCTGTCATATTTAATTTGACGTAATGTAGGCCAGTACATTTGCCTTACTAACTTCAACAATTTTGCAGCGTTCCACCTGTTCCAGATGTGCCTTGGGAAACATCTGTAAGTAGACATGACAGTGAACCTCATGACATCACAACTTAATACTCAACCACATTCATGTATTTCTGCCATAATTGACCTTCATGCAGAAATGAATACTTACTCTTGGTGTTTTTTTTAGTACTTAACGGAATCACAGTTTGATGAGCAGGTGTTTGAGCAGCTGCAGGATTCCGCACCATTCTTCCCTACCCTGGGTGGTGGCTCTCCACCATGTTCCGCAGTGCCCATCACGACCGACTACCCCGGAGCGCATGGCTTCCAGCTTAGCTTCCCTCAGTCCAGCTATGCCAAGTCTGTGACCTGCACTGTGAGTTTAACTGATATTCAGTTCATTTTCAATGATTTTAAAACATATGTCTTACCTTGTTTTGAGGTTTGAAGGCCTCTTCCTTGCGTCCTTTTAAGAACCTAGTCTAAGAAAAGTAGAGAATAGTTGCATGTCTAAAAACTATTGTGTATGACATGCTAACATTGCTATTTGACTAGAGTTACCCTAATTTGAATGGCCTGAAATGGTGTGGTTTAAACATAGTCCTCATATATTAATATGCGGTTGAATACGAAATGTGAAAGAAATTAAGAAGTAGCACATTTTGAATTCTAGATTTTCTGCGACACATTACACATTGATTCTGTGGGATAATTCACTATCTATGATGATGTGTGTATATATATATATATTCAGTATACACACACACAGTGTCTGTAAATAGTAACACCAATAGTGCAGAATAAGCATTGTAATGTAAAAAGAGTTTATTTCTTACCTGGGAAAATATTTAATGCCTAAGGTCCATGACTCCTGGTCCTTTGTCTGCTTCTGGTTTAGCAGTGGGGGTCTTGGAACTCACACACAAAAGAAACTTTTAGATGAGGGTCATCGCTGAACAGTAATAAATATTCTATTTATTTTTTTGCCAATTCAGGCATGTTGTTGAATAGGTAGTCCAATGGAAATACATGGTTGCACCGGCAGCTTGAGAAAAGCGCCACCCTCCTCCCCGCCCTCTTGTATACGTATATTTTTGGTGAATTTTTATCTACTGCTCATTTTAATTGAGCTTATGCTTTTGAACCTTCATATCTCCACTTATAAAAGAATCCCTGCATAGTATTCTGATTTTCCTAGTGTGTGTGTGTTTGAGTGCTGAATGTTGGGATTCCACGTTAACACAGGAAATCGTATGTTAATTAGTACAAATGTGTACACTCACACACTGTGGTGTTAGCATTTGTGTGGGGTAGACTTTAAGTCTCTCTCATTTGCAATTCAAACAAGGTGATATTGGCAGTAGAAAGACATTTCCAAGCATTTATGAAAGTCAACTGATCAATATGAGATATTAATATAGAAGTTTCAAGTGCTCATTTAAAATTCAAATTCAGACTATATTGAATTTTGCCAGGTTTTAATCATTTTCCAGCACTCTTCTTGTTCTCTATCAGCAGTCAGTGTCGAGGCATGCCTTGACATGCCTGCTGAACGTGGGGTGGGGGAGGGGCGTGTCTCTAACAGCATATTAACAGGAGTTTTTCTATCGACTACCACCAATGTTAAGGGACCTCAAATTTAACCTGTTGATGTTACAGTGGACATTGTGTATTTTAGAATCAGTTTTATTGAGAGGAAAACAGTTTGATTCAAAGTGGTAAGAGTTTGTATTTATTTTGTATCTGGAATACATGTGTGGAAGTGTTGTATATTTACTATGTCAGTGGTAGGTTTTTTTCCTTTGGTTTTGTTTCGATTATATGACATTGTTATTTCTGTCTTGTTCATATCCATTGTTTTTTCATTACGTGTTTACCTTTTGATGTTTTGGTTTCATGTGTATTTAGACAATGATGTCTGTGAATGAAATATTGTGGATGATGGTGGTGACGGTTTAACACATCAGGGGGGTAATCCAAGTACGTGGTTTAGTGAAAAACCACGGTAAGTTAAGTCCGAGTAGGTAGTAAACCTCTTAATGGTAGAGCCCTATGGGCTCATTCCCCTTGCAAAACAAAGCCATAGGGTTTAGGTTTACCACTTTTAGTTAACTTAAATGTACTTGGAATACCCCTCAGTTAGGGTCGACTGCTAAGAACCTAAACTGATAGGTGGTCTAAGACAACATGATGGGGACAACCTGAAAGAAACTAAACCCTATATATGCTTTTATACATAAAAACGTAATATATAAATGCATGTAACCTATGGCCCTTTTCCACAGTACTCCACAGACCTAAAAAAGCTGTACTGTCAGCTGGCTAAGACCTGCCCCGTCTACATGGTGGTGGGCCAGCCGCCCCCGGCAGGCTCGGTGCTGAGAGCCACTGCGGTCTACAAGAAGTCTGAGCACGTGGCCGAGGTGGTCAGGCGATGCCCTCATCACGAGAGGACCCCAGGAAACGATGGTACACATTATTACCACCTACCCCCAGCACACACATTTCTCCACGCTTGTATTTTCTGTCTTACGTGTGATGCGATTCCTGGACTCTTGAGTAAAGTTCTGTCTGCCCTGTCCTGTCTTGTGAATTTCAGGCCCAGCCCCTCCCAGCCACCTGATCCGGGTGGAGGGGAATCCGCGTGCTGACTACCAGCAGAACCTGAACACCGGAAGGCAGAGTGTAGTGGTCCCTTATGAGCAACCTCAGGTGAATTCCTGGCTCTTCTCTTTACGACCTTGCCAAGAGTTTTATAGACCTTACGAATTTGTTATATTCTTATATAATTTGTTAATATTTAAAAAACTGGTGTGGTGTTGATTATGCCATGTGTGAAATGCGCTGTTCTCTCATTTTAGTTTAAAACATCCTTCCAAAAGATGTAGTAAAGTTCTTTTCACCTTTCAGGACACAGTGGAATCTCCACTCCATACCAACCTTAAACTTAAGCAGATGTTATCCAGTGTTTTTTGTGTAATAGTGATGTTTTGTTTGCTTATCTTTTCTTTGCTTACAGCTGGGCTGTGGACACACCACCACACTCTACAATTACATGTGTAACAGCAGTTGTATGGGAGGGATGAACCGCAGAGCAATTCTGATGATTGTCACACTGGAAACACAAGAGTGAGTACTTTGTGCATGTGTGTGCTGTGTGGTGGGGTGGGGGATTGTATATGCAGGTGAATGTATAGGGTCCAGAGTGAGAAAAAATAACCCTTCTTCTCTTTAACCCACCCTTGGTCCTCTCCCACAACTTTCTTATATAATCACCATTTCTCCCCAGCCTGCTTTCCCCTGTCCATACCACATGGGTCACACTGGGGTCACTCATCACTGTTCTTTTTTTGCTGCTTGTGATCTGCAGGGGAGTTGTCCTCGGCCGTCGCTCTTTTGAAGTCAGAGTCTGCGCTTGTCCTGGACGGGACCGCAAAACAGAGGAAACCAACTTCAGGAAAATCCCAGAGGCCAAGTCGTCACTCAAGGCTACGGCTACCGCTGCCCCCACCAAACGCAGTAAGCATTGGGCCTATGCCGGAGGAAGGATTTAAAGATGGTGTTTTTTACTGATGAATTCAGATTATCAGATTTTCGACAAAAAAAATCATCTGGATTGTAGTTATTAAAAGTGTGAAGCTGCATGATTTCTTATAGTGTTACCTGAGCGGACGTTTCACTGACAAAAGACAGATAAATGGGATGCTCGGAGAACAAGGCGGGTAGCTCACACCCTGTGTTTGTACTCAGGTCTGAAGGAGGCGCCTCAGGCAGCTGCACAACCTGAAGGCAGCAAGAAGGAGGAGATATTCAAACTGGAGGTACACACACACACACACACACACTCAGAAACTGATGTCAAATGTGTTATTTTGGGGCAAGATGGTGTATAACATGAGGGGTGAAATACATTTTCCAAAGGTTGTTTGGTGAATTAGTACCAATATGAGCATTTGAACACTAGCACTGATGTGAAAACCAGTTAGTCATACATTTTGAATGTCGTTTTATCAGATTTTGTTCTTTAGACATTTTAAATTACCTACAGAAAAGTTACCTTGTTGAAATTGCTGCATATCAATTGCACTGACATCATCAAGTAGTTGCAGTAGGAAATGACTGACATTACCAGAGACTGGTGAAGCATGTGTGATATTAGGTCGGCCATTTTGCACAGAGATCCGACCACTTTAAACTCCTGAAATCATTGAGACACACTTCATGTCCTTTTAGGTACTAGATGTGTTAAATCTCAGTGAGTTCCAGTTCTTGAAAGAACGTTTGGTTTTGAAATGACTGTGCCATTCTTACAGGTTCGGGGAAGGGAACGCTATGAAATGTTGAAGAAGATAAACGACAGCTTGGAGCTCAATGATTTGGTGCCCTCTAGCGACATTGAGAAGTACCGTCAGAAACAGTAAGCATGCCTCTGAGCCGTGTCTTTCTTTATTACCAGGATGTTTTCTAAATCTATTGTTATCTGTTAACCGCTCTCTTGTCACTGTCCTAGCAGCTCTAAAGCCGGGAACAAACGTGAGCGTGATGGCTACACCATGGAACCAAAAAGAGGAAAGAGACGTCTTGTGAAAGAAGAAAAAAGCGACTCTGATTAATAACAGGAGTTATGTGTTTATCAAAATGACTGCTTGAAAACCGTGTCCACGAGATACACAGTGTTTTTAGTGGCATCGTTCCCTTACTGTATTCAACCATTGTGTCATTCAGGCATTTTTTTCAGAGTTGCATACATTTTCTTGTCGTTACAGATGTATTGAGGTTGTTTTATGAAACAAGAAATTGGTTGTTCCTGATAGCATTTTTTTGGTATTTTTGTCTGGTATTTTATATTACAAATGTTTTGAATACTCCTTTGTGTGGCGTCTGTTCTGTACCAAAACCATGTACTTGAACACTGGTTAGCATACAGCATTTCAGTGCGAGACCCTTCTCATGTGGCTTTAGTGAAAGTGAAAAGTGAAAGTGAAAGTCCTCTCTATGGCAGAGGTGGTGTAGACACACACACTCTGAAATTAACCTCTGCATTTAACCCATCCAGGGAAGTGACACACACACACACACACAGTGAAGTGAAGTAACACTAACCCGGAGCAGTGGGCTGCCATTGGCGGCGCCCGGGGAGCAGTGATAGGGGTTAGGTGCCTTGCTCAAGGGCACTTCAGCCGTGGATGTGGGCATGGGAGAGCAGTGGTCTACCACTTCCCCCGCCCACATTTTTCACTGAGACTACTGCAATTCAAGTTCAAGTATTTATTTGTCAGATACACAGAGTCAGACTGGGCATTCTTAGGACGAGACACTGCACAACAACCTACCATAGCATAACATTAAAAAAACATAAATTACACATATAATAAACAATCTACAAAATATACAAAATAAATATACAATACCATCTGCTAAACATATAATACACATAAAGTAACCTAAACTAACCTTATATACCTATACTAACCTAAAGACAAATCGGATGTGCCTGGTATCAGGTAGCGCAATATTACTGTAGTGCCAACAGTAGAAAAACTGTAACATGTAAGGTGTAAGGTGGCAAGACTGTATCACTGTCCATTTAAAAGCCTGATGGCCCTTGGAAAGAAACTGCTCTCCAATCTACGGGTGCGAGATCAAATACTTCGGTAACGCCTACCAGAAGGCAAAGGGGAAAAGTCTATAGGATGGATGGTAGCAGTTTTTAAGGATCCTGTCAGCTTTTCTGATGCATCGTGTATGGAAGGGCGATGTCCTGCAGGGCTGGAAGCTCCCTGCCTATGATAAACTCCGTAGACCTGACCACACTGCGTAGGGCCTTACGGTCCTTGGCTGTGCAGCTCCCGTACCACACTGTGGTGCAACCAGTCAGGATGCTCTCTATAGTACACCTGTAAAAGTTAGTGAGGATGACTGATTCCATACCAAACTTCTTCAGTCTCCTGAGGAAGAAAAGGCGTTTCCGGGCCGATTTCACCACCTGGTTCGTGTGAACAGACCAGGTGAGATCACTGCAGATGTTCACCCCAAGGAACCTGAAGCAACTGACCTTTTCGACTACAGATCTATTGACGTATAGGGGCGCATGCTCTTCCTCCTGCCTTCTCCTATAGTCCACAATCATCCCTTGGGTAAGATGACAGTGAATAAGAGCGCCCAGTAGCCCTCTTCAGGGCCTCCAGTAGATGTTGTTGGCCAGCTTTATTTCCCAATAGTGGCGGCCTATGGTCATACCCTCCCAGCCCAGGACGCCAACCGTCGAAGCGCTGCACGCTGTAGGACACTTCTGTCTACTAATGCGCCTCCTGCACCTTCTTGCGGTCGTAGGACCATGTCCAGCTTTACGTTGACTGTATAGGAAAACCAGTCATATACCTGTGGTTAGAATACCAAAGGATCTATGTTTTTTTATACTGTTATTCATGATGTGTCAGGAGGCTTACATAGGCATTATACATTAATACAAATTAGTATTGTTAATAAATGAAAAGCTATTTAAAAAGCTTACACACAACAATAAATATTCTGCACTAGTGGGAAAACAGTACCTGATGCACTACAGATCCAGCTCCAGACTAAGGGAAATAAGAATAACAGTTTACATTATAATCAAAATCATAAAAACAATAATGTTCAAAATCATATAAAACAATACCACATTTTTATTAAATAATAATTCAAACATTTTATCAGCAATTACCTGAATTTGGGATGTACCTGGGTGTGTTTGTTTTGTGGCAAGCCAAATCTGAGACATGAGACATCTGGCAAAAATGTATCACAGTGATGTGTACTTTTGGCAGTTTGTCAGGGGAAATTAGTTATGTTTCTTACCTTGTTTTGTGGCAAGCCACATCTGAGACCCCTGGAACAGAGGTGCAGAACAAACTCACTTTATAGAATGCAACAGAGTGTGTGCAGTTTGTTGCTGTATATTTATTTATATAAATAAAGATCTAGCTAAGCTCAGGCGAGCAATGAAGAGTATTTTCCTGAATTTGGGATGTACTTAGGTGTGTCTGTTTAGTGGCAATCCACATCTGAGACATGAGACATCTGGCAAAAATGTGATGTGTACTTTTGAAAGTTTGTCAGGGGAAACTAATGCTAATGAGCCTGACCTGTCTTCCAAGTGAGCTGTTTGGTGGCAAGCCACATCTGAGACACCTGGAATGCAAGCTTTGTCATCTACTGTATGTAATTTTTTATTTTTGACATTGATGGCCATAAGAAATTACAATGACTCGCCACACAGTAGGTGTGTTTTCTTCTCCAGCCTAGTACCATAGTTTAACTGATTAAAAAGGAGTGTTCAAATAGTTTAGGCAAAGCTACAAACAACATGTGTATTTGGTATGCTGTTTGTGGTGTTATTTAGTACTCCAGTTCCCAGCATGCTCAGTAGAGTTAGGCATGCGCTTTCAGATGTATAACACTATGTATGTGTAGATAGCAGTGACAGTGATTAAACAGCAGTACGGTGTTGAATAAAAAAACAACTAGTTTGGAACACGTCTCGTCTGTAGACTAACAGACATAACACTGTTGAGCTCTAATATCAACAACCCTTTGCCAGAATCAAAGCCTGCACCCTTAACACGCTCCTTCGCACACATTCTGAATTTGTGAATGAGCATTATAGCATTTTGACTTAAATCTCCAGAGCCTAGTCTATCACATAGATGTCTATTTGGGAAATGTCCCCTCTTGGCCAATTCGTAAAGCAGTCAAGCCTTATGTTGATTTAGATACCGAGAGATGAACCACCTTAGTAAAATCATGTCATATTTTGGTCTCTTATTGGTGTGGGTGTGTATTGTGGTTAGAGAGTTGACTCACTTCCCCCCTCCCCCTCACACATCCTTGTTCTAGAAACCATTCATTCTCTATAATCCGCCATTTTGTCAACTGCGTGATAAACAGAACTGTCCAGAAACCTGTGTCATGTGGGCACCCGGCATGCCTTCTCAGTTCTGTCAATCCTGTTAGTTGAAGTATCAGGACACACCTCAGACTAGCATTTACTACTTAATGTTTATTATCTCTGTCTCACAAGAAAGAAAGAAAGAAAGAAAGAAAGAAAGGTACATCTAATAACTGACACATAAAGCTTGTTTAACTCACACTCTCTTGAGCTCTCTTGATACTGTTGGCAGAGACATCTCTCACTAGAGAGGGGGGCGTGTTCAGTTACTGAAACTGGTTCAGTGATGTGGAGAGGAACATGTGACAATTTCGGAGGGACTTCATCCACAACCTCTCACGATATTAATGCAGCAAATTACAAAAGCTTTCTTTCTCTATAAATACAAGTAGAAGAGTAGATGATGAGGAATCGTAATAGATAGGGAGGAGATTTGAATTTGAAATACCAGCTGTCCGTTGCAGCAGCAGCCGGCGGAAGTTGACACTGCACTTTCAGAAAAGGAGGGGTGAGGGAGAGAGGCTCTAAGGGAGAAAAAAAAGTATTTTTTTATTACATCATTGAACACCCTTTTGTGGAATACATAGATGACAGAAGTAACAGTACATAAATGATGGAAACTATACGATTGATGGATTTTAGTGTGATTTTCATCCAGGGAGTTTGAAAGTGAAACCAGTAACAGAACGAATGAATGAATGATCTGGCCTCCAGGGGACAGATGACTGCGATGTCTGAGCTCAGACCAGGTTGGTTATTCTGCTTTTTTCCTTCAGTTCGGATAAATTATTTGTTTTACTTTACAGGAATTAAGCCACGAGCTTCGTCTACAATCAAGTTCTGTTTTTTTACTAAATGTCTTGCCACCTCTGCTCCAGTTTTTTTTAATCATCATTGCTATGTTTTGTTTTAAACTATCCTATCATTTTCACTATCCTTAATGAAGAATAAGAAACTAGTCCTAGAAAAAGATGTCTGTTTGGGATCCGTTTGAACATTTCAAGACCATGACGTTTTCAGACCACCTTTATGACGTTTTTTATTCTGATTTGATGGGACATAGAGCTCAAATGCCTGATGCCTCCCCCAACCGCCCTTTCCGTCTGAAAACATAAAAGTTGCAAACAAGACCTGAGGTCATGTCAATGTAGACAGGGCTCAGAAATCAATATGGATATGTTTCCCTCAACCTGCTCTTTTCCTTATTCCCAAAAAAGTTATGCATCTATGGCTTCATGTGTCTGCAATGACAGGTGGGTGCTCAACTGCTCTTTTTGGAAATGTATTCTTTTTCCAACACTGCAGAGCTCGACTACCTTAAGTGAATATTAAGCAATATAAGCATTCATGATACATTTGTTTAAAATCTGTGTCAGTCTCGACATCCATTTTAAGACTACTCGAGTTGATATGGACAGTTACAGAGGGCTGGTGCCACATGCTAACATGGAACATGTGCTTTTAGCTCAGAGAGGTCCAAGATCATGCATGTCAATTTCGAATATTTCAATTCCAAAACATTGAGGTTTAGGTAAACTTTTATGAATATCTTATGACGATTAAGAGTTCTTTCATAATTCGTTTAGAGTTCTGCAATGTATCAACAGTGTAATAGCTCATTATTTGTACTTTTAGACAGCCATTTTAGGTCTGAGGAAAAACCTTTTGTTGCGATATTTTATTCTTTCACTTAATAATAATAATTATATCATTCCATAAGAGTGATAACACTTCTAAATAAAGTCGTAGTCGAACTAATGATTATGGTCAATAATATAGGCCCATACCAACATTGTAGAGTCATGGGTGCCTAAATGGAAACAGACATGAAAATAGCTCAACTCCAAATTTCGTTGTATGTGAATACAATGACAAATAAGTCTTTTCTATTTCTATTTCTAGTTTCTATCAGAGCTAAATGCTCCCTTGCATCCATCTTAAGTAGCATACATATCTAATATAAATAGGCACATCTCAAATGTTCTGCTTTTTTACTTCTCTGCTTTCCTTTTTTTATGTTGTATGAAATGTGGGACAAACAATCTGCATCAAATACAATATTCTAGGTTGCTACATAGAATGTAATGGGTTGGTCTATATACACTTTTCAAAGAGTACCTGTTGATCTCAACTCTCGTGTGTGTGTGTGTGTTTGTGTGTGTTTGTAGCCAATTTCAGGTGTGATTTGTAAACTGACCTGATCACTGATGATAAAAGCATGTCGTTATTTAATACGCATTACTTTGTAGAACATTGTA
Organism: Sprattus sprattus; assembly: GCF_963457725.1. Lineage (NCBI taxonomy): Eukaryota > Metazoa > Chordata > Actinopteri > Clupeiformes > Clupeidae > Sprattus > Sprattus sprattus. The sequence continues at coordinate 54,591,569 of NC_137920.1, read as the reverse complement.
TGACAAAGACACGTTGTACAGAGAAGCCTGCATTTCCTTATCTCCTTTCCCTGTATTTTCACTCTCCCATATACAGTTAGAACGACCATTGAGCCTAAAAAGCCGTGCATTGATTGCTACATAAAGCGGAATACTTACTAAATCACCCCTGTGCTCGCAACAATCATTTACTAGAATAGAAGATCAATTGGATAAACAAATAATTCGATTTAATTATACATTCAGAAAACGATTAAACATACTATAGTAATCTGGTTTTCTTTGGTTGGCCTAAAAGTTACACAAGATGCCAATGCGGTTATTTTGATTAGTGTACTTGGTGGAGAATCAATGAATTGAGAGTTGAGTTCTCAATTAATTGAGAGTTGAGCTTCGTGGAGCCTTTTTTAGTCAATGTCTTCAAGGTCCCCTAGTCATCTCGATTTTAAATTCAGCCGAAATTGTTCTAACCACAGTTTCACTTTGTGTGATGTGTTATGTGTAATCAATGTTGCTTTTGTTTTCAATGACTGAAAAAAAATTCTTGATACGAGCCAAGCAATCCAAATCCGAGTAGGTCCCATTAAGATTGATTTGGGCTTTTAGTTAATTTAATATAATTATAAATTACAATGTATCATAGACGCGCAACAAGCCACACCAAAATATTTAGGTTACATGATGCATTCTAGCAGTCGAGAGAATAGCAAGGCCAAGGCTACATAATAAATAGCCTATATCGATGGGTGATAAAGAGTATCATTCCCAAAGTTATCTAAGATGGTGATAGGCCTACATGACATAAACTGGTACCAAAACGATGCCTGGGTTATAAGCCTGATTCATTAATGAATACACAAGTTATACTTACATAGGCTACCCTGCTGGCTTCCTGTCTGGGAAATAATCAGGTGTATTCATATACGACTGATCCTCGTCTTTTCCTCGTTTTTCTCTTCACCTACACACTTTCCATTGGTTTGCTGAATGATCCGCTTGTGCTTGCATAAACGGTTACGCCTAACTGCTGATATTCTCAGGTGGCTTTTCTCTTCTGTCAACCACTTCTGTGATGGTAGTTGGACCTATCTATTTTTTCATTAAGTTGGGCCTATATAGCATAAAGCCTATGTTTGTTGATGACGTTATAGTAGTATTGACCCACCCAACATGTGCCTGATTTAAATTGCTCATGGATTACTTACTAATACCTAATTTAAACCTAAAATACTGTGTGAAAGGTAAATAATGGTCCGATAAAATAGCCTATAAAAAGCGACGTACAAAGGAATATAGCTACTGGGAAAGCGAAAAGCGATCTAACATTGATGTTATAGCCCTCAGGGAATATCTTTAATTTAACCTATACCTATCGTTAAAACATCTAGGTTGACAGATTGACAGATAGCCTTCACGAATTCACATTGGATGCAAGAAGCTATGAAGACCTTGTTACTTATATCAAAATGGCCATCCTTAGTAGCCTAGACTCTGCCCTGCCTGTTATGCTCGTGCCCATAATGAGGTCACTGAGGTTTGGACCTCAGTTTTTTTCAGATTAGATCTAAAAAATGTAGTTTAGAGTTTAGATTTGTTTGAGTGTCCGCTGTGTGTAAGAGCTGTGAGAGAGGGCGCGTGCACAGCCTAACGTTGTAGTAAAGTTCTGCTCTAATTCACTTGATTCCGTTTCGTGTATCAGTAACCTGCGGCGACGATGTCCTGCCTCCCTGGAGCAAAACTTTTAAACTTGTGCACTTGTAGTTATAGGGCTATGAAAAACGAAATATCTTCTTAAACCCAACACAATACCTTGCAACCCCCAACCCCCATTTCTTAGTTCCTTAGATTGGCCCTCTGTCGTACCTAGTGGAAATATACCAGGGCAAAGGGCTACAATGAACGATCAGGGGGACACTCAGGATTTCGAGGACCTGTGGAACTCAATGTGAGCCACTGGCTGCTTGGCATCTTAGTTGCGTTGTTGCATTTAGTGTTATAAGCCCATGAATGTGCTGGTTGCTTTGAATTATTCTAATGGTCATAGAATAATCAAATATATGGGAGCAAATGCATCTTTCATGTGCCAATGGCTCGATTATTTCCTGTTCGGTGTTTGGAGAGAATGTTGTGAATCAGAATGGTTGCAGTCATCATGCTGTCAGGGTTAATGTGACGTAATGTAGGCCAGTACATTTGCCTTACTAACTTCAACAATTTTGCAGCGTTCCACCAGTTCCAGGTGTGCCTTGGGAAACACCTGTAAGTAGACATTTACAGAAATCCTGAACCTCTCATTATACCTAATCGCCACATTCATGCATTTCTGCCATTAATGAGCTTCATGCAGAAATTAATACTTACTCTTGGTGTTTTTTTAGTACTTGCCAGAATCGCAGTTTGATGAGCAGGTGTTTGAGCAGCTGCAGGTTTCCGCACCATTCTTCCCTACCCTGGGTGGTGGCTCTCCACCATCCTCCGCAGTGCCCATCACCACCGACTACCCCGGAGCGCATGGCTTCCAGCTTAGCTTCCCTCAGTCCAGCTATGCCAAGTCTGTGACCTGCACTGTGAGTTTAAATGATTTTCAGTTCATTTGCAATGATTTTCAAACACATGCTAACATTGCTATTTGACTAGAGTTACCCACATTTGAATGGTCTGAAATAGTGTGGTTTAAACACATCTTTTAATATGTGGTTGAATATGAAATGTGAAAAAATAATTAAGAAATAGCACAATTTTAATTTGAGTTTAGCTTCTACACATTACAAATTCATTCTGTGGGGACATTCCCTATCTATCATACATTATATGATGATGTGTATATATATTCAGTGTGTATATATATAAATATATGTAAATAGTTACACTAATAGTACAGAATAAGCTTTGTGATGTGAATATATATACACACACAGGCACGTGCACAGACTGACAAGTGGTGCTCAAGCACCTGCCCTTTTGCCCATAGGCGTCAATTACAGGGGGGGACGTGTCCCCACCACTATTCATAATTTAATTTTTGTCCCCACCACTTTTAAAAATGTGCAAACCAATTGCGGCCAAAAAAATCCCCACATACTCAACCGAAATCGTCTAATATACATCTTGCGTATGATCCAATCCCATCAATTCGCAAATAACCATTTTAACAATAGTCAGTCTTGACTACAGCAAATAATGAATTTAGCCTCATTTGCCTTTTGCTGAATGAATCGAGTCTCGTTTTTATTAAGTAATATTGCCATCGAAAAATCGCAAGGAGGTCTGGGTTATTTTGTTGTCAAAGATTCTATAGCCCACCCATAATTGTTGCGATTGTTTCCCACCCTGTGTTGTGTTGCATTGCGTGTTGAGTAAGCGATAAAGGCTGATTTAGGCTTGTTTTAGACGCAGAGCCGTAAGCACGTAATTTACACAAGGGACTTGTTTTAGACAAGTTTTGATTTACGGTTCCTTAAGGTTCCCTAAGGATTGTGCGTGTTGCAAAGCAAATTGACGCCAGAACTGTAGATTTATTTTGAGTGAAGTAAGCGTATTTATTGCAGCAGGACAAAGGAAAAAAAACTTACCGGAGCATGAAAGTGTAGTGGGCGAAAGGCTTGATGTTATGATTACATGTGTTACACAAAAAACAAAGGTTGGCAATTCAGTATCAGTGGCGAAAAAGACAGATCACATGACGCAAAAGTTTGTTTATTGACACATCTTTTAATGACTGCGACAGGCTTTAAAACGATGTGTTTATGAGTTACATTATTCAAAGATGAGAGGTAAACGGCGAGAGAATCTCATCATGTTGTCAATGCTTGTAACTACAATGGTGCTGGCCACAAGTTAACGCCACATTAATGTAAACTTTTGTATATGAGCTTGCGGGTGCAATTGATTGATTCACGTCAATATGAACTCAATGAAAGATATCACCATGACTCACAAGTGGTGGAAAAATGAATATGAAAGTATTTGTTCGTGAATTAGCACATTCTCTCCAAACAATCGCGGGTGAGAATGGGATATTCTCTCCATAAATTCACGGTCATTTGAGCGTCCTTATAAGTGTTTAAAGAGGGTTTGTAAAGGAGTTCATGTCTTCGGACCTCTTCTGTTATGTTTGTTCATAATCCATAAGAAAAGGCTTGTGAGACGGTCTGCAGGGTATTCATGATTAAAAAAAATTCTGGGTCTAAAAAAGACTGCTATAAAACCGGAAACGTGAGACTCTGTGAAAGGCTGTGGTTAGCCGGCCAATCACAGTCTTTGCGAGCTGCGCAGGGCCGGAGTGTTTTAAGGCGGCTGCTTGGTTCAGCGTTGGGGTTAAGTGTTGCGCAAAATGTACTCAGTGCAGTTCATGCTCCCAAAGGTTGCGCGTGTTGTCATGAGCCTGCCATTTGCTTGGCAGATAGAAAGCTGTTTCCCTAACAGAGAGTCTGAAGTTCTTTTCAAACCTTTGCTTGGGTAGCACTGTTAAACTGAGCAGACATGCAGACTACATTTTAGTAATCTTATCACATAACATTCGTTTTCAAAAAACAATCACATAGTATTGCATGTTTTACTGTGGTAGAAAATACGTTAGCTTAATGCTAACGTATATGGGGAATCCTATAGAGACCGCGCTAGGTATTAGCATCAATTAATTCACGTTAATGTTTTTGTATGAGCCTGACATTTGCTCTGCAGATAGATAACAGGTTCCCTAACAGAAAGTCTGAAGCTTGAAGTTCTTTTCAAACCTTTACTTGGGAAGCACTGTAAAACTGAGTAGGCATGCAGAATATTTGAGTCACCTCATCTCGTAACATTCGTTGATAGAATGCAGGCTGCGAGGCTCGCGTAAGACCTTACGTAAAAAATGACGCAAGTCTAGAAAAAGGGGCCGACGCACGCAAGACCTGAAAAGTCGCGCAAGGGGCTTGCGCGGCCTCTTGCGCGGCCTCTTGCGCTTGTGCTTACGCTTACGTCCCGAGCATAAATCAGCCTTAAGTCGCATAGTAAGACATTTTGGGCGACGCACTTAAGCACGTAAGGGGGGGTATTTTCGTGCGCAAGGGGGGGTTGTGTATCTTACGTGCTTACGTGTTACGTCTAAAACAGAGCATATATCACCCTTTAAGGCCCTTGCATGCTTCTAAAGGGAGCATGAATTGCTAGGTGCTTACGTGTTTCGTTGGAGGTGTTGCCAAGCAATTCACACCCAGAACAATAGGCTTGCGTAAAATGGCGCAAGTCTAGAAAAAGGGGCCGACGCACGCAAGACCTGAAAAGTCGCGCAAGGGGCACGCAAGGGGCTTGCGCGGCCTCTTGCGCTTGCGCTTACGCTTACGTAACCGAGCATAAATCAGGCTTCAAGGCCCTTGCATGCTTCTAAAGGGAGCATGAATTGCTAGGTGCTTACGCGTTGCGTTAGAGGTGTTGCCAAGCAATTCACACCCAGAACAATAGGCTTGCGTAAAATGGCGCAAGTCTAGAAAAAGGGGCCGACGCACGCAAGACGTGAAAAGTCGCGCAAGGGGCACGCAAGGTGCTTGCGCGGCCTCTTGCGCTTGCGCTTACGCTTACGCTTACGTAACCGAGCATAAATCAGCCTTTAGTCGCATAGTCAGAAATTTTGGGCGACGCACTTAAAAACCTCTTAAACTCTGTTGGCCCGTCGGCAGGCCGAGATTCTATTTAAATCTTCATGCTATTACTGTCAAGCTGGCGTAATATCAATGTTCACTAAAGTAAACAAACTATATGTCAAACGAACGACAAGACCACTGGCTTTACGATCGTGCATGTCAAAATGATGTATAATGAACCTAAATCGACTAAACGTGGACACAAGTAGCAGATTAAAAAAAAACTAAAAAAAAACATTTCGTCAGTTTTCAAAAGTTTATAGCGTAATGTATCTTCATGTGCAGTCTAATAAGTTCGGTGGAAATAAACGGTAGAACCACTTACCCTAAAGTACAAACTGTAAAACAACACCATAATTATCCACATTAATCCATTTTTTTATTCATAATTTCCATGATAAACCCACCCAACTAAAAAGAGTACAGGTAGATTTACGATTAAATGGAAACTACTTCCGGTTCAGGCAAGTCTTGTGTTGTACACGATTAAAAGCTGTATATCTACGGTTGAAAGGCCATCATCTAAGCTCTTCAATGACCCCTTGTTTATCAGGATAACCCAATCAGCCAGCAATATACGCGAACCTGTAACTAATATCATAGGTTGACTGACCTGTCAGTCTGACACAACGCGTGCACCCAAGACTAGTTTTCAGTTGTTATCATATGAACTCAAATAAATGCCCCCTCAGATATCAAAACACATTTGGGAGGAATTGATGAAAGAGAGAGTCATTTTTATTCTTAAACATTGATTGGAGAAAATAGTGAAATTGAGCTCCAGCAGAAGGGGCACTTTTCAGGGGGCAAAAGCAAGTTTGTTTTTAGAAGTGGTGGGGACAATAACCATAAGCTTGTTTTTAGAAGTGGTGGGGACAATAACCATAAGCTTGAGTGTGGTTTGAAAAGTGCTGGGTACCCTTATGTAAGCTATTCATCCATTCAACGTTGCATTACAATATGCTCTATAGTGCATTGACCGGTACCTCGTTTCATTTTGTACACCCTTAACAGTCTGACAATTTTTGTCTGGTAAAAATTGTTGATGTCAAGAGAAGTGTTAAGTTACCAACACTGTTCTTTGTCCTATGTGTATTAGTATTACATATCCCGAGCCAATACCCTGGTGTTTTCAACGCCGTTTTGCAAAACAAGCCAAAACACAATCTGTGGTTTTCAACTTTTATTGTTCGAATGGGATTTTCAACACCTGACAATACACTATAGAGCATATTGTAATGCAACGTTGAATGGATGAATAGCTTACATAAAGGCACCCAGCACTTTTCAAACCACACTCAAGCTTATGGTTATTGTCCCCACCACTTCTAAAAACAAACTGACGCCCTTGCTTTTGCCCCCTGAAAAGTGCCCCTTCTGCTGGAGCTCAATTTCACTATTTTCTCCAATCAATGTTTAAGAATAAAAATGACTCTTTCTTTCATCAATTCCTCCCAAATGTGTTTTGATATCTGAGGGGGCATTTATTTGAGTTCTTGTGAAAATGTAGCCCCGACATGCTCGGCGGCGCTCAAAATCCCCCGCCGCGCCCCTCCCTCCACCTCCTCCACTTAGTGCTCATGCAGGTCAAAGCGCCAGGCCAAACGCTGCAGCCTACTTCTTTTCTGACCCGCAGCATCAGACAAACAGGTAATGACGGTGTTTGTTTGTCTGGGAATTCCCCGCCCCCTTAACTGCATTTCATTTGCTCAGTTAGTCTGGCGACCTACTCAATGGCGGTCCACTTCAGTCACGTAATTGGACACTCCTTTAACCAATCAGACCAACGATACTATACAACGATACAACGTTTGGTAATAAAGCAAACACATATTTTTTCTGGATGAATTGTTCCAGGGAAAGTTTCTGTTCTGTTTTCAAAGAAAACTTGCCTTTGAAATCATCCAAGACAGCCGCGAGAGCAGTATCGAAGTCTTGCTGTGCTTCGATTTTGTTACATAGTCGTGGTTAGTTTAAATCCGCCAATGGTGCGCCAGGTAGCCAATAGCCAGTTTGTGATTGGCTCCAAGGATCCTTACAATGCTGAACTAAACTGGTATAGATGCCTTGCCAGACTGACTTTGAAGGCAAAATCAAATTGGCCGGAAAAAGAGGGGCGGGACTTCCTAGACAAGGAGTTTGTGCAATCCTCCAACGTTGTTTGGTGATAAATTAACCACAACATTAGCGCCGGTGAAAACATTAAGTGACAACTGGTCCGAGGTTTCTCAGGGTAGCAGCTCTCTTTTATCTTGGAACAGGCCATCAACTAGTAAATCAAATGAGAGAGAATCAGTAACCCTACCTGGTCCAGAGGAGCCCGTGATAATTGGAGTTGTTTGTTAAAAAAATACAAATAACTATATAAAGTTAAAAATCCTACTGTTTTTTATTTTATTTATTATTTTTTATTTCATAAATAATTTTGGTGATGGGTGCCCTTTTTTTAGTTTGAGCACCAGCCCTCCAAAATGTCTGTGCACGTGCCTGAACACAGTGTATGTTAATACACTGTAAAATGTTACCAGAGTTTTACAATATTTAACTGATTCTAGTGCAGTGCCCGTAGGGGGTAACATCTATGACGACGACTGTTCTATGACTATGACATCATTCACAAAAAAGTGTCCCGATGTATCTGTTGTTATTCGTTTACTTTGTTTTCTCATTATTGCAATATTATAAACCTCAGTCTGCATTTACCCTGGCTGGGAGAGGCTGTCATTCGGAAGATACTGTGTGTGATCGCCTTTGCTCTGTGTTCATTAAACCTGTCAGAGTGTGTGAATAAAAGGCTGGGTGCCAATCAAAATCACAACGCAAGAGTGGAGTACTACACCGCTACAACGGTGACATGGGTTTGCACCGTAGGCTACGGCAAACGGTAAAATACAAATATCTCGCGAACTATGAATTCAAAAATCTTCTAAATCAAGGATGCACAGGTTCATGACATGCGTAAGCTACATTACTTTGAAACTTAATATAAAGAGGCTTAAAAATAAACGAATAGATCAAATCAATCACTGTCTTAAGATTACCTGAGCAAAAGTCTGTATCTGTTCACCAAGAAGAATTTGAATGCGGACCTCACCTCCTCTATCCAACGGTATTCTGAACTTTGAGTGAAGGCAGGATAGTTACTACGCATATATTGTTTGATTGTGACGTCACTACCCATAGTGCCGACGGGACGGGAAACGATAACCCATTGTTTCCTATGGGAAACGGTAAAATACAAATATCTCGCGAACTATAAATTCAAAAATCTTCAAAATCAAGGATGCACAGGTTCATGACATGCGTAAGCTACTTGCGAAATATCATAACTAACGTATCTACCGTCAGGGAGATACGCCCTAGACAGACTGACACTGACACACACACACCCACACACAGAGATTCCTGGATTTATAGATAGATATTTCACAATAAATCATATTATTACTTTACAGGCTTTGACTGTAATAATCACAGTGTCATGTTGTAATGTAGACTTTACTGTGAAATCAATGTAGACACAGTAAGTTACTGTGAAAAAAACGATACCGGGATTTCACAGAATTGTGTAGGGTTATTTCACAGTAAAATACTGTATTCAAATCATCCTTTGTGATAACTCAATACATCTATCTATAAATCCAGGAATCTCTGTGTGTGGGTTTGTGGCAGTGTCAGTCTGTCTAGGGCGTATCTCCCTGACGGTAGATACGTTAGTTATGAGATTTCTCATGTAGCTTACGCATGTCATGAACCTGTGCATCCTTGATTTTGAAGATTTTTGAATTTATAGTTTTCGAGATATTTGTATTTTACCGTTTCCCGTAGGGACTAATGGGGTTATCGTTTCCCGTAGCACCGAAATGACGTCACAAATGACGTCACAAACAGTTTTAGCGGTATTAAAACTATCCTGCCTTCACTCAAAGTTCAGAATAGCGTTGGATACGTTATGAGGTCCGCATTCAAATTCTTCTTGGTGAACAGATACAGACTTTTGCTCAGGTAATCTTAAGACAGTGATTGATTTTATCTATTCGTTTATATAAGCTTCTTTATATTAAGTTTCAAAGTAATGTCTAGAGTTGTACAGTCATCTAACAGACAGGGAATAGTAATCCATCAAAATATTCATATTGTTTATTAGTATAGCGTATTTTTACAGTACATTTCTGCACTTACTTGACTTACAACTTGGCAAACTCATTTCATAAGCATGGTTGAAATGTAACTGTGATTACAGCACTTATTCATGGCATATGCAAAACGCATGAATTTTAGCGACGTGCCGGTTAGCCTAGACCAGTGACCATGTGTTCATGGCATGCATCTATTGACGCAATGAGAGAGGTTTTCCGATGTATTAGTGTCCCGATGTATCTGTTATAATTCGTCCGACTTTGTTTTCTCATTATTGCAATACTATAAACCTCAGTCTGCATTTACCCTGGCTGGGAGAGGCTGTCATTCCGAAGATACTGTGAGTGATCGCCTTTGCTCTGTGTTCATTAAACCTGTCAGAGTGTATGAATAAACGGCTGGGTGCCAATCAAATCACAACGCAAGAGTGGAGTACTACAACACTACAAATGGTAGATAATATTGATAAGCCTCGGAGGCTTTCAGATTGTTCATTGCTTTCCCATCTGTTGCTATGGAGTCCACGAAATACGCGCAAATAAACATGAAAAGGAAACATGCATCACAATAATACTTCAGTGTAACCTGTACCTATGTGGAGTGCAAATATGTCTTGCTATTACACTACCCAACAGCTACACCTACGTCTGCTAACATTACAGAATTCCTACGGGCACTGCACTAGTCTATCTATAAATCCAGGAATCTCTATGCGTCAGGGTGTCAGTCTGTCTAGGGCGTATCTCCCTGACGGTAGTTAGGTTAGTTATGAGATTTCGCATGTAGCTTACGCATGTCATGAACCTGTGCATCCTTGATTTTGAAGATTTTTTAATCTATAGTTCGCGAGATATTTGTATTTTACCGTTTCCCATAGGAAACAATGGGTTATCGTTTCCCGTCCCGTCGGCACTATGGGTAGTGACGTCACAATCAAACGCGTAGCGTTATTAAACTATCCTGCCTTCACTCAAAGTTCAGAATAGCGTTGGATATGATACAGATATGATACAGGAGGATATGGTTATGATACAGGAGGTTCGCATTCAAATTCTTCTTGGTGAACAGATACAGACTTTTGCTCAGGTAATCTTAAGACAGTGATTAATTTTATCTATTTGTTTATTTTTAAGCTTCTTTATATTAAGTTTCAAAGTAATGTCAGTTGTACAGTCATCTAACAGACAGGGAATAGTAATCCATCAAAAATATTCATATTGTTTATTAGTATACCGTTTGCCGTGCATTGAAATGCATTGGGTTTAGCGACGCGATTTCTAAACCCAATGCATTTCAACGGGAGCCAATACATTGTGACATAGACCAGCGATTTTGGCGTTAAATGTCCTATAGTGTGTAGGCTATTCATGAGGAACACACACTTCGATGAACACACACTTCGACGTCTGGAGTAGGCCTGCTCATCTGTAAGTAAATTTAACCTGTTCACGTTAATTGCTGTGAAATTAGCTAGCCTATTGACGTGCATCGAACGTGCACTGTGCACTGAATTCGGGTGGGGGATAGTAACGCCATCTCCAGTCAGCGCAAATCTCGCTGTAAATTATGTTGGCCCACGTTGTCATGTTATCCTCCCAGTCCTGCACTGAATTCGGGTGGGGGATAGTAACGCCATCTCCAGTCAGAGTATTTAAACTGTGTTCCCATTGTAAGGACATTTATTAGCTTACGATCTGTCTGAGAGTGGGCTGTCAAAGCTAGCATCATCGAAGTCATACAGTACAGTAGGCTACATACATTCAATAAAATTAACCTACATTTGAGTCCAACTGCATGACCATTCTTACCCTACACTTACCCTTACAATAAAGAAGTGATCCTATTTCATGACACTTTATGACATTTAGGGCCTGATTTACTAACAGGATTGCGCCCATTTTCTGGCGTAAAATAGCGGTCGTAACGAAAAACGGTATTTACTAAGCTGGCGCAGCGCATATTAACGCTTTGAGGGTGTGTACCTGCAAACAGGTGGGATGGTTCGGAAACGTGGGTGGTAACGTAGGCGTGTAGCGCTATTTAATGGGAGGAGTGCGCCTAAAGGCGGCTGCATGCTACAGCGTTGGGGGTTAACGGTTGCGCAAAATTTACTCGGTGCAGTTCATGCTCCCAAAGGTTGCGCGTGTTGTCATGAGCCTGCCATTTGCCTGGCAGATACAAAGCTGTTTCCCTAACAGAAAGTCTGAAGCTTGAAGTTCTTTCCAAACCTTTGCTTGGGTAGCACTGTTAAACTGAGCAGACATGCATACTACATTTGAGTAATCTCATCACGTAACATTCGTTTTCTAAAAACAATCACATAGTATTGCATATTTAACTGTGGTAGAAAATACGTTAGCTTAATGCTAACGTATATGGAAAATCCTATAGACACCGCGCTAGGTATTAGCATCAAGTAATTCACGTTAATGTTTTTGTATGAGCCTGACATTTGCTCTGCAGATAGATAACAGGTTCCCTAACAGAAAGTCTGAAGCTTGAAGTTCTTTTCAAACCTTTACTTGGGAAGCACTGTAAAACTGAGTAGACATGCAGAATATTTTAGTAACCTCATCTCGTATCATTCGTTGATAGAATGCAGGCTGCGAGGCTCGCGTAAGGGCTTACGTAAAAAATGACGCAAGTCTAGAAAAAGGGGCCGACGCACGCAAGACGTAAGAAGTCGCGCAAGGGTCGCGCAAGGGGCTTGCGCGGCCTCTTGCGCTTGCGCTTACGCTTACGTAAGGAAGCATGAATCAGCCTTAATGATGAACTGCGTGGTATTTACTAAACTGCCCGGCGAGCGCACATCTCTGATTTGCAGGCTAATTCTCCGCCTCATAAAAGCACGTCTTAACCAACCGCATTTCCACTGAGTCTGAAAACGTTGATATGGCAGCAGCAAGGCAAAGACATAGACAGAGACAGCGAACAGAAATATTTGTTTCAACTCGTATAATTCATATATTCATATGAAATTAAACTTTCCGAACGTAATTGGAGAAATTGATCGCACCCACATGCAAACAGTCCCACCTTCAATCCGCGAACACGTTTACCGAAACAGAAAGCACACATATTCAATGAATGTCCAGGTCATATGTGATGCCAACATGACCATTACTTACGTGGAAGTGGTCTGTCCATGACAGTTTTATCTTTCGGAATAGTGCCATTTATCCATGATTGAGCAACGGTGATTTTGGAGAGGCCTGTCTACTTGGTAAATGTATTTGTTTCAGTGGGGATATATTGTAGTGAACCCATGTCCCTTGTAGAACGTATTAATCTCGCCATGTACACATATATATTGTTATAATAGACAGTTTATGCATTAATGCCACCAATAGCATATTATTTATAATCGTGTTCTTTTAAACATCTCGCTGTAGATGATGGCGGGCAAAACAACAATATAACCCATTGAATCAGGTTCAGTGATTGAGCGAACGTGAACCAATATATCTATGTCGCTATCTATTCGCTATCTATTCGCTGAACCTTAGTTTTTTCTTCCTCGAATCTCCATGGTGGCAGTAACTTGCTGGCAAGTTCTCCAGTCTTTTAACGGTGCGCTAAATAATGATTGTCCAGCGCGTATCTGGCTTGATAAATATCACGGAAAATGCGGGGAATCACCGTGCGTTAATGTGCGCCTGGCAAAGATGCGTTCGCAAATCAATCTTAGTAAATCAGGCTCTTTAAAGGGAGGAGTAAGCACATTTTGCCCAGCGCAGATCTGGCTTGATAAATACCAAGTAAAATGCGCAAAAACACCGTGCGTTAATTTGCGAACGCAGATTAAGAAGCGCTCGCATATTAGTAAATCAGGCCCTTAGTTTATAGTTTAGACAGCAACGTTGACATCTATATTCAACTGCATCCACTACATAATCTCAAACTTTATTTGTTGGTATATCTCCAAAAAGGCTAACATTAAAACATTTCTTAATGAAAAGGAAACATGCATCACAATAACACTTCAGTGTAACCTGTAGCCTACCTATGTGGAGTGCAAATATGTCTTGCTATTACACTACCCAACAGCTACACCACGTCTGCTAACACTACAGAATGCATAATTCCTACGGGCACTGCACTAGTCTATCTATAAATCCAGGAATCTCTGTGTGTCTGTCAGTCTGTCAGTCTGTCAGTCTAGGGCATATCTCCCTGACGGTAGTTCTGTTAGTTATGAGATTTCGCATGTAGTTTACGCATGTCATGAACCTGTGCATCCTTGATTTTGAAGATTTTTGAATTTATAGTTTTCGAGATATTTGTATTTTACCGTTTCCCGTAGGCACTAATGGGCTATAGTTTCCCGTAGCACCGAAATGACGTCACAAATTACGTCACAAACAATATTAGCGGTATTAAAACTATCCTGCCTTCACTCAAAGTTCAGAATAGCGTTGGATAATAAGGAGGTCCGTATTCAAATTCTTCTTGGTGAACAGATACAGACTTTTGCTCAGGTAATCTTAAGACAGTGATTGATTTTATCTATTCTTCTTTTCTTTCTTTCTTCTATAAGCTTCTTTATATTAAGTTTCAAAGTAATTTCTAGAGTTGTACAGTCATCTAACAGACAGGGAATAGTAATCCACGCGTAATCCAAACGCAAAAAATAACATAGAAATATCTCGCGAACTATGAATTCAGAGAGAGAGTTGTATAGAGTAAAATTCATGCGTGTTGTATATGCCATGAATAAGTGCTGTAATCACAGTTACATTTCAACCATGCTTATGAAATGAGTTTGCCAAATTGTAAGTCAAATAAGTGCAGAAATGTACTGTTATTTAAATACGCTATACTAATAAACAATATGAATATTTTGATAAGCCTCGGAGACTTTCAGATTGTCCATTGCTTTCCCGTCTGTTGCTATGGAGTCCACGAAATACGCGCAAATCTCGCTGTAAATTATGTTGGGCCCACGTCGTCATGTTATCCTCCCAGTCCTGCACTGAATTCGGGTGGGGGATAGTAACGCCATCTCAAGTCAGAGTATTTAAACTGTGTTCCCATTGTAAGGACATAATTAGATTACGATCTGTCTGAGAGTGGGCTGTCAAAGCTAGCATCATCGAAGTCACACAGTACAGTACAGTACATACATTCAATAAAATTAACCTACATTTGAGTCCAACTGCATGTCCATTTATGGTCTCTGTATACCTTTGAATCACACACATAATGTCAACTTTATTTGTATTTCGGTACGTGTGTAAAAGCATTTCTTTGTGGATATCAGACGTGGATCATACATACAGTACAGTACATACATTCATTAAAATGAACCTACATTTGAGTCCAACTGCATGACCATTCTTACCCTACACTTACCCTTACAATAAAGAAGTGATCCTATTTCAACCATAACTTCATTTAAAATTATTTCTTTCTTTATGACATTTAGTTTATAGTTTAGACAGCAACTTTGACATCTATATTCAACTGCATCCATACATAATCTCAAACTTTATTTGTTGGTGTATCTCCAAAAAGGCTATACAACATTAAAACATTTCTTAATGAAAAGGAAACATGCATCACAATCAGAGATGGGCAAAAATACATCAAAATGTATTTTGATACAAAATACAAAATACCTCTCAAATAAATGTATCAAAATAAAATACAAAATACTGTTGCCAGAAAATGTAACAAAATACAATACATGTATTTTGTATTTTTAAAATACAGGAAATACTTTTTCTGAATTTTCAGTTTTCTCACAATTTGGTATAGCCGAACATTCAGGTTTGGGCTATTCAGTACCGTAACGTAGTAACCACGGGGCCAGGTGCAGGCTATTAAGACGGGCCCATGCCAGTGGTTCCGTATCCTTTTTTTCATGTTTGTAACCGCCGCCACAGGGCTCTCATTGCAATCTCTATGGCTTCCGGGAGGGCTATCCCCACCGTGCTTTCGTCATACGTAATTGCCAGGTAAAGACTTGGACGCGATCTGGCACACCGCGCCTGGGCGAGACTCTCCACTTTGTGAATGAGGCACGCCTCACCTAGGAAGCGATCTGGCACTCCGCGCCGATGAGACTCTTTTAAAGATCTTAGCCTACTATAAATGTTGTTTAGACTCTTACTAAAGATCTTACTCATTCTCACAGAGACAAAACAATACACGTAGCCTACTATAAATGTTGTTGAGATTTTTATTAAGTTGAAAGTCGGTAACAAAACAGAGACAAATAGCTACACGTCAAGCAATGTCATTTATTTCCTAAAATACGTTTTACGAATCCAACTTACAATACCACTGCACACTCACAGCCTTACAGATAACGTATAGAAGTTGTACTAGCATTTGTATTCAAAGTTTACACTTTAATCTAACAAAGTACTCACCGTTTAACAATACAACTTCCACAAGTTACAGATTATCTTTGACAACATCGGCGCCCACATGTGATTGACAACACTGGCGCACACATGTGACATCACACAGATAAATGACTGTGTAGCTATTTGTTTTGTCTCTGTGAGAATGAGTAAGATCTTTAGTAAGAGTCTCAACAATGTTTATAGTAGGCCAAGATCTTTAATAAGAGTCTCATGTGCGCCCGGGCCCCTGCCTCTATGCAATGCGGCGCGGAGCGCAGATCGCGTCCTAGGTGAGGCGCGCCTCATTCAAAAAGTAGAGCGTCTCGCCCAGGCGCGGAGTGCCAGATCGGGTCCCGGACCTTAGCTCTAATTGCGTATAAGGACATCACACGGCTTTCATCAAGTCACATTGTGTCAAGATGGCTAACGTTCAGTGCAACAACTCGATTCGCTCTTTGAAAGAACCTCCTTTAAGTCGGTGTACTAATGAAGATAAATTGACAAGGATCAAGACAGCTTTCTAAGTTTTCGACCACTACCCTGTTTTGTGAAAAAAAATTGATTTAAAGCCCCATTATGCAACAATTATACTTCAGAATTAGGGTTAGGATAAGCAGTTTAACCTTAAAATAACAGCTTACAAAAAATTGGAGCGCTACAATGACTTTTAATATGGAGAATAGCCTCCGTGCCATTACCATACCAGGGTCCATAGGCATATAACTGCGTTCTGTAGTTTTGCCTGCCGCAGCCCGCCGGCCTGACTTGTTTACTTTCTGCCGATCTAGTAAGTAGCTTATTTGACGTCTTGCTTTGTCTTGTGTTGCACTTGCTTGATGTTTGACTGTGTAAGGACAGTCGTTGAGTTGACTAGTTTGTCATAATGTCAAAGTCAGCACATTTCAAGAGATTTTGTTAGTTTTAGCTGCTAGCATACCTTTAGCGAATAGCTATTGATCCGTTGTGCTGCTTTAACATGAGCGTCAATGAGAGAGATCTGGGGTGATTTCCTTTTCGCCCCAAAAAGGGGCGGGCCATAAGAAGCAACACTTTTGGCAAATTGACTGATTCGACAATGACATTCAGAGGCAGATCAGATGGTCTCGTGGTAGAATCCGACAGAAAAAAAATCTCCTTCTGCTTAAACACTGGAGAAAGTAATTTGAGTATTTTAAATACAAAATTACTCCACTCTAAAGTATTTTGTAACAAATTACATTCGATTTTTTATCGGCCCTATCAAATACAAATTACAAAATACTCAAAAGCAAATTAACTAGTATTTCAAATACAAGTAATTGAAATACTGCCCATCTCTGATCACAATAATACTTCAGTGTAACCTGTACCTATGTGGAGTGCAAATATGTCTTGCTATTACACTACCAAACAGCTACACCGACGTCTGCTAACACTACAGAATGCATAATTCCTACGGGCACTGCACTAGTTACTGTAAATTTGAATTGCACTTGCACTACGCTGCATTGTGGGCTCAAGAAGAGACAGTTGGATCCACGGTCGGTGACTACAGACACAGGCAGCACATGATAGAAGAGCGCGAAGGTGGATACAGCACATTATAGAAGATAAAGGTAAGATTGACAGAGAGCTTGTCACAACTCTATAACAATGACGTTATAATAACGTTCGTTGTCTGGGTTAGTAAATGAACGATCTTTTGGATCAAGGTCAGGTCACTTATGAACCACTTTTTAAGAAATTCCAAAAGCTGTTTTCTCCGTGAAGCTTTGCCTCACAGAGAAGAAACTTATCTTTGTAAAATTCTAATTGTGAGTTTCCATTTAACGTGAATGGTCTCCACATGCCAATTTTAGTCATAGTGTGTTAGTTATTTGACGGAGAATATGCGAATTAGCGTGAAAGTTTAAGTAAGCTACCGTTAGCCTCCAGCTACAGCAACCAGCTAAGTCATTTTAAACCCCTTTTCCCCGCGAAGATTTTCCTCACAGACAAGTAATGTATAGTTGTTTTGGATGTGTAGTTGTTTTGGAAAGCTCAAATGAAGTGTTCTCATTTAATGTTGTCCACATGTCCAGGTATAGAGTGTGTAATTCGACTGAGAATACACAAATAAGCATGAAAGTTATAGTAAGCTAACGTTAGCCTCCAGCTAAGTCATTTTAAAGCCCTTTTCCCCGCCAAGATTTTCCTCACAGACAAGTAATGTAAAGTTGTTTTGGAAAGCTCAAATGATGTGTTCTCAATTAATATTCTCCACGTGTCCAGGTATAGAGTGTGTTATTCGACTGAGAATACACAAATGAGCGTGTATTTAAAGTAAGCTAACGTTAGCCTCCAGATGCAGCAACTAGGTCATGTCATTTCAAAGGAGCTAATTTTAGCCTCCTGATTTGCGTTGCTTATATCAATCTTGCTTGACTTTCAATACTAATTTATTTGGTGCATGTGCATGTGCCTTGGATAAACAATGCCATATTAAATCTGTAAAACTGAAAGTTGTCTTTGCTTATTGTTTACAGGTGCTTCTTGGGCATCAACCCAGAGCAAGGCTCGAAGAAGAGGCGTGGAGGGATGAATGCAAATGTCAGCAAACTCAAGAGAAAGCTTGTCGACTTCGAGTGGTCATTGTAAATTTGTAATTGTTTTTGCATTTTTTGTTGTATATGTTCCGAAGTTTTGTTTATATTTTATATGGTGAAGAGTCTACGTTCTGGAGTGTTGTGTGTAATTTGACGTGTTTTAAACTTTTTTCATTGTGTATTAGGATATTGATTAATGAATTTGACGTGTCTTTAACCTTTGCTATTTGTATTTGGGTTTTGAGTTCTAGGGTTAGGGTATTGAGTAATGAATTTGACATGTTTCAAACCTTCAGTAATTGTTATGTAATTGGGTTTTGTTTTTGGCGTGTTTTTAAACCTTTTTTATTGTAATCTATTTAGGTATTGAATAATAAATATGACGTGTTTTAAACCTTCATGAATTTGTATGTATTTGGGTATTGAGTAATGAATTTAAAAAGTTAAAATAAGTATTGTCTTTGTTCTTGCTTTGACTTTTAATTTAGCAAATCCAAAGCACATTTGTGTGGAGAATCACAGTTAACAAGTCAAATGTGCAGTACTTAAATTGTAAATGTACAGTATAATGTAATAGTTGCATTACTTTTACAGTAAAAATACTGTAAATGATATAGGCCTACAGCAAGACGATGTAATTCCACAGCTACATACTGCAAAATCACAGTAATCCAATGGCATGACAACTGTGAAATTACAATATACCGCTGTAGTTGCATTGCATTTTACTGTGAAATTTTTACAGTTCATCACTGTAAAACATGTGCAGTACATTACTGTGAAATATTTACAGTAAACTAGAAAATGCATTTCCTGAAGGAAATACCAGTGCATGAAATGCAAAAGTTAGGAAAGGAAGAAGAAAAGAAAGAAGAGTGAAAGAAGGAAAGAAGAGTGGAAGAAGGAAATAAGAAAGGATAGAAGAGTGAAGAAAGGAGAGAAGAGAGGATGAAGGAAAGAAGAAAAGAAAGAAGAGTGAAGAAAGGAAAGAAGAGTGAAAGAAGGAAATAATAGTTGAAGAAGGAAAGAAGAAAAGGAAAGAAGAGTGAAAGAAGGAAAGAAGAAAGGAGAGTGAAGGAAAGAAAAGTGAAAGAAGAGTGGAAGAAGGAAAGATGAGTAGAAGAAGGAAAGAAGAGTGAAAAAAGAGAAAAAGAGAGTGAAAATATTGAAAAAAGGAGATAAAAATGGAGTGAAGAAGAGAGATTGAGTGTGAGAGAAAGTAGACTGAGAGAGAAAGATGGAGAGAAAAAAAATTGAGAATGGATGGTGTCTTAATGTTCCTAGTTAAGCCTAATTTATACTTCTGCATCCCTCTCCGTCCTCGAAAAAAAAAATGGGCGGGCGGGGGCAGGCGGTTGATTCAGAAAAAATGTAACGTACTGGTCGGGCTTACATACTACTCCGACGGCTATGCGTCTTAAAGCCTATTCAACCTATTCAACGCCGGACCGCTGGGTGGGGTAACGACTGTTTGTCGAGCCCGTAGCTACCACATAACCTCTTTATTGGAAGTCATTGATTGTTTTTCCTCCCAACTGTCACTGACATGTCACGGATGCTGCTTCAGGACCTGTCGGGCAGGTGCAGTCAAATGGGCCTTGGAGACATGTAGCTCAGTCAACACTATCATGTCTAATGCTATATATTCACTTGAGTAGGCAAATGTATCTCCATCGTGGTGGTCATTTTTTTGTGAAAAACATTGCGATTTATAACAAAACGATATGCTTATCTTACATACGATACAGAAACTATTATAAAACGATCCAATAAAATGAATACGTTCTTATTTTCTTTGGTATTTTTGTCACATTCATACTGCAATGATCGCTGGGTAACCTTTGAATAACTACAACGCTATGACAATGCACTCATTGGCCACGAGACGGTTGCCCTTGTCAAAAAGTGGTAACGTGAATGTGTCACTATGAAACAAAGCATGCACACTTCGAACAAAATTACCCCCCAAACTCTGAGGACAGGGCCAGAAAAATAAACCCACGGTATTCATCATACATCATACATCATGCAGTGTTATAGTTATATCAGACACACAGCAAGAACATGCATACCTCAACATACAGTTGTGGGACTGCGATTTCAACCATGAATATGTTGAAAAACACATACATTAGCACACTTACTAATGATCCTCTGCCAGGCTCTCACACACGAAAAGTTGATTCCAATCTCGAATTTAAGACAGAGTGGACTGACAAGTAGGCTATGCATTTGTGCTGCTTGTGGGCAGGACAAAACCGATGTGTTTAATCTGCAATGAGACGGTTGCCCTTGACAAAAGTGTTAGCGTGAAACGTCACTATAAAACAAAGCATGCACACTTTGAACAGAAATACCCGTAGAACTATGAAGTAAGGGGCAGAAAATTAAACCCACTGCAGTCTTCATACCAATCCACATGCAGTGTTATAGTTATATCAGAAACACAACAAGAGAATGCTGATTCTGATACCTCAACATACAGTTGTGAGACTGCCTTCTCAACCATGAATATGATGAAAAACACATACAGGAGCACACTCACTTATTATCCTCTGCCTGGACACCTTTAATGCCCAATTTTCAAGAAGACGATCTTAGAGAAATCGTTGTGTGTGTGGTAGTCGTTTATTGTATAAATTCCTCCTCCCGGGAATCCTCACATCAGCGAATGATGGCAACTAACAGACAATGGTTGATGGTGGAGCTGGACTAGTTTGAGTTATAAGCAGAGGACGTGCTTGTAGCGATTTGAGCGACAACTACAACAACAACAGAACAGGAGACAGGTGGTACGTACGTTTACTAGATTTTCCGCTAAATCAAGCGTTAGCGTATTCACAATAACTCTCAAAAGTGTGCTGCTAATGTAGCTAGCCATGCTGCTAATAAGTACAACGTTGTCGTGCCGATTATGCTCTCACACGCCACCCTCATTGAGGCAAAAGTAATGTTTGACTCAAATGTCTTTCACTGCCGTTTTATGTAAAGTCAGTCATTCTAAATAGGTTCTACACATACATGAAATACATTTCCTATTTAATAGATGCAAAGTAATTATGCTGCCAGCATTACTCCGTAGCAAATTACGTTAGATGTCAGTTGAAGCTGGTTGGAGAAGGCACTTTCAACACCGAGCCACCAGCCAAGAGACCAAGGGCCTGATTTACTAATATGCGAGCGCTTCTTAATCTGCGTTCGCAAATTAACGCACGGTGTTTTTGCGCATTTTACTTGGTATTTATCAAGCCAGATCTGCGCTGGGCAAACTGTGCTTACTCCGCCCTTTAAAGAGCCTGATTTACTAAGATTGATTTGCGAACGCATCTTTGCCAGGCGCACATTAACGCACGGTGATTCCCCGCATTTTCCGTGATATTTATCAAGCCAGATACGCGCTGGGCAATCATTATTTAGCGCACCGTTAAAAGACTGGAGAACTTGCCAGCAAGTTACTGCCACCATGGAGATTCGAGGAAGAAAAAACTAAGGTTCAGCGAATAGATAGCGAATAGATAGCGAGATAGATATATTGGTTCAAGTTCGCTCAATCACTGAACCTGATTCAATGGGTTATATTGTTGTTTTGCCCGCCATCATCTACAGCGAGATGTTTAAAAGAACACGATTATAAATAATATGCTATTGGTGGCATTAATGCATAAACTGTCTATTATAACAATATATATGTGTACATGGCGAGATTAATACGTTCTACAAGGGACATGGGTTCACTACAATATATCCCCACTGAAACAAATACATTTACCAAGTAGACAGGCCTCTCCAAAATCACCGTTGCTCAATCATGGATAAATGGCACTATTCCGAAAGATAAAACTGTCATGGACAGACCACTTCCACGTAAGTAATGGTCATGTTGGCATCACATATGACCTGGACATTCATTGAATATGTGTGCTTTCTGTTTCGGTAAACGTGTTCGCGGATTGAAGGTGGGACTGTTTGCATGTGGGTGCGATCAATTTCTCCAATTACGTTCGGAAAGTTTAATTTCATATATATGAATATATGAATTATACGAGTTGAAACAAATATTTCTGTTCGCTGTCTCTGTCTATGTCTTTGCCTTGCTGCTGCCATATCAACGTTTTCAGACTCAGTGGAAATGCGCTTGGTTAAGACGTGCTTTTATGAGGCGGAGAATTAGCCTGCAAATCAGAGATGTGCGCTCGCCGGGCAGTTTAGTAAATACCACGCAGTTCATCATTAGGCGCACTCCTCCCATTAAATAGCGCTACACGCCTACGTTACCACCCACGTTTCCGAACCATCCCACCTGTTTGCAGGTACACACCCTCAAAGCGTTAATATGCGCTGCGCCAGCTTAGTAAATACCGTTTTTCGTTACGACCGCTATTTTACGCCAGAAAATGGGCGCAATCCTGTTAGTAAATCAGGCCCCAACAGTGGTCGGGAGAAATGTACTTTTCGAGGGTTTATATAAAATACGGTAGCCTAATGCTGCATGCTGTGCAGCTTTGTAGTTTACCAAAGTCGTACTAAAACATTTTGACAGAAAACAGGAAATGTGAGGTCCTGACATGTGTGATTCCGGAAATGATGTTGTTTGGAAATGATGTCGTAAACTGGCCAATCACAGCCAAGGGGGTCTCTGACTCTCTCCGTCTCTTTAAGAAAAGTTAGAAAAAAGCGTTTGTCTCCGACCAGCTCTCCGACGGGTCGGGTGGGCGGCAACACCTGGGTGAAGGTGTTACCAAGGCGTGCCAAGGCGTGCCAAAGTGTCCCTCTACGACCAAATCGGAGAGAATCATAGAAGTGTAAAAATGCCTTTACAGTTAAATTGAGAGGGACAGAGAGAGAAGAGGTTGCTTTGATTTGGCGCAGCTGTCAGTAAAGCACAGGTGCAAGCCAGTTTAAAGACCCTATTATGATGTCATAATGGCCCAATGTAAGTCAATGGGAGAAATGTATATTCGTTTTTCTTTAATATCTTAAAAAGTATAAAGTTTAGAAAAGTGAAAAATACATAGCATAAGTGTCGTTTACAAGACCTACGCGACAAAGTTTAAATGAAGTTTCTACGTTAAGCGGTTAGGGCTGAATTAATCGCAGAAAAAGGTAACAAGAACTAGAAAATGCATTTCCTGAAGGAAATACCAGTGCATGAAATGCAAAAGTTAAGAAAGAACGAATAAAAGAAAAGTGAAAGAAGGAAGGAAGAAAGGAAAGAACAGTAAAAGAAGGAAAGAAGAGTGAAGAAAGAAAGAAGAGTGGAAGAAGGGAAGAAGAAAGGAAAGAAGAGTGAAGAAAGGAAATTAGAGTGGAAGAAGGAAAGAAGAGTGGAAGAAGTAAAGAAGAAAAGAAAAAGGTAAGAAGAGTGGAAGAAGGGAAGAAGAAAGGAAAGAAGAGTGGGAGAAGGAAAGAAGAAAGTAAAGAAGAGTAGAAAGAAGGAAAGAAGAGAGGAAGAAACAAAGTAAGGACAGAAGAGTGAACAAGAGTGGCTCTGGATAAAGACAGTAAAGAGAGAGTGAAAATATTGACAGAAGGAGAAAAAAAGAGTGAAGCAGAGACATGGAGTGTGAGATAAAGTAGAGTGAGAGTGATAGAGAGAAAAAAAGTAGAGTATGGAAGGTGTAGTTATACAGTTGAATGGAGAGGTACAGAGAGAAGAGGACCCTTGGAGGCTTGCCGCAAGTATCAGTGAAGCACAGGTGCAAGCCAGTTTAATTACCCTATTATGATGTCATAATGGCCCAATGTAAGTCAATGGGAAAATTTAGATTCGTTTTTCTTTAATAACTTAAAAAGTATAAAGTTTAGAAAAGTGAAAAATACATAGCATAAGTGTCCTTTACAAGACCTACGCGACAAAGTTTGAATGAAGTTTCTACGTTAAGCGGTTTCGGGCTGAACTAGAAAATGCATTTCCTGAAGGAAATACCAGTGCATGAAATGCAAAAGTTAAGAAAGAACGAATAAAAGAAAAGTGAAAGAAGGAAGGAAGAAAGGAAAGAACAGTAAAAGAAGGAAAGAAGAGTTGAAGAAGGAAAGAAGAAAGGAAAGAAGAGTGAAGAAAGAAAGAAGAGTGGAAGAAGGGAAGAAGAAAGGAAAGAAGAGTGAAGAAAGGAAATTAGAGTGGAAGAAGGAAAGAAGAGTGGAAGAAGTAAAGGAGAAAAGAAAAAGGTAAGAAGAGTGGAAGAAGGGAAGAAGAAAGGAAAGAAGAGTGGAAGAAGGAAAGAAGAAAGTAAAGAAGAGTAGAAAGAAGGAAAGAAGAAAGGAAAGAAAAGAGGAAGAAACAAAGTAAGGAAAGAAGAGTGAACAAGAGTGGCTCTGGATAAAGACAGTAAAGAGAGAGTGAAA
Organism: Sprattus sprattus; assembly: GCF_963457725.1. NCBI lineage: Eukaryota > Metazoa > Chordata > Actinopteri > Clupeiformes > Clupeidae > Sprattus > Sprattus sprattus. The sequence goes on along the minus strand of NC_137920.1, from coordinate 54,566,567 downwards.
ATATTGAAAGAAGGAGAAAAAAAGAGTGAAGCAGAGACATGGAGTGTGAGAGAAAGTAGAGTGAGAGTGATAGAGAGAAAAAAAAGGAGAGTATGGAAGGTATCTATTAATATTCCTAGTTATACAGTTGAATGGAGAGGTACAGAGAGAAGAGGACCCTTGGAAGCTTGCTTGGACTGCTTGCCGCAGGTGTCAGTGAAGCACAGGTGCAAGCCAGTTTAATTACCCTATTATGATGTCATAATGGCCCAATGTAAGTCAATGGGAAAATTTAGATTCGTTTTTCTTTAATAACTTAAAAAGTATAAAGTTTAGAAAAGTGAAAAATACATAGCATAAGTGTCCTTTACAAGACCTACGCGACAAAGTTTGAATGAAGTTTCTACGTTAAGCGGTTCGGGCTGAATTACTCGCAGAAAAAGGTAACAAGAAGAAGAAGAAGAAGAAGCCTAGGAATAACAATACAGGGCATTTCATGCACTGTAATTAATCGCAGAAAAAGGTAACAAGAATAAGAAGAAGCCTAGGAATAACAATACAGGGCATTTCATGCACTGTAATAATAAGAAGAAGAAGCCTAGGAATAACAATACAGGGCATTTCATGCACTGTAATTACTGTAAAATTACCGTGAAATGAATGCAATTAGTAGCCAGTAGTTTACTGTAAAATTACGGTGAAATATTTTACAGTGTAGTTACACCTAAAGTGCAGAATAAGCCTTCTAGTATATGTTTATTTGTGGTGAACTTTTACTGCTTTTTGGTGAACTTGCTACTGCTCATTACAGTGCATGAAATGCCCTGTATTGTTATTCCTAGGCTTCTTCTTCTTCTTCTTCTTCTTATTACAGTGCATGAAATGCCCTGTATTGTTATTCCTAGGCTTCTTCTTCTTATTCTTGTTACCTTTTTCTGCGATTAATTCAGCCCGAACCGCTTAACGTAGAAACTTCATTCAAACTTTGTCTCGTAGGTCTTGTAAAGGTCACTTATGCTATGTATTTTTCACTTTTCTAAACTTTATACTTTTTAAGATATTAAATAAAAACGAATCTAAATTTTCCCATTGACTTACATTGGGCCATTATGACATCATAATAGGGTCTTTAAACTGGCTTGCACCTGTGCTTCACTGACAGCTGCACCAAATCAAAGGAACCTCTTCTCTGTCCCTCTCAATTTAACTGTAACTAGGAACATTAAGACACCTTCCATTCTCTACTTTTTTTTCTCTCCATCTCTCCATCTTTCTCTCTATCCCTCTCAGTCTACTTTCTCTCACACTCAATCTCTCTTCTTCACTCCATTTTTATCTCCTTTTTTCAATATTTTCACTCTCTTTTTCTCTTTCACTCTTGTTCACTCTTCTTTCCTTCTTCCACTCTTCTCTCCTTCTTTCACTTTTCTTTCCTTTCTTCACTCTCCTTTCTTCTTTCCTTCTTTCACTCTTCTTTCCTTTCTTCTTTCCTTTTTCAACTATGATTTCCTTCTTTCACTGTTCTTTCTTTTCTTCTTCCACTCTTCTTTCCTTTCCTCACTCTTCTTTCTTTTCTTCTTTCCTTCTTTCACTCCTCTTTCCTTCTTCCTCTCTTCTCTCCTTTCTTCACTCTTCTTTCCTTCTTCCACTCTTCTTTCCTTTCTTCTTTCCTTCTTTCACTCTTCTTTCTTTTCTTCTTCCTTTCCTAACTTTTGCATTTCATGCACTGGTATTTCCTTCAGGAAATGCATTTTCTAGTTACAGTGCATGAAATGCCCTGTATTGTTATTCCTAGGCTTCTTCTTCTTATTACAGTGCATGAAATGCCCTGTATTGTTATTCCTAGGCTTCTTCTTCTTCTTATTCTTGTTACCTTTTTCTGCGATTAATTCAGCCCGAACCGCTTAACGTAGAAACTTCATTCAAACTTTGTCGCGTAGGTCTTGTAAAGGACACTTATGCTATGTATTTTTCACTTTTCTAAACTTTATACTTTTTAAGATATTAAATAAAAACGAATCGAAATTTTCCCATTGACTTACATTGGGCCATTATGACATCATAATAGGGTCTTTAAACTGGCTTGCACCTGTGCTTCACTGACAGCTGCACCAAATCAAAGGAACCTCTTCTCTGTCCCTCTCAATTTAACTGTAACTAGGAACATTAAGACACCTTCCATTCTCTACTTTTTTTCTCTCCATCTCTCCATCTTTCTCTCTATCCCTCCCAGTCTACTTTCTCTCACACTCAATCTCTCTTCTTCACTCCATTTTTATCTCCTTTTTTCAATATTTTCACTCTCTTTTTCTCTTTCACTCTTCTTTCCTTCTTCCACTCATCTTTCCTTCTTCCACTCTTCTTTCCTTCTTTCACTTTTCTTTCCTTTCTTCACTCTCCTTTCTTCTTTCCTTCTTTCACTCTTCTTTCCTTTTCTTCTTTCCTTCAACTATTATTTCCTTCTTTCACTCTTCTTTCCTTTCTTCACTCTTCTTTCTTTTCTTCTTCCACTCTTCTTTCCTTTCTTCACTCTTCTTTCTTTTCTTCTTTCCTTCTTTCACTCTTCTTTCCTTCATCCTCTCTTCTCTCCTTTCTTCACTCTTCTATCCTTTCTTCTTTCCTTCTTTCACTCTTCTTTCTTTTCTTCTTTCTTTTCTTCTTCCTTTCCTAACTTTTGCATTTCATGCACTGGTATTTCCTTCAGGAAATGCATTTTCTAGTTATTCTTGTTACCTTTTTCTGCGAGTAATTCAGCCCGAACCGCTTAACGTAGAAACTTCATTCAAACTTTGTCGCGTAGGTCTTGTAAAGGACACTTATGCTATGTATTTTTCACTTTTCTAAACTTTATACTTTTTAAGATATTAAATAAAAACGAATCAAAATGTTCCCATTGACTTACATTGGGCCATTATGACATCATAATAGGGTAACTAGAAAATGCATTTCCTGAAGGAAATACCAGTGCATGAAATGCAAAGGTTAAGAAAGGAAGAAGAAAAGAAAGAAGAGTGAAAGAAGGAAAGAAGAAAGGAAAGAAGAGTGGAAGAAGGAAAGACAAAAGGAAAGAAGAGTGAAGAAAGGAGAGAAGAGCGGAAGAAGGAAAGAAGAGTGAAAAAAGGAAAGAAGAAAAGAAAGAAGAGTGAAGAAAGGAAAGAAGAGTGGAAGAAGGAAAGAAGAAAAGAAAGAAGAGTGAAATAATGAAAGAAGAAAGGAAAGAAGAGTGGAAGAAGGAAATAAGAAAAGAAAGAAGAGTGAAAGAAGGAAAGAACAAAGGAAAGAAGAGTGAAAGAAGGAAAGAAGAGTGGAAGAAGGAAAGAAGAGTGAACAAGAGTGGCTCTGGATGAAGAGATAAAGAGAGAGTGAAAATATTGAAAAAAGGAGATAAAAATGGAGTGAAGAAGAGAGATTGAGTGTGAGAGAAAGTTGACTGAGAGAGAAAGATGGAGAGATGGAGAGAAAAAAAAGTAGAGAATGGATGGTGTCTTAATGTTCCTAGTTACAGTTAAATTGAGAGGGACAGAGAGAGTAGAGGTTCCTTTGATTTGGTGCAGCTGTCAGTGAAGCACAGGTGCAAGCCAGTTTAAAGACCCTATTATGATGTCATAATGGCCCAATGTAAGTCAATGGGAGAAATTTATATTTGTTTTTCTTTAATATCTTAAAAAGTATAAAGTTTAGAAAAGTGAAAAATACATAGCATAAGTGTCGTTTACAAGACCTAGGCGTCAAAGTTTGAATGAAGTTTCTACGTTAAGCGGTTCGGGCTGAATTAATCGCAGAAAAAGGTAACAAGAATAAGAAGAAGAAGAAGAAGAAGAAGAAAGGAAGCCTAGGAATAACAATACAGGGCATTTCATGCACTGTAATTAAACTGGCTTGCACCTGTGCTTCACTGACACCTGCGGCAAGCAGTCCAAGCAAGCTTCCAAGGGTCCTCTTCTCTCTGTACCTCTCCATTCAACTGTATAACTAGGAATATTAATAGACACCTTCCATACTCTACTTTTTTTTCTCTCTATCACTCTCACTCTACTTTCTCTCACACTCCATCTCTCTGCTTCACTCTTTTTTTCTCCTTCTTTCAATATTTTCACTCTCTCTTTACTGTCTTTATCCAGAGCCACTCTTGTTCACTCTTCTTTCCTTACTTTGTTTCTTCCTCTTTTCTTTCCTTTCTTCTTCCCTTCTTTCTACTCTTCTTTACTTTCTTCTTTCCTTCTTCCACTCTTCTTTCCTTTCTTCTTCCCTTCTTCCACTCTTCTTACCTTTTTCTTTTCTTCTTTCCTTCTTCCACTCTTCTTTCCTTCTTCCACTCTAATTTCCTTTCTTCACTCTTCTTTCCTTTCTTCTTCCCTTCTTCCACTCTTCTTTCTTTCTTCACTCTTCTTTCCTTTCTTCTTTCCTTCTTCAACTCTTCTTTCCTTCTTTTACTGTTCTTTCCTTTCTTCCTTCCTTCTTTCACTTTTCTTTTATTCGTTCTTTCTTAACTTTTGCATTTCATGCACTGGTATTTCCTTCAGGAAATGCATTGTCTAGTTACAGTGCATGAAATGCCCTGTATTGTTATTCCTAGGCTTCTTCTTCTTCTTCTTATTACAGTGCATGAAATGCCCTGTATTGTTATTCCTAGGCTTCTTCTTCTTCTTCTTCTTCTTCTTCTTCTTATTCTTGTTACCTTTTTCTGCGATTAATTCAGCCCGAACCGCTTAACGTAGAAACTTCATTCAAACTTTGTCACGTAGGTCTTGTAAACGACACTTATGCTATGTATTTTTCACTTTTCTAAACTTTATACTTTTTAAGATATTAAAGAAAAACGAATATATATTTCTCCCATTGACTTACATTGGGCCATTATGACATCATAATAGGGTCTTTAAACTGGCTTGCACCTGGCATGCACCTGTGCTTTACTGACAACCTCTTCTCTCTCTGTCCCTCTCAATTTAACTGTAACTAGGAACATTAAGACACCATCCATTCTCTATTTTTTTTCTCTCCATCTCTCCATCTTTCTCTCAGTCAACTTTCTCTCACACTCAATCTCTCTTCTTCACTCCATTTTTATCTCCTTTTTTCAATATTTTCACTCTCTCTTTATCTCTTCATCCAGAGCCACTCTTGTTCACTCTTCTTTCCTTCTTCCACTCTTCTTTCCTTTCTTATTTTCTTCTTCCATTTTTCTTTCCTTCTTCCACTCTTCTTGCCTTTCTTTTTTCCTTCATCCACTCTTCTTTCCTTCTTCCACTTTTCTTTCCTTTCTTCACTCTTCTTTCCTTCTTACACTCTTCTTTCCTTTCTTCTTTCCTTCTTTCACCCTTCTTTCTTTTCTTATTTCCTTCTTCCACTCTTCTTTCCTTCCTTCACTCTTCTTTCCTTCTTTCATTATTTCACTCTTCTTTCTTTTCTTCTTTCCTTCTTCCACTCTTCTTTCCTTTCTTCACTCTTCTTTCTTTTCTTCCTTCCTTCTTTCACTCTTCTTACCTTTCTTCTTTCCTTCTTCCACTCTTCTCTCCTTTCTTCACTCTTTTTTCCTTTTGTCTTTCCTTCTTCCACTCTTCTTTCCTTTCTTCTTTCCTTCTTTCACTCTTCTTTCTTTTCTTCTTCCTTTCTTAACCTTTGCATTTCATGCACTGGTATTTCCTTCAGGAAATGCATTTTCTAGTTCTTGTTACCTTTTTCTGCGATTAATTCAGCCCGAACCGCTTAACGTAGAAACTTTATTCAAACTTTGTCGCGTAGGTCTTGTAAAGGACACTTATGCTATGTATTTTTCACTTTTCTAAACTTTATACTTTTTAAGATATTAAATAAAAACGAATCAAAATGTTCCCATTGACTTACATTGGGCCATTATGACATCAAAATAGGGTCTTTAAACTGGCTTGCACCTGTGCTTCACTGACACCTGCGCCAAATCAAAGGAACCTCTTCTCTGTCCCTCTCAATTTAACTGTAACTAGGAACATTAAGACACCTTCCATTCTCTACTTTTTTTTCTCTCCATCTCTCCATCTTTCTCTCTATCCCTCTCAGTCTACTTTCTCTCACACTCAATCTCTCTTCTTCACTCCATTTTTATCTCCTTTTTTCAATATTTTCACTCTCTTTTTCTCTTTATCCAGAGCCACTCTTGTTCACTCTTCTTTCCTTCTTCCACTCTTCTTTCCTTTCTTTTTCCACTCTTCTTTCCTTCTTTCACTTTTCTTTCCTTTCTTCACTCTCCTTTCTTCTTTCCTTCTTTCACTCTTCTTTCCTTTCTTCTTTCCTGTTTTCACTCTTCTTTCTTTTCTTCTTTCCTTCTTCAACTATTCTTTCCTTTCTTCACTCTTCTTCCCTTTCTTCACTCTTCTTTCTTTTCTTCTTTCCTTCTTCCACTCTTCTTTCCATCTTCCACTCTTCTTTCCTTCTTTCACTCTTCTTTCCTTCTTTCACTCTTCTTTCTTTTCTTCTTCCTTTCTTAACTTTTGCATTTTATGCACTGGTATTTCCTTCAGGAAATGCATTTTCTAGTTCTTATTCTTGTTACCTTTTTCTGCGATTAATTCAGCCCGAACCGCTTAACGTAGAAACTTCATTCAAACTTTGTCGCGTAGGTCTTGTAAAGGACACTTATGCTATGTATTTTTCACTTTTCTAAACTTTATACTTTTTAAGATATTAAATAAAAACGAATATAAATTTTCCCATTGACTTACATTGGGCCATTATGACATCATAATAGGGTCTTTAAACTGGCTTGCACCTGTGATTCACTGACAGCTGCGCCAAATCAAAGGAACCTCTTCTCTGTCCCTCTCAATTTAACTGTAACTAGGAACATTAAGACACCTTCCATTCTCTACTTTTTTTCTCTCCATCTCTCCATCTTTCTCTCTAACCCTCTCAGTCTACTTTCTCTCACACTCAATCTCTCTTCTTCACTCCATTTTTATCTCCTTTTTTCAATATTTTCACTCTTCTTTCCTTCTTCCACTCTTCTTTCCTTCTTTCACTTTTCTTTCCTTTCTTCTTTCCTTCTTTCACTCTTCTTTCCTTTTCTTCTTTCCTTCTTCAACTATTATTTCCTTCTTTCACTCTTCTTTCCTTTCTTCACTCTTCTTTCTTTTCTTCTTCCACTCTTCTTTCCTTTCTTCACTCTTCTTTCTTTTCTTCTTTCCTTCTTTCACTCTTCTTTCCTTCTTTCTCTCTTCTCTCCTTTTTTCACTCTTCTTTCACTCTTCTTTCCTTTCTTCTTTCCTTCTTTCACTCTTCTTTCTTTTCTTCTTCCTTTCCTAACTTTTGCATTTCATGCACTGGTATTTCCTTCAGGAAATGCATTTTCTAGTTTTAATTGAGCTCATGCTTTTGAACTTTTATATCTCCACTTATAATAGGCTCTCTGCTTAGTATTCTGATTTTTCTGTTGTATTAGTGTGTGTGTCTGTGTGCTGAATGTTGGGATTTCACGTTAACACAGGAATTTGTATGTCAATTAGTACAAATGTGTACACTCACACACTGGCGTATTTGTGTGGTGTTGACTTTAAGTCTTTCTCATTTACCATTTAAACAAGGTGATATTGGCAGTAGAAAGAATTTTGAAATATGACCGTCATGTTTCAAGCATTTATGAAATACGATTGATCAAAATGAGATATTAATATATACGTTTCAAGTGTTGTTCTTTTGAAATTACTAATTTAAAATTCAAATGTATTCAGACTATATTGAATTTAGCCAGGTTTTATTCGTTTTTCAGCACTCATATTCTAGTTCTTTATTAGCAGTGGCGACGCATGCCTTGACATGCCTACTGAACGTGGGGTGGGGGGAGGGGCGTGTCTGTAACAGCATATTAACAGGAACTTTTCTATCCTGAACCAATGTTAAGGGACCTAAAATTCAACCTGTTGATGTATCAGTGGTGATTTTACCATGTGTTTGTAGTCTGTGGAGGGATAGAGAGAAATCTTGATTTGGACTATGGTGGCTTGAAGTGCTTCGTTTCATTGAGAGGAAAACAGTTTTATTTAAAGTGGCAAGAGTTTGTATTTATGTTGTATCTAATACATGTGTGCAAGTGTTGTATATTTACTATTTCAGTGGTAGGCTTTTCTTTTTTGGTTTTATTTTGTTTTAAATATATATTGTTATTGTTATAGTCATTGTGATTTCATCTTTGTTCAGATCTAGGGCCCTATCTTGCACCCAGCGCAATTGTCATTGTCACCGACGCATGTATCATTCCTATCTTGCACCCGGTGCACAGCGCGATTTTCCCTCCAGAGGCGCGCTTCGAAATGAACTTGCGTCGACATGGGCGGGGGCGGAACAGAGAAGGCGTTTCTCTGGCGCAAGTGGTATTTTGCAGTTTCAAAACAACGCCGTGCGCCGTGCGCCATTGACCAAAAAAAAGCTGGTCTAATGTGAGGCGCAATGTCTAAAGTCTGTAACGCGTATTCAGAACGCTATTTTAAGGGCGCATGTGCTTGCCCGCACAGTATAGGACCTGTAGGCTACACTTTACTTCTGTCGTCTTCACGAGAGATTTACACCAATTGTTTGGCAAGCCATATATAATTACAAGGAAAATAAACTATTTACCACATGAGGAAATCATTGTGATATCCGTATCCAAGACATTTAAAAGGCATAGCCTACATCTAGCGTACACAATTGACCCAAATTATTCAGGTTAATTGAAGCTGTGTGACATTTGATTTATTGTATGGCTTTGTTGCATTTATTTAATGCCAGTATTATTATAAATCTTGTAAACTCATCTCTGTGTATGTGGACTTTATTTATGTACCTTGGGTTTGGTCAGCTGGTGCACTGGCTTGGGTGCCGATTTCCATGCCCCCAAATCTCTGCACGCTCTCAGGCGTGAGGGTAGACGTGGCGATGTCCTCTGCTGCCGTCAGATCCTGGGTCGAGGCAGATCCACCTCCCGTGAAGGCACGAGAACGTGTGTTACCTTACAGCTTGGATGTCCCACGTCTCTGGACGTCATTATAGCGTTTTCGGCAACGTTTTCGGGTGCCCCGTTGCAGAAACAATTACGGCAATATCTTGACATGCTTGCTTGACTTTGCTTACTTTTGGAGGGTTTCTCGCATCCCCATATCTATCTCCCGGCTTTTTACAAAGCCATACAATAAATCAAATGTCACGCAGCTTCAATTAACCTGAATTATTTGAGTCAATGTGTAGGCTACATGTATGCTTATTTTTAAAATATCTTGGATATGGATATCACAATGATTTCCTCAAGTGGTAAATACTTTATTTTCCTTGTAATTATATATGGCTTGCCAAAAAAATTGGTGTAAATCTCACGTCGGTCTCCTCGGCTGTGAACTTCTCCGGTCTTCCACCAGGTAATTCCGCCATCAAAATAACAAGCCGCTATGGACTATGCGCTTCTCGCTCTTAAAGGGAATGTGAAATGACGCTCGGATTGGTTTATTGCATATTACGCCCAAACCACACCTATGGCTGAGTAACCTCCTTTGGACCAACCCTTTTGACACTTGCGCTGGACGCAAGTGTGTTTTTTCCGCCGTTAAATTAGCAACTGCGCCATAGAGCCGCCCACACAGCTACTTGCGCTTGGCGCCGTCCTACTTGCGTTTCTGATCGGCAAGATAGGGCCCATAGTGTTCTTTCATTTTGTGTTTACCTTTTGATGTTTTGGTCAAATGTGTAATTAGACAAGTTTCATTGACCCCACGCACCGTGAGGGGGATGGTTCTACTGGCAAAATAATCTCAAAGGATCACAGCTGGAGAATTGTAGAGGTTAGTTGAGTATTGGGGTCAGAAAGTCTCCAAAACTACCATCAGACGCCACCTACATCACCACAAGTTGTTTTGGAGGTTTGCCAGAAAAAAGCCTCTGCTGTCAATCAACAACAAACAAAAGCGCCTACAGTTTGCCAAATGTAAGTCAGACTTTCAATGGGACCGAGTTATATGGTCAGATGAGACCAAAATAAAGCTTTTTGGCAACAAACCTCAAAGGTGGGTTTGGCGTATACAGAAAGATAGCCATATAGGAATGCACCCCATACCCAATGTGAAGTATGGTGGCGGATCTTTGATGTTGGGGGGCTGTTTTTCTTCCAAAGGCCCTGAACATCTTGTTAGGATACATGGTATCATGGACTCTATCAAATACCAGCAGATATTAAATGAAGACCTAACAGCCCCCTCCAGTAAGCCTTAAAATGGGCCGTGGTTGGACCTTCCAGTAGGACAATGATCCAATGCACATCTCAAAATGAACACAAAAATGGTTCACCGACCACAGAATAAAGGTTTTGCCATGGCCATCACAGTCCCCTGACCTAAACCCCATAGAAAATCTGTGGGAAGACCTGTAGCCAAGTCCCGTGCCATGTGTTCACCAACCTCATCACGCATTATAGAAGATGACTCAGAGCTATTATCTTGGCAAATGGAGGCTGCACAAAACATTACATTAAGGGGTGCCAATAATTGTGGCACACATGTTTTGGGAAAAAATCTTTTTTTAATGTCAATGTTTTTTTTATATATATATAATTTTACTTCAATGAAAAGGTAAGATTTTTGTGTTTATTTCGAGTGAAAGACTGAGAGGATAAACAGCAAAGACATATTTTTTCATAGCCTATTTTGCTCATATTCACTAGGGGTGCCAATAATTGTGGAGGGCCCTGTATGCTTTTATACTTTTAAACATCATATGTAAATGCATGTAACCTATGGCCCTTTTCCACAGTACTCCACAGACCTGAACAAGCTGTACTGTCAGCTGGCTAAGACCTGCCCCGTCTACATGGTGGTGGGCCAGCCACCCCCACCAGGCTCGGTGCTGAGAGCCACTGCAGTCTACAAGAAGTCTGAGCACGTGGCCGAGGTGGTCAGGCGATGCCCTCATCACGAGAGGACCCCAGGAAACAATGATGGTACACATTATTACCACCTACCCCCAGCACACACATTTCTCCATGCTTGTATTTTCTGTCTTACGTCTGATGCGATTCCTGGACTCTTTAGTAAAGTTCTGTCTGCCCTGTCCTGTCTTGTGAATTTCAGGCCTAGCCCCTCCCAGCCACCTGATCCGGGTGGAGGGGAATCCGCATGCTGACTACCAGCAGAACCTGAACACCGGGAGGCAGAGTGTAGTGGTCCCTTATGAGCAACCTCAGGTGATTTCCTGGCTCTTCTCTTTACGACCTTGCCAAGAGTTCTATAGACCTTACGAATTTGTTATATGCTTGTATAATTTGTTAATATATTAGAAACGGGTGTGGTGTTGATTATGCAATGTGTGAAATGTGCTGTTTCCTCGTTTTAGTTTTTAACATCCTTCCAAAAGATGTAGTCAAGTTCTTTTCACCTTTCAGAACACAGTGGAATCTCCACTCCATACCAAACTTAAACTTTAAGCAGATATTATCCATGGTTCTTTGTGTAATAGTGATGTTTTGTTTGCGATGTGAGAGCAATATCTTTTTGGTGCTTACAGCTGGGCTGTGGACACACCACCACACTTTACAACTACATGTGTAACAGCAGTTGTATGGGAGGAATGAACCGCAGAGCAATTCTGATGATTGTAACTCTGGAAACACAAGAGTGAGTACTTTGTGCATGTGTGTGTGTGTGTGTGGTGGGGCGAGGGGTTGTACATATGTGTATGTAAAGGGTCCAGAGTGGGAAAAGAACCCTTCTTTTCCTTAACCCACCTTTGGTTCTCTCCCACAACTATCTTATATAATCACCATTTCTCCCCAGCCTGCTTTTCCCCTGTCCATACCACATGGGTCACATTGTTCACTGGGGTCACTCATCACTGTGTTCACTGGGGTCACTCATCACTGTGTTCACTGGGGTCACTCATCATTGGGGTCACTCATCACTGTGTTCACTGGGGTCACTCATCACTGTGTTCACTGGGGTCACTCATCACTGTGTTCACTGGGGTCACTCATCACTGTGTTCACTGGGGTCACTCATCACTGTGTTCACTGGGGTCACTCATCACTGTGTTCACTGGGGTCTCTCATCACTGTGTTCACTGGGGTCACTCATCACTGTGTTCACTGGGTCACTCATCACAGGGGCCACTCATCACTGGTTTCACTGGGGTCACTCATCACTGTGTTCTTTTTGCTGCTGTGCTTCTTGTGATCTGCAGGGGACTTGTCCTCGGCCGTCGCTCTTTTGAAGTCAGAATCTGCGCTTGTCCTGGACGGGACCGCAGAACGGAAGAAACCAACTTCATGAAAGTCCAAGAGGACAAGTCGTCAGTCAAGGCTACCGCTACCACTGCCACCACCAAACGCAGTAAGTAATAATAATTGGATTCTAGTAATTAAAAGAGTTAAGCTGCATGATTTCTAATAGAGTATTCCCTGCGCGGACGTTTCACTGACAAAAGACAGAGAAATGGGATGCTCAGAGGGGAAGGCGGGTAGCTCACACCCTGTTTTTGTACTCAGGTCTGAAGGAGGCGCCTCAGGCAGCTGCACAACCTGAAGGCAGCAAGAAGGAGGAGATATTCAAACTGGAGGTACAAGCGCACGAGAACACACATCAGTACCCAACCTACACACACACACACACACACACACACACACACACACACACACACACACACACACACACAGAAACTGATGTCAAATGTGTTATTTTGGGGGAAGATGGTGTATAACATGAAGGGTGAAAGACATATTTCAAAGGTTGTTTGGTACATTAGTACCAATATGAGCATTTGAACACTAGCACTGATGTGAAAACCAGTCAGTCATACATTTTGAACTTGTATTTGTATTATCAGAATTGGTTCTTTTGACATTTTAAGTTACTTACAGAAAAGTTAACTTGTTGAAATGACTGCATATCAATTGCATTGACATCAACAAGTAGTTGGAGTATGAAACAATATGTTGTCTATTCGTTCTATCTATTTATTTGATTTTATTTCTTTTTCAAATGTGTATTAATAATTTTTGTTTATGTTTATGTTTATACTTGAATGCTATTCCTACTACCTTGCTGCTTTGGCAATTGAATTTCCCTCATGGGATTAATCAAGGTTTTATCTACAGTGGGGAAAATAAGTATTTTACCGATTTCGCAAGTTTGGCCACCTGCAAAGTAATGTGTGATCTAGAATTGTATTGGTAGGTGTATTTTAACAGTGAGAAACAGAATATCAACAAAAAAAATCTGAAAACTGCATTTTATAACATTTATGACTTTATTTACATTTGATGAAAAATAAGTATTTGAACCCCCAAGCAAACAGCAAGAATTCTGGCTCACAATGACCAGTTATGTGCCCAAGAAGCACACAGATTAGTCCTCATTAGGTCTAACAAGGTACACCTGATCTCAACTGGTGACGTTTATAAAAGAAACCTGTCCAAAGAATCATACTTCACACCTTCAACCTCACCACCATGGGCAAGACCAAAGAGTTGTCCAAGGACGTCAGAGATAAGATTGTAGACCTGCACAAGGCTGGAATGGGCTACAAAACCATTGGCAAGCAGCTTGGTGAGAAGCAGACAACTATTGGTGCGATTATTCGTAAACGTAATAGGTCTGGGGCTCCATGCAAGATATCCCCTCGTGCGGTATCAGTGATCATTCGAAAGGTGCAGAATAACCCCAGAACTACACAGTGGGAGCTTGTGAATGATCTCAAGGCAGCTGGGACCACAGTCACCAAGAAAACTATTGGCAACACACCACGCCGTAATTTTTTGAAGTACTGCAGCACTCGCAAGGTCCCCCTGCTCAAGGAAGCGCATGTACAGGGCCATCTGAAGTTTGCCATTGCACACTTGAATGATTCTAAGGAGGATTGGGAGACAGAATGTGGTCAGATGATACCAAAATCAAGCTCTTTGGCATCAACTCGACTTGCCGTGTTTGACAGGGGGGGGATGCTGAATATGACCCCAAGAGTACATCATACCCACCATCAAGCATGGAGGTGGAAACATTATGCTTTGGGGCTGTTTCTCTGCCAAGGGTACAGGACGACTCCACCGCATCAAGGGGACTATGGATGGGGCCATGTAACGTGGAATATTGGGCTTGAACCTCATTCCTTCATTCCCTCCCATTGAAAACGCAACCTTAAAGATTTGGAGAGGATCTGCAAAGAGGAATGGACCAAAATCCCTCCTGAGATGTGTGTAAACCTGGTGACCAACTACAAGAAACGTCTGACGTCTGTGCTTGCCAACAAGGGTTATTCCACCAAGTACTAAGTCATTTTTGTCAGTCAGTTTTGCTAGGGGTTTTCAAATGCAAATAAAGTCATAAATGTTATAAAATGCATTTTTCTCGATTTTTTTGTTGATATTCTGTTTCTCACTGTTAATATACACCTACCATTACAATTATAGATCACACATTTCTTTGAAAGTGGACAAACTTGTGAAATCGCCAGGGGTTCAAATACTTATTTTCCCCACTGTATCTATCTATCTCAACAGCTGACATTACCACAGACTGGTGAAGCATGTGTGAAATTAGGTTAGCCATTTGCACAACTATCCGACCACTTTAAACTCCTGAACTCAATGAGACACACTTTATGTCCTTTTATGTACTAGAGGTGTTAAATCTCAGTGAGTTCCAGTTCTTGAAAGAACGTTTTGGTATTGAAATGACTGTGCCATTCTTACAGGTTCGGGGAAGAGAACGCTATGAAATGTTGAAGAAGATAAATGACAGCTTGGAGCTCAATGACTTGGTGCCTTCTAGCGAAATTGAGAAGTACCGTCAGAAACAGTAATACCAAGAAAAACCACCCCTGCACATTTTCATAATTCTCAATTTTTGTTTTTGATATTACAATTTTCTTGATTACTCCTGTGTGTGTCGTCTGTTCTGTATTTGCATTAAAACCCAACCATGTAGTTGGACACAGGCATACAGCATTTAAGGGCGAGACCCTCCTCTCCTCATGTGGCTTTATTAAGTGCTCTGAGACTACTGCAAATGGGGTCAAAATCCACGTAATTGTTTCCTTGGGTTACATGACATGTACATGTTAGGCCTACTCAGTGGCGATTTTAGCAATTAAGTATGACGTCATGTCATCCTCACAAAAAAAGAGCTAGCTGATAATTTTATTTTATATTAGCAATTTGCCTATATGCCCAGGCTATGGGCTGCATTTTGAGTGCCGGCAGGGAGCAGAAATCCTATTTCAATTACATTTCACATGTTTCAGTTCTCAGCGCGACACAAAGATGTTGCTTATAATACAGCAACAGAGTAAATAAAATTGATTGCAATTAAATAAAAACATTAGATTGACACACTGTTAAAATAACTTTCATGCTTTATCAAGCTTGTGGCACACGCATACAACATGAAGCGAAAGGCACAACTGAAACAAATAACCGCAACAAATCATGCTGCTAAATGAAAAAAAACTTGCATAAAATGTTGTCTCATAAACATACATTATTTCAGGCTGCAACTTGAAACACGGAGGTTGGTTCCAAACCAGTAGACAACTAGCGATAGCTAACGAGCAGTAAGGTTAGTGGCGTAGATCTGTCTGAGTCTGAGTACGATCACGGGTTGCTAGGCAGATTTTGTGTGGCACATTTGAAAGTCCTCCACCTCCCCAATGTAAATGTTGACTCGTGTCTCTCCCGCTCATTGGTGTTTCCATAACAACAGTTTGCAGCGCTGCCCCAGAAGGGGAGGGACAGCAGAGAGCAGGCAGCATTTCACAGAGCAAGCACAAACACAGAAACACACACGAATCTAATACTCCAAAACAGCACTATAATTCTTGTGAGTTGAGTTTATTCCTGACACGTTTACAATTGAATCACTACTTTGCATATTAAATAAAATAAGATTTATTTTGCCACAAAGCACAGATTTATTGAGCGCCATCTGGATCTGGTGGGGCAGTGCCCCATGTGTCCCTAAAAACGCCACTGTTTTTTTTTTCATATACAGACTCGCCTTTAAATGCTTAGGAAGTTATTAGGTGCCGCCGGCATAGTTTCAAAGGAGTTTCTACTTTTTTAATGTGGTAAATATGGTACAGACAGAGAATTAGAAATTTAGCAGAAATGAAATTCTGAAATAATGAAGTTCTTAAGGACATCAGAAATGTTGGATTATTTTTCCAGAGGCTTTTGAAAGCTTCATATCTCAGGGTATGAAATAGTCATGAGCGTACGCCCATCCAGAGGCGCAAAGAGAGGGTAAAGCTTCTCACGGAAAGCCCCTTTGAAGGTGAAGATGTGTGACCGTGTCTCCACGTTGTAGAAGGAGATCTGACCTTCGTCGTAGTCCAAGTAAATGCCTATTCTGGTGGGCACCATCTCCAGGGGCAGCACCGTTTCCGGCTTGGTGCAGGCGTAGAACTGCCGTGTGCTGCGCCACAGTGCCCAGTAGCCATCTTCAGGGTACATGGTGAACCGGCCGTGACGCTTGGAGGAGGCTGTGGTCAGACCTAGCTTCCAGTAACCGTTGTTGGCCAGCTTTACTTCCCAATAGTGGCGGCCTATGGTCATACCCTCCCAGCCCAGGACGCAGGGCCAACCGTCGAAGCGCTGCACGCTGTAGGACACTTCTGTCTCCGAATGCGCCTCCTGCACCTTCTTGCGGTCATCGGACACGATCAGCCATGGGTGGTTGGTCATGGGGTCCAGCGTTACGTTGACTGTATAGGAAAAACATTAAAAAAACATTAAGAAAATCATATACCTGTGGTTAGCATACCAAATGATCTATGTTTCTTTATACTGTTATTCATGATGTGTAGGCTACTGAGGCTAACATACCGGTAAGCATTAGCCTATACATTAACACAGATTCGTATGGTTAATTAATGTAAAGCTTGCATACTCAATACTCAAATTCTGAAGTAGTGTAAAAAGGTACCTGATGCACTACAGATCCAGTTCCACACTAAAGGAAATAAGAATAACACAGTTTAAATTATGATCAAAATCATAAAAAACACATTTTAATGAAAGAATAATTCAAACATTAAAACCGTAATTACCTGAATTTGGGATGTACTTAGGTGTGTCTGTTTTGTGAAGAGAAATTAAATTAAAAATAATTCTTAAAATATAATTACACTTCCAAAATTGATTGGTAATAAAATGGATCCATTTCACTGATGCTAATGAGCCTGACCTGTCTTCCAAGTGAGCTGTTTGGTGGCAAGCCACATCTGAGACACCTGGAACAGAAGGGCATAACAAACTACATGTACATTTATGGAATGCAACAGAGTGTTTGCAGTTTTTTTGCTGTATATTTATTCATATATATATATAGAGAGAGAGAGATCTAGCTAAGCTCAGGCAGGGCAATGAAGAGTATTTTAGTGAGAAAAAAGGTCCTCAGGGGAAATTAGTTTTGTATCTTACCTTGCTGTCTTCTTTCAGCAGTGACCAGGTGAGGAATTCCAGGAAGGGCAGCAGGGTCTTCAGTTTCTTCTTCCGCAGTTCTAGATTCCTCAGAGTCTGGAGAAGCTCCTCTCTCATCAGGCCACAGCTCTTCACAGTGAAGCACACACGCACGCACACACAGAGACAGAGATAGAGAGAGCCATACACATATTATAGTAACGTATACAGCAGAACCATATCATGAAAAAAGCCATATTTTCATGCAGTATCCATAAGTTGTACCTCAGTCACACTTTGAAGCTCCCTGGCCCATTCTAGGATCCTCTGTTCAGTGGTGTTCTGGTCTTTCTCCTGGTCCTCCTCGATAATCTCACTGAACAGCTGCACGGTTGGGGTACAATGAAAAGCAGACAGATGTAATCATAATGTAGCCATACAGCAAGATATCCAAATAAAATACAAGATGCAAAATGTCAACACTTAGTTCTTTTGTCTCTATCTACAAGGGATTGTAAGAGAAAAGGATTGTAGAAGTGCGTTATGAGAGCAGCAAAAATCAAATACGATATTCTCATGGTAAAAGCTCCCTACCGTGTCCACTCTCTTGAGCTCCTCGGCCCACTGTAGGATGAGTTTACGGCTCTGCTCGAGACTGTGATTACTGGATTTCTGGTCTTTGCTGCTGCCATTGGCCTTGATGGTGTTCTGATCGCATGCACACACACACACACGCGCGCACGCACACGCACATACACATACACATACATAAATACACACAACGAAGCATGACTCACTGCTGTGCACTGCATTCAGGACTGTTAGTGATCGTAGTCTTTTCCCCAGATATCCCCATAAAAATCTTTAGATATCCACTGATCATGGAACATTTCTAATTGTTATGGTTTACCATAGCAGCTATAAAATGACCTAATCATTCTCATTCGTGAGATGAGTCTTTCACCTTATCATTCTATTGGTATTACTTTATATAGCCACCATTTTATCCGTTGAGTTTGTTGATCTGAGCCATAAAACTAAAATCTGATGACTGGACAACTACCCATCTCCACTGCCTCCACCGCCACCAGTCGTCTGAGCCCAGTTACAGGAACTGTAACTTTTATAACTAGAATAATAAAGTAACATTAAATCAGATTATGATTACAAACCTTGTAAACATTCTCAACTTCTTGCTTCCAGGTGTGGATAAATTTGATACATTCCTGTAGGCCACGCAGATCTTTCAGGTGCTGAGGAGATGGACAGATAGGAGAGGGGCAATATGAGCACACAAAAACATATAAATAAAAATGATAGGTAAACTATTGACTGATTTCCCATATTAACCTGCTGTTTGTAAGGGGTAGTTCTGATGGGCAATGAGCTGTGCATCTGAATGTCCTCATCTGGAAGTGCCCAGCGCACAGCTCCCCCAAAGGTGCTGCTTTGGGAAGTGCTCTCAGGTTCTTTGATTCCTGAACCACACACACACACACACACACACACACACACACACACACACACACACACACACACACACACACACACACACACACAGACACAAACACACACAAACATGAAGACACACAAATACGTAAATGCATCTATTCACAAACACATTTTGGACATTCACTTTCCAATTTCTTTTCAGTACATTTGTATTTAAAGATGTGGAAGATCCTGATAACACACGAGGACCGAATGAACACATGAAAAATACATTTGTAGAAAAAAAAAAGAAGAACTTACTGATCTTTTTCTCTTTGTTTTTGGCCTTCGTTGTGCCCTTGGCTGTGAGGGCCATGGGGGAATCTTCCTGGGGTTTAATTGAAGCCATTCTTCCCTCTGCCAGTGAAATGTTCCCTGTGCAACTGGCTGTGACACAAGTCCAAAGTATGATCAAAGTTTTCTTGGTCTTCTAGAAAACCTCAGCTTCCTGAAAATACTTTGCTATCTTTATATAGCCGCCTCCTGCTTTGTGAGCACCAATAATGCTAATTTTCAAAGTACCAGGCAGCTGCTTAGAGCAGGGGTTCTCAGACTTTGGGGCCAGGGACCCCTCAAAGGGAAGAACATTTTCCAAGAACCCCTTCATAATCGCATCCCAAATTAAACCATATAGGCTCATAGCTATTTGTAATGTTATATGCTTTTGGTCTCTTTACTCTAAAACCATATAGAGGAGCACATGGCTGCTGATTGTTGGGAAAGGTGTGAGGAGTCAGAGCATTTATAAAGCTTTGAAATCACCTGGCCTTTCCTGAAGCTAATTACTGTCTTAGCCCTTGGTCAAAGTTATCTGGTAGCTCTAAACTCTTGGGGTGCCCAAACTCTTGATTCAAATGTTGAAAAGAATGTTTCCCATCTTTAACTTTATGGATCACTTTTTGGAGATCAGTTCATCTTCTACTCACTCAACTATTCACAGTAGGAACGAGTTTGATCAGGGGTGCCTAAGCTTCTGCATGGCACTGTACACACAATAATCATAGACATACACATTTACAGATAAAAATGAAACATACTGTTAATATACAAATGTAGTCAACTCGACAACTACTATAACTGCTACTACTAATACTACTATAGCTTGTATTACTGTTACTACTACTACTAATACTACTTTATAATAATAACAATAATAATTATAATAATAATTACAATAAATATGATAATAGAAGCTTAGATAGTGTAAGCTAAGCCTAATTATAATGTGGTATATTTCTAAATTATAATAAAGTGTAATATTTATATAACATGTTTGTAAAATACCTCTGTAGTATAAGTTTTAAAGCTATAGATGCTATAAACTATGTAGTAGATACTTTAAGAGTTAAACACCATACCTTTGAGAGTTCACTCAGGGGATCCTCAGAGACCTGTGCATTCCAGATGGATCAGCGAGCAAAGACAGCAGACTTCCTCGGTAAGCTCAATTTACTTTTTGTGTTTTACAGCATCTCACCAACCTTTGTGCTTTCGGTTGTCTAAATTATTGCCCTATCATAATGTGGCAAACATTGCGATAGCATCAGCAGTTTTTATGATTTCCTTATGTAATCAGTTTGGGTTGTGCTCTGGGTCATAGGGAGAGGCAGCCATTTCAGTATTTAAACCCATTTTTAAAATGATTAAAACCTTCTATATTTTCACTGTGAGGTTATTATGAAGTGCTTCAAGTAACACTCGCTAATTCCATCTGATTGATTTTTTTGTCTAAGACGGCCCTCGAATCAATCTTCACAGACAGAAAGATTTACAGAAATGGTTTAGTGAGAATTGATGGCGAGGCTACAAATCACAATGACAATGACTATCAAAGCATAGTCATGACAATATTCTTGTTTTGCATACACAAATGATGATGCCATAACCATGATAGTGACAGTATCTGCTTTTCCCAGTCCTGATAAAAACACATGCCCATCCCATCAGTGACAATACAAGGCATGTTGGAATTCTTATTGCTGAGTATTGTACCATCTGTGAGAATGTCAGAATCATACTCTTGATGATTTACTTATATCATCTAACTGGATTCATTATTGTGAGTGTTGCCTGTTCTTAGAGTTCTTGTCCTTCACAACTATCGCACCACAAAAGGATCTTCCAAATAAACTGTAAAATGTTATTGAAAATATAAAATGATGTGAATTACATTTTATAGATTGTTATATATTTTACGTATAAAAACAGTCATATCATTCAGCATGAACTCAAGAAAAACCTTTGACCCGACCAGTGTGCTTTTAATTCACGGCCCTTTGATAAACAGTTGTATCTCTGCCAACACCAAAGCCTAACGATAAGGAATGATTCTTTTGATTCTATGGAAGATAATATCATGAATCATAACACTGCTGGCACCATGACCGTTCGTGTGAAACAGAGGAAGACACTTTATTGTCTACGAGCCACACTCTGTCTTGAAGAGATAAGTGATGGATCCGGTGCCAACATTTAACGCAGTAAAACAAGGTCCCTAGAGCACGTCCAGCATCAATTAACTACTTTGAGAGAGTGTACTTTTGACATTTTGCCTTTTGTATGCTTTATTACGTTGTCTAGCTTTAACTAGAGATTTATTTTAGACTGTATCTAAGACAAGGTCATTCATGTGATGGGAGAAAGATCCAAGGCTGAAAGTATTCATCTTAGTTCTTAACCAAGGGAAAGAACAGATGAGGAACAAGGATTTCTCACACTTTAGTATACCACAGATTTTGAGACAAATAATTTACCATATTGTATGTGAGTAAGTACATGGGGAAGTCACAGACAAGCTGGAGTGGTAAATATCCAAACATAAAACAGGTCCTAAGGGAGAACACTGATAGTTGGTGATCCCAGTTTGTTTTGGATATGTGTATGAATCAGTGTTTCTGTTAGCTGGTAAAAAAGCCTGGTTAAATTTATGAAAAAGACGATCCATTAAAACTTTTTACGATCAATCTAAATGTCCATCAAGAATGCTCATACCAAACATACATTGTATCCTCAAACATGACATTTGTGTTTGAACCACAGCAAACACATCAGTGACGGAACAACATTTTATTGATTAATAGTCTACAATGTATGTGCGTGTGTCTTCTACAGTGAGTAGTATTTAACTCCAGTTTTGGAAAAACTGCTTGAAGAGGATTGATTCACGTCCCTGGGGAAGAATCTCCACCTATGAGAAAATTAAAATGTCAGGCAAATGTATTAGCCAGCAGTATAATCCAGTCTCATAATCAATATTCAGACTGATTGACTGGTTTTACTGCACTGTATGATATCAAAAACAGTACCTGTGTTTTTAAGGGATAGTTCATCCGCTGGATAAACTGGTCTGCTATTTTCAGAGACATCATCCTCTCCTCAGAGTTGGCTCCATGCCCTGCGGATCAGTCAACCCTTTCATGACCCACCAAGAGTAGGCTTGTTACAAACAAAACCTGATGTACACACACCAACTCACCTTTCCAGATGTAGATTTTGCCGTTATTTCCGTTGTCCAGTATGAAGCAGTCGTCTCTCTCCAAGAGCTCTTGACAAAAAGGGCTTTTATCAGATAGCATGGTCAGTGACATGGATCCTGTGGCATCAGACACCTGTGGAGGGAGAGGTAGAGAGAGAAAAAGAGAGCGAGAGAGGGAGAGAGAGGGAGAGAAAAAGAACAAGAGAGAGGCAGGTGGCATGACGACAGGAGGATGGCAAGCGTAGAGAAGATCACATGAGGCAGAGCGTGTAACTGAAACCATGTCCCCTGTTTGATTACCCCCACCTTGTACAACGTGGCAAAGTTCAAGATGTCCGTTTGGGTGTCATCCTCTGGTGTGCTGTCCATCAATCGTGGAATCAGTCCAAGAACCTGTCATTGAACTCAGATTCAGTTGTCCATTGTTTTGTTTACTTCATTAATGTCAGTTAAAAAAAAGTCACGACTCAACTGTGCACTTGAAGTATTCTGTAGCCTGCATGTTCTATTGACCTCAGGGTCTGCGCTCAGCAATGTGTTCATCTTCTATTGACCTCAGTGTCTGTGTTCAGCAATGTGTTCATCTTCTATTGACCTCAGGGTCTGTGTTCAGCAATGTGTTCATGTTCCATTGACCTCAGTGTCTGTGCTCAGCAATGTGTTCATGTTCTATTTGTATTTGTTTTGACCTCTGACCTCTATCATCTCCAGTGGCTCCTCTCCCTCTCCCGCATCGATGATTTGGGCTTTGCTGTGTCTCTCCGTGTCACGTATAAGAGCAGCAAACTCACGCACCTTCTGACGCTCAAACATGTTTGACTTTGACCCACTCCATGACACAATGGTCTGAACGAGCACAAAGTCACACAGACACATGATGAGTACATGACATTATCACACACTTTTTCAAACCTTCTACTTTTCCAGGGCCATCACTGAAAGTCTTCACACCAAGATATCTGCGCACACGCTCAACTTTTTCATCCTAACTGACTTTAAGGAGATAAAATTCAATTTCCTTGGCAGAGTTTGTGCAG
Source organism: Sprattus sprattus (assembly GCF_963457725.1). Classification (NCBI taxonomy): domain Eukaryota; kingdom Metazoa; phylum Chordata; class Actinopteri; order Clupeiformes; family Clupeidae; genus Sprattus; species Sprattus sprattus. The sequence continues at coordinate 54,543,202 of NC_137920.1, read as the reverse complement.
AGGTACACCCTTGGCAGAGTTTGTGCAGATGTACACACACACACACACACACCACACACACACACACACACACACACACACACACACACACACACACACACACACACACACACACACACACACACACACACACACACACACACACACACACACACACACACACACACACACAAACACACACCTCCCCCAGATCTAATACAAAGCAGTCTCCTTTGTTGAAACTCTTCCAGCTCAGTTCCACCTCCTTAGCTCGGACATTCCGCTTCCCTTTGACCTGGTACAGATGGTGAACTGGTCCAGAACCCATCTGAGCCCTCCTAAAGCCAGACTCCACACCGCCCTCCTGCAGAGGGAACACAAGGATATGCTGTATATCCAGAGAACTTTTTTAATTGTACTGTAAAAACAGACATTATGTCATAAATATGAGACAGAGGGCATTTCTCGTAAGTTGTCATGACAGTTGCTATAAGACGATAAAACAGTGTCATGTGACCACTTCTGGTAACTGTCGTGACAGAATTCCAAATTATTGCTGCTATGTTTCTGAGCATGTGACACCCTTATGCTCAGCACCCTAATGCTGACCATGAGAATTCTTAATATAGTAACATGACACTCTAATGATGAAATTGTCATAACAACTTATTATAGGATATGACATCTTCGATGATTTATTTATACAAAGGCTATGGTCCTCTAATGACGGAGAGTTGTAGCAGCCTACTATTCTCCTTGGGCCTTGTGACATTCCTGCCCCAAAGGAAAGGAAATAATGGATCAAGCATGTCTTCCTCAGTGGAACTCACCCTGTAGCTGAGTCCTGCAGGGAAGAGGCTCATGAACTCGGGCGTCTCGTAGCCCTGGACCTGCCGGTGCTGGACTGGGTGCCCACCCAGGAAGTGATCCAGCTGGATGGCCAGCATGGCACATGCCCCCTGTTCATCCCGTGAGGACTTCTCTCCTGACGGGGAAGGGTAGCAGTAAGGATATATATTTTAGTTAGTATAACCTTACTTGTCTCCCTGTCATCCATTTGATCTAACCACGATATTAACATTTGGCAGGTGCCATCTCCTGTCTATGAAGCATGGCAGTGGCATGTTGACAACAGTCATCATTAGCCAATTAACGGTCATATCATGACACATTGTGAGGCTTTGTTCCAGTCAATTTAACACACACACACACACACACACACACACACACACACACACACACACACACACACACACACACACACGCACATACGCGCGCACACACGCACACACGCACACACGCACACACGCACACACACACACACGCACACACGCACACACACACACACACACACACACACAAACCTGTGAGTTGTGTTGGAATACGGCTAGATGCTGAAAAAAGTGTTTCTTCTTTAAAGTTCTAATTCAGAGGCCTAGATTTGGATAGGAATATACTGCATATATTAAAAGACCTGTCAAATCAAACTGTCAGTATATTACATGTGCCCTATAATCCCTAATCCCCAATCCCTGAAGGTTAATTGACCTTACAACCATCCTTACAATACAATTGAGTCTGGCTATTTTCCCCCAGTGTCTGCATGTGTGTATCAACCTTTGCTGAATGATGCAGTGAATCTCTCTCCTTCTGTCTTTGACACACACACCTACATACATCCACGCACACACATATTTTTAATAAACTATAAAAAGTTTGGGAAACACTGGTCTAACCAGCCTAATTTTGGCCTAATTTTAGAACTACCAAAATAGCAAAACAAAATTACAAAATTGTTATGCATCTGCCTTAATCTGTTCCTGCCCTCAATAATTCCATTCCAAGAAATAAACCCAAAATGCGGATTTTGCTTTATATTCGCATCTCTAATTCAGTCAGTCTGTTTTCCAGCAAAGCCTCCGCTATTGGACTCTCTCTCTCTCTCTCTCTCTCTCTCTCTCTCTCTCTCTCTCTCTCTCCCAGAAGGAACTCTACACACCCATCCACATGTGCAGGTCTGTGCCCTCTGCTCCATGGGTGCTCAGCACCAGGTAAGCGTCCCCGTTGAAGAACACCCCCAGCTGGTCGGGCTCCAGAGGCACAGCCTTCATCTTCTCCACCCTCCACGTTCTCAGGCCTGGCTCACGGACCTCCGGCCCAAACTGCCCTGGAACAGCCCGAAGTGGAAGCATCCTTTTTGGGCAGATGAAGGGGTCAACGGGTCGGGTAAGCTGAAGGGGAATCTAAGAAAAGAATCATGAAGAAGGGGAACGAGGCACCAAACACTTTTTAGATGATTTAGATTTAGATTTAGAAGAGCAACAAAAAAGGATTGGAGAGTTTCCAGAGAGCAAAGTCAAAAGAACAAAAGGATAACAAATACAAAGAGGGGGGGACACTGACAGAATTTGAAGGAGTATACAACGGAAAGATAGATGAGGTCAAAAGAAAGGCAAGAAGGGGGGTGTGGTGGGTCCATTAAAGGAAAACAAAAGGGAAAGGGTGGTAGGTGAGAGAGCGGAGAATCCGGGTATAATGGCAGCGTAAAACGAGAAGCAATTGGACAGGGCAAATAATTCATGAGGCAAGCCGACGCTGAAATCATAAGGCGATTAAAGAGGTGGGGGGGGGGTGTGTGTGTGGGGGCACAAGACGCATGTGACCGAAAGACACGTGTGTAAATCCCACAGTTCCCTCTATCTAGGATCTCTCAATGGGAGCTATTTGCAGACCCTAAATCACTTCTGCCCATCACATCTTGCTTCCATAGAGTTGTGTTCCATAGAGATACACATACAGACACATGTAAAACACAGTCTTATTTATGAGCTTATTTTCACACAGCCACCAGGCCTAGAAGTTCTACTGGCTTGGTTAACTTTGGCAGAATATCATGTGTGCCCTTTGGAATTGCTCCTAAATGGTCACAGAAATGGTTGTTTATCCCAGTGTCCTCAGTCATTTCACCAGACTGGTTGGCATTATTAGTCTAGACTGCCTCCTCTGTGGCACCATGTCAGTGTAAGATACAGAAAATCTAAACTGTAAACAAGGTCAAATACTGTCATAAATATACTATTCATACAACTCCAAATCTCATAATTTAAGATCATTTAACAATTTGGAAATACTGGGCTATATGCTATATACCAGCAGCAATTTTATTTTAAGTTTTCTTACCTTGTGGTTAATCCTCTTGAGCGTCTTGTACAGAAACTCCAGGGTGCGTACTGTGGTGTGTGTGACAGTTTCACAGTACCACTTATTGTGAAAATTGACTTCCCCCGTGGTTTCCTGAAGGCATCATCCAGCTCAGTAGTTTTGAAAGGCAGGTGCAGTGACTGAGACACAGGCCACAGAGTGCATCATACCTCCAGTGAAGCATAACTCCCACTCACATGTTTATGGTCTAAGGTTTTCCTCCTTATTCTCGTAAAGTTATCGTGCATTATTTCTTTGCACCTGTAAACATGCAATGTCGTTGGTAAAACACTTGGAATGGACATTCATTCATTATCTAAACCTGCCTGATGCAAAAGGAAACGATCAACAACATAGGCTACACAAAAACTCCAAATTCAACCATTAGTCACATTTTGTCAAATGTATTTAATTATTTTACATAAGTTCACAGCCAAAATAATGTATTGACCCAGATATTACAACCTTGAGAGGTAATGAAAAGCCATAAATGTCCCTGAAGTACTAAGAACTGGTATGGAGACATTACATTGCCAAATACTGCCACTAGAGGGAGATCTCGTCCTATGGTTTTTCAAGCTATACGTACGTCTACGTCTATGTCTACGGCTTGCCGCTTGTGTCCATATTTGTATGATAAGCAAATCACCACTGATATTGACATGATCCGTTAAGGAACTTGTAATATTTCACCAGGTGGCTAAATTAAGTGCGGGACACCTTAGTGACAGTCAGTGTGAAAATAAGACTTTAAATCGTTCTCGACTTTGATCTGTTTCAAATAATGGAAAATATACCAGGGGAAAGGCAAAGCTCAAAAGATGCTTCTGTCACATTGTGTTGCTGCTGTGAATTTTTTGAGAGGACTTTTATAGTGGTGAGTGAGAACCCCATGGAGGCAGGCTATTATACAGACCGGAGAAGGACCATATCGGGAACAGAGGGTCTTCTGTGGAGCAGTCGCCTGGCTCAAGTTACAGAGGAACACTAATTCCCATTGAGGAATGATAAGGTGGGCACTTTTGTGGAGAAAAACAGCGTCAACTTTGCATGTACTGCTGCCAAATCGGGTGCTGTAATGGAACAAGAGGAAACAATATTTCCACCTGGACTTCTAGCCAAAGCTATAAAAAAATCATTTCTAAATAGTATATAGGCCTATTACTTGCAGGCAGCTCATAGCTGTGTGTGTAGCCGATTTCCATTGACTCCCAGTCACAGCAAGAGCCAAACTCATGAGTCATGATCCAAATAAAACGTTCACGGTCAGCCCTCTACTCAGAATAGCCTTTTCATAACAATGGAGACTATCTGACACAGCAAGTAGGCCCAACAAATGGCACAAAACAAAGAGAATACCCTGGCCCTACTCTCTCCACATGGTTACAATATCCTGAAGTTAACAAAAAGCTGTTGATACTTCAGCTCAACATCGAATAAAATACAACCCTAAACCCCATGCTGTTGAAGAACCTGTGTTAAGGGGCTGGTATTGTTTATGGCTTAGCCACTGTGTTTGTTTACAAATGTTCTACACAATTACACAACCTACACAAAGACTACACCATTTTTAAATAATCTAACTTGTTAAACAAGTCAGTGACTAGACACGGTATGCCTATAGGGTTACATGAAACTCATTTTATCCAGCAATGCACATTTCATCTGTATTCAATTAAAATCTGTATTAAATGAATACCATATCTTACAGCATGATAAAAAAAGCAATTTTACAGAAACCACAGACACACAATAAAGGTGTAAGTTCACCCCAGCTCTGAGCCTAACTCCACCCACTGCAACATTTTGGGGCAGACAGGTGAGGCACAGTAGGGCTGAGGAGGAGGGGAGTAAACTCCTATGGAAGATGTGTCTCCATCAGCAAATGAAGATGAGAATCACAACTCTGGGGCTGGTGGATATGGACAGCCCTCTTCATGATGTAGAGATGGACCAAACGGTTGCCCCTACATCAGCATCCAAGTGCATCAAGTTCAAGTTCAAGTCTGTTATTGTCAGATGCACAGACCAACACAGTCAGACTGGGCACTAAAATTCTTAAGATAAGACACCGCACAATAACCTACCATAATATAACAGAACAGAACCTACAGGTACTCTGAAAATAAATTACACATCTGAAAACATATAATAAACCTTCTAGATATACAAAGTAAATATTCAATACAATCTGCTAAACATGTAATACACATAGAGTAACCTATAGTAACCTAGTAGACCTATAATTACGTACCTAAAGACAAATCAAGGGTGGGAGTTACAGGTAGTGCAAAATTACCAAAAGTGCATACAGTAGTTAGAAAGTGACAGTGTGTAAAGTGTCAAGACTGTATCACTGTCCATTTGAAGCCTGATGGCCCTGGGAAAGAAACTGTTCTCCAATCTACGGGTGCGAGACCGAATGCTTCTGTAACTTGCCAGAAGGCAACGGGGTAAAAAGTCTTAAGGATGGATGGTAGCAGTCTTTTAGGATCCTGCAGAATGCCAGCTTTTCTGAGGCATCATATGTGGAAGATGTCCTGCAGGGCTGTGAGCTCCCTGCCGTTGATTAACTCAGCAGACCTTACCACACTGCATAGGACCTTACTGTCCTTGGCTGTGCAGCTCCCATACCACACTGTGATGCAACCATTCAGAATGCTCTCTATTGTGCATCTGTAGAAGTTGGTGAGGATGACAGTTTGATTTTAACATGATAAATAGTGCCATTTTCAACCCATGGGCAGATTTGTATTACAAAATTAAAAATGATGTCTACTTTAACACGATGGACATGTTCATCACAACTAAGCCATATTATTTTGTTTACAGCTCATAAAAACTAATTTTAAGGGTGAACTTACACCTCAATAGTGATGGGGTGGAGTAGTAAGCATTTAGACAGATAAAATAGTGATTGTTGCACGCCCGTGACGTGAAACAGACATTGTTCTGGATATCCAATCAAAGGGGACACGGTGAAGGTTGGAGCAGCATCTCGGTTTTGATTGGATAAGACGCCAGGCCTTAGGTTTGGTGCGGTCAGAGAATTGCGCTTTGACACATTTACAAGCAATACGATGTAGGACACACTGAACTTGAATGGACGATGAAAAGTGAATTAGCAAGTCTTAAAATGTTAACATGTCATTATGCCATGTAGAAAGGGATAACAGGACTTGTGCTGAATGTCTATTCTTTTTTTATATAACCTCAGATGTTTACGTTCAGATGGTGGAATCGCATGCAAATGCAACACTGTAACGTTAGCATCGGCTAAACCGATTGTGGAGCATCTGTCGACACCCTTATCACTCCACAACACAATCCATCATGGATTTCGTTTTGAGTGGAATGGCTGCCTGCGGAGCTTGTTTATTCACAAACCCACTGGAGGTAGTGAAGACGCGGATGCAACTTCAAGGGGAGCTGAAGAGTCGAGGAACCTACCAGGTTTACTATCGCAACGTGTTTCATGCCTTTTACACAATTGGCAAGGTTGATGGACTCGCAGGATTACAAAAGGGCTTGGTACCAGGACTCGTGTATCAGTTCGTTATGAATGGGGTGCGTCTTGGCTCATATGCAATTATCGAATCCTCCGGCTACATTCGAACTGACGGCAAGGTCAGCGCGGTCAAGAGCATTGTGGCGGGGGCTATTGCAGGAATAGTCGGTGCCTATATGGGCAGCCCGATTTATTTGGTGAGTTAAAAATGTTGCCTTAGCTGGGTTTGTTTCCTAGCATAGATTACATACCCGCGTTATTGCGGTAATCTGTTTTGATTGACAGGCTGACATGCAGGCGCAATCGACATTCCATTGTTAATAAGGTATAATCAGAGTATAAAAAGAATGCGATTGCTGAAACTACATATATTTGTAGATCGGTTCAACAATTGAATAGGCCTGCCTTTTTGAATGGTACTTAACAGTTGGTGCGCATCAGTTAATATAAAATGATGAAAAACTGAGATTATCATGTTCTATGGTCCAGGTGAAGACACACCTGCAGAGTCAGGCAACGTCCTCCATTGCTGTTGGCCATCAGCACAAACATCGGGTGAGATTTGTTAAATCTATTAATATGCTTTCCATTTGCTATGTGACCACCACTTTCTGTGATGTCTTCAAACTTCAGTCACATACCTGTTTCTCACTTACAAGCGTTTCTACTGTTCCAGGGGATGCTTCATGCACTGGCAGCCATCCACAAACAGCATGGCATTATGGGACTGTGGAGGGGTTCCAGTGCTGCTATTCCAAGGGTCAGCGTGGGTTCAGCTGCCCAACTCTACACTTTCTCTGCTTCCAAGGAGCTTGTGACAAATCTTCAGGTTGGTTCTGAAGCCACAGTTAGCTCAAACCAAAAGTGAAATTAAGACTTATGTCGAAAGTTACTGCATGGACTCATACCTAATATGCTAAGGAACCCTCCTTTGAAGAAATTCCACTGGAAACTCCAGTGTGAAGGCATACATTACATAACACTCTTTTGAGGCAACAGAGGAACAGAAAGGACTTCTCAGTGGTCCTATTTCACAGAGACTGAGGGGGAAATGGCTTATTAAGGCATGTCGGAATTCTGAAATAGTTCTCTAAATGACTCCAAGCCTCACCCTCTGTGATTTTGTGATATTTTAGCTGTTTCCAGAGGGCAGCTGGCTGATATCCTTAACCTCTGGAATGGTCAGTAGCGTGGCAGTGGTGGCGGCCATGACTCCGTTTGATGTGGTTAGCACCCGTCTCTACAACCAGCCAGTGGACCACCTCGGCAAGGTAAGCAAACAATGGTTGTTTTCATGACTCGCTCGGTTACACGTGCGTCCTATGACTTTGTGGAATGCGTGTGGAATTTTTACATGGGTATCTGTGACTCCTCACACACAGGGCGAACTGTACCGGGGCTTCACCGACTGCTTCTCCAAAACGCTGAAGAAAGAGGGATTTATGGGCCTCTACAAGGGTCTGGGAGCTTCGTACTTCCGCCTCGGTCCACACACCATCGTGTCTCTGCTCTTGTGGGATGAGCTGCGCAAGTTTTACAAGAAACACAGTTAGTGCCTCAAGGGGAATAGTGTGTGTGTGTGTGATAGGGAGAGAAAGAAAGAGAGAATGAATGAACGTGAGTAGAGAAATTACTCATTACATGGCAAAACTCATCACCCCCAAAGGCCTCAGGTAAACAAATATCTCATCTGGATAGGAGTTGGAATGCAGAAGACAGAGAAGTGAGGAGAAAGCTTACTCAGGACGTGCCCTATATGTTACACACTGGAGGAGGGAAGTGGGGGCCTACTGCTGAATGTTCACTGTACCACAGGAGTGTAGAAGTCTGGTATGAGGGGTGTTTTAAATAGACCTGCAGATCTGCAAAGGGACAGCATGTTCTTTGGGCATACAGGACGCCCATAATGCTAATGTAGCAAGTTCAGAACATTTTCCCAAATTGCTAATGGAAAATAATATGTTGTTCTGCTTAAAATCCTGCTGCTGTATGCCATGCTGCTGTAAAATGCCAAATAGTTCCACAAGTTTTAGTTTTTAAAATGTATTTTAAAGGCATCAACATTTTATCTTCCATGAAGTTACTGGAACAATATGCATTTTAAATTCTGAATACAGTGGGGGGGAAAGGAGAGCTGTTACGTATTGTCCTTATGAACAAAATATTGTTATTCAGTGGTACTCCCTATGACTCTGGCTGGACATTCCACAGTCATTCTTACTGAGGGTTTTTTGATGGGACTCAAGATAAGTAAACCAGTGGTAAGGTCTTCCATTTTGGACTAAGTAAATGATTCCTCAAACAACAGTAGCATTCTTGCACCTGCATTTGTTTGGTTTTTGGTTTGATGAACTGCAGGGGCCCTTTTCACATCCATTGTCATGGTAAGTTGAGTGAAAAACAAACCGGTCTTTCCGTGGTGACTTAAAACACCAAGTCAATACCTAACAATGTTGACAGTCCCGTGTTTTGTTTCCAATGATTTGTTCTTTGTTCTTATCCTTTAGAGATAATTTGCATTTCAGTAGACAAATGGATTGTGCTCAAATGAACTTCTACCTTCTAACTTCTGCCTTACTGTAGAATATCTTTTGCTACTGATAGTGTTTTAAAATGGTTGTGATGCTTGGTGATAATCAACTTCACTAGGTGCACAGGAGATGCACTTGATATAGGAAATGTATTGATTCAGAGAGTATAATGTAAATCTAACAGATATGTATCAAACTGTGGAAGAAATTAACCAACAATAAATGTGTTTTGAAAAAAATATGTTTAAAAATATTTTGAAAGTTAAAAGAAAATGTTCACTCTATCCACTACAAATGTCAAGGTCAAAGAAAGGTTTAAGCGCTGCAACATCCCCTCTCTGTGTCTCAGTTAAACATTAAATGGCTTGTGGCCTCGTTACATTACAATGAACGAATAAGGGCTGGTTTCCATGACAACCTGAAAAGAATAATGTTCCCTCACACTTGATATGTTTACCAAACTCCACAAACAATGCAATGAAACACTCTTGGGAATATGAGTTTAGGGTGGTAAATAGCATGTGAATCGGGGGAGACGGTCTACAAAGACACTCTGAATCACTTTCTCAGTTTCACATTTCAGATAATGTTTAACAAACCATTTAAGTAATTCACCCAACTCTTTACGAGTACAGGCACACATTCTCCTCCAGTGCATTTGCTGATAAGCCATTCCATTGAAGTGATTAAAACAAAAATAGTTTATTTACTTATTTAAGTACATTTATTATAACAGGTCATTCACAATTAACTAATGCAGATAATTAACTTGTCGTTATCTGACAAACTGTCAGGTAACAACTTTTTAAACGTAAATTTTGTCAAATTTGTCCAAATGTGACACGTTATCATGTGACTATCGGTCACAAGTCAATTGTCACAAGTCTGGATGAACACTGGAGACGGTCAAAAGGTATACAGCTGTTTAATATGGTCAAAGGAGGAAGAAAGAACCCTGCAACACTTAACAGTGCTTATCAATGGATCTGTGAGCCAAACTCAGAGGCACACTCTCACTGCTGATTGGAGGACTCTTGAAGAAACTGAATGTGTTTGAACAACACTGCCTCACCTCAGTTGTCCCTTGTCAGGTTTCCCACTCATTTCCAGATCAATCTCTGATAGGATCTCAATTTCACCTTAATTCAACCAAGGAATGGATATTCAGTGTACTAAATGTCTTTACGTAATATTTGTCTCCAAATTGCCTCCATTTGTTTAGCTATCCAAACACTCCAGGGTCAAGCAGTTGTAAGGACTGTAGCACACACTGGAAATCCTGCACGGTCCAGGGCTCTGAGGCCAGGTTAGCATCCCCGTCTGAACCGTTACTGCTGCTGAGAGGGCTGAGGGAAGGGTAGAAACACACACACACACACACTCACAAGTGAGCTCAGTCAGGTGGAGTAAATAAGGTTTTAAAATATACAGAAAGTCTGTCTAACCTTAAAATACAGGGATTTGATATACCGCTTTGTAAGGGCAGGGTGTCTCCATCCAGTCTTTCTTTTGGTAAAAAACAACTGAACTGAACTCCTACAGCTTCTTCATTCAATACCCTTAAGGTGCCATTTGTCAACATCATAATTAGGTCTTAAAGTAAATGTGCTTAAAGTGAAAATTAATTTTGAGTGTCCCATTGTCTGTGATTGATAAGCTGATCATGTGCCCATTCTATTAGTGATAGCTATCAGAATGCTAAGGACAGACATATGTGTATATGTGTGATGCCAAGAGTCTGGGCTATGGGATTATGAATTAAAAAAGACACTCACTTGATGATGACGGGGTCATTGAAGGTTACAAGGATATCTGTGGAGAACTGAGGAAGCCTAAACAGGCACATGTGGATATTCACAGTGTTTTTCGCCTAAAATGGTTAAACAAAGTCAATCAGATCACTGACAGGTCAGAAAGGCCTCCACATATGTCATGCATGTTTTCAATCACATTGTTTTCCAATTGACCTATTAAAAAAATCTTTAGGCCACTGGTTGAAAAGTAACAAGCTGCCAGCCTTTATCTGTAAAAGACAGATACTATAGGGAGATAATGGCAATTAAAAGTGGGTGATTATAATCAGGTTAAGTTTAGTTATATCTTATAGTGATGGTTGCACGGAAGGGGGGGGGGGGGTGTAATTGTATTGGTTGTTGAGCTCAAATATCATCAACCTTTTGCCAGAATCACTGACTGAAGCTTTGAGTTTGAATACTGGAGACACAAAAGACGTCAGTATATTATAATTACTTGTACCATTATGCTGAAATACAGTATATACTGTGAGTAAACACGAGATTCATGATCAGGCAGCTGCTGTAACCACCAAAAGTTGGCCAGCATTATATCCAAGATGGTAATCTTAGCATGTTCACAAAGGAAAGGTCCCCACACTTGTAGTACTGAGACACCTGGGGTCAGGAAGCAAACTGAGGTGTGGGTGACTGTAACTAATCATAGGGTGGGAATGGGGGTAGGCCATTGAGAACCACCTCAGGCAGCAGGTCAGAGAAACCTGATTATCAAACAGACCAACAATAGGTTGCCAGAACGGTTTGCATTAAAACCCTAGCTCATTAACACTAAAAGCCTAGGAGGTGCCTTAAACAGTATATATGGCTAGAGTTGGAGATGCTTGTTGTTCAGATCAGCACAGCTGAATTCGGAGTATATTCTATGTGCTTCATTTCTGCACTTTACTGGAATAAAGACAGATCGCTACATCAACCACAAAAGAAACTTCCTTTCCTTACAGCACCTTTAAGTGTCAAAAAGTCCATACTGAAGACACAAAAGCTACATCAGCATTATAAATTCCTGTTACTTGTAGCCTTATGCTTAACGACTTCCTTGTCCGTCACAGTGCTTCAAAGAACAGCCCTATTCCCACTAACATTCCATTTCAGGGAACAGACACTTCTTTCAGTGAAGAGCCACGCACGACTCACTTCCTCGTTGAACTTGGAGACGAGCTGCGCCCCCGTCAGGAGCCAGGCAGAGGTGCACTGGCCCAGTGACAGCTCTGTCTTTGGCACAAACTGGATGGAGCGCACCTCAGAGGTGCCCGGCTCCGATGCTTTGTTGCTACCAGCCACATCCTCAAAGTGATACCTGGGAAACCAAAGGCACAGGCTCATATTCTTAAATATTCATTAATAAACTTAAACTTCATTTTCAATCAAATAAACTTTGAATTCACTTTTTAATTTAAAGTTCCTCTGAAACAGGTAAATTCTTGTAAGTCTAACGTAATTGTATAGGCCTACCGATAATTCTTCTGGTATAAAACGTTGAAGGTTGAACAAACAACATAATATATCAACTATATCAGATGTCTTACTCCTTCACATATCTAACCTGCTATCTCAAGATCCTCTTTTGTTATATTTTTGTTTCGTTTAAATAAACAGCTTAAACATGACACTAATCACCCATCAAAAATGATTATTTATATTTGATATGTAATTTATAGTTACTTTGCGGCATCTTCATTGTCCACATGACTCTGGTACTCCAGAATTTCTACTATGATGCTCTGGTCAGTGTCCCGATGGGCAAAAACCTCCTGGTTGTCTGGAATCTCCCTTAGCTCACTGCCATCACAAACACATGAACAGGAGCAAGATAGGAAGATATTAAAAGAAAAAAAACAAACAAACATGATCATTAACTCTAATATTGTAGTATTGATGGCATGAGTAATGTATTTCCATTTAAAAGAAAGTTGGTCTGTCAGCAGAGCCCTTGCAGATACATATGATGGCTATGATGTTATTGCTACCTGATGTCTTGAGCACTGGGCGGGATAGCGGCTGACAAGGCTCCTCCAAACAGAGGCCGAGCCATCGCGCTGCTGTGAGTGATGGAGATGTTCTAGGAGATGTTCTGCACACTCTAAGGTGACAAGATCATCACACATGGAGCGTATTCTTTATTCTTCTTAGACAGTTGTTGGTTACAGACGCAGCATCTTCCAAGAACTATACCCCACCTAAAAAAAAACCGAAAGCGTATAGGTCTCAGCTTAGAGCATGCATCACCACTGTTATTTGGGGTCTGCCCCTTTCATATGGAAGTGACAGTGAGTTTATGTATCCTTGTCAGAACAGCACAGTACATCTTTCCACACAGCGTACCTACATCAGCATGTTCGAGGGCAATCGTAGAGAAACTAACGTTAGTGTCTACCTTGCTTATTAGGTTACTTGTTCCGAATAGTACAGGTTAAATAAATGACAAGGCACTGTGTTATGACCCACGTTTATAAGAACCATTGATGGTTGAGGTAAGTTAACTAGCTTACTCGCCATATTAGCTATGAAACATCAGCCTTAACACCCATGATACAAGTGTGTCAAAAAAGATAAAAGAGTACTTGTTACTGTCTTTTAACGAATCCCTTGAAATGTCATAACACAACGTTATAAGACAAGTTTATACAGCAACAGGAAACACGAAAGCGTAAACGAAGTTTACCAAGTATAAGGTAATGTTGCACATGCCTCTGCTTCAAACCATCAGACGCATTCGTCGCACGGAAATGAGGTAACCGATGGCTGTGAGCTTGATGCTGCACTCTAGTGGTTGTATGACAAATAGCTTATGCGTCCATTACACCGTCAATATTTTCAAACAATAAATAGTCATACTAGGCTATATAATACACCGAACATCATGCCTTTAAAATGTATATACCACGCATCAGTAAACAGGATTTAAAGGCAAGTTCATACTGAACAATAGTAGTAAAGGTACATGGACCTACACTTCGGGCCAAACTTTTTTTTTACAGTAGCCTATGCAGTAAGGCTACTACCCAAGTAAAACAAAAATAATTAATATATATTTGTTTTAAAGATTTGATTCTATATACGATTAACATTGTAATGTATATATGTAAATTCGTGAAATTTGCAAAACGGAGCAAAAAATTCTAACTTCAAACTCTTGAGAGGGCAAATGTTAGCCTACTCATAACGTCATCATTTCACCAGGCAACGTCACAGAACAGCTGTACGCTCTTGCTACATTTCTGTCCAGATGTTCAGGCTACTAATCCTAAGCAGATGTCTGTAGCGGGTGAGTTAAGGAGTCATATTAAAATAGCCCATAAGTATTACTGTAAACGTTAAATATATATATTGATATTTTTTTCTCTGTCTTTCTGACAGGCTAGTTGTCCACGGGAATGGATCACCCTGGACCATCGAAACCCCTGAAAGGTATTCTGAAGAAGGGCACATCCTTTCAGCAAGAGCCCCTCATGCACATGATAGACTGTCCGTTGAGCGCGTCCTCTTCGGCAAGTGAATTTCAGACGAATCTGGAGAGCAGCAGTGGTACTGGAGTCGCCAATGCACAGGCTCGACAGCTCAAAGGCATCCTTAGGACAAATCTCCGTTGTAGTGTGTCTGACTCTGAGGGGACAAAGTGCCGGTAGGTGTAGCGTACCTTATTATGACCGCCGCGCGACAGCGGTCATATAGGTTTAGTTAGTCGAGTTTTTTTTCTGGTTATATTTAAAAAAAAAAAAAAAAAAAATTCTGTTTGCCGATTTTCTGTCAACGATTTCCGGGACAAAACTGCACCATAATGCTTGGTCAAAACTGCAACTGATACACATACACAGTAGACATTCGTATGCACACATACACATAGACATATGTACGCATGCACAAATAATTACTTTAATACATAAAAATGAAACACAAACCAATTTACTCACAAAAAACACACAAACACACTGACAACCATGACTCATTCTGTGCCAAAACCTACTGAACAGTTCGGCGGTCATATTTTGTAACGCTTTGTGTTACGTCTAGTATTTATCCTGCATTTGGTCTAATGTAAGCACCCCCATTTTGAAACGTTTTAGCAGACTATTTGATAAAAATTGTGAAAAATGTGTCCATCCTGTTTGTGTTAGAAAGCGGCAGAGATGGGATGAAGGCAATATTCTGGCCACCAGCTGCCACTCATGGCTGAAGACAGGAGGCAAAGACCCCAAAATTGGATCTCATCTGTATGTGAAGTTTTTATGTTTGCGTAAAGAATGGGCTGCAGTTTTAATGGAGACAAATTAAAAGAAATAGATGGTCTATCTTCATCTAGCCTCCCTTTTTTAACTTGGTCTTTGTGGTTGTGCAGCTGCAGCATAATCATTTTGGATGACACCTATGGAGATGAGTGTCTGTGTAAGAAGATTAAGAGGTGAAACATATTATCTCCCCCTTAGTGTGTGTGTGTGTGTGTGTGTGTGTGTGTGTGTGTGTGTGTGTGTGTGTGTGTGTTTGTGTGTGTGTGTGTGTGTGTGTGTGTGTGTGTGTGTGTGTGTGTGTGTGTGTGTGTAAAGATTTTGAGAGAAATTGTGTCATTCTATGAAATAAAATGTTATTTAACTATTAACAAACATTAAATACAGTTGTTGATATTGTCTCGAGGTGCTTGACAGAGCCTGAGATAAAGCCAATATCCATTTGATAGGAGACACATTCTCAATCAGAATCAAGTGGACAAGGCCCATACTTAGGTTGTGTTTTTCATTGATAATCTCCTACTCAACAGGAAGAAGTCTCAGTGTTGGGATGAAATAAATATCTTGGAAACCCAGCATCCCAGCAGGCGAGATACCTCCTTCACACAGCCGTTTTACTGGGACACAGGAAACAGGACTTGGTATTTATCCATACAACTCTAGCTGTATTTATTTATAATGCACAGTTAAAAATATTTTGCAAATGCAGAAATTAATGAATGTATATATGCTTTCTTCTTATTTTCTGCATTCTTGGTACCAATACCCAAGTGGGCAGTCATGTACTATGGCTATTGGTGTCACAGAGGACAACACGTTTAGCAAGCGCTCTTCTGAACCTCAGCCAGGGCCTCAGACAGAGTAAGGAAGTGCTTTAGATACACACAGTTCAATTTACCACTCTGAGACCGAGCAAGAAACTCAAATCTTATAGTGTTACAAAGAAACTCACAGAAGCACACATGCTCACACACACAAACACACACACGCACACACACACCCATGATCACACACACAAACACACACACACACACACACACACACACACACACACACACACACACACACACACACACACACACACACACACACACACACACACACACACACACACACACTTCAGTACCCCAGAACATGTTGGCTTTGCAAGTGAAACTGAAATTCCTTTAGAGAGTCACTAGAGAGCACCCAGACACTGGAACAGGTGCAAGTCATGGACACCTCATCTGCAGAAATAGAGCACACCCTACTGGAGGAAGGGGTGCCAGAGGAGGACAGTGAAGACAAAGGGATGGATCTCAAAGGTGAGGAAATGCTATGGCAGAATAGATAAACCTGCTGCAAACCATAGCTTTATGTTCAGCTAAACTGGAGGGTATAATCTAAAGACACTAAACTTTACAGCTACAGTAAACAGACAGTAAAGGTCGGCTAAAAGGTAAACCTTACTGACATGACCTTCTAGTTGTTTGGAATATGGAAAGAGTGCAATATGGGCAGGTGCTGTATATTGGTTGTAGTTTTGCAATTATTGACTTACATGTTCAAGGTTTTATTTACACACGTGCACACAGACATAGAAAGCACAAGGTTTGAGGAGCTGAGGAAAGCTTACACCAGGGAGACCCGTGAGGTTATGTTGTGTAAGAGCTTTGAGGTAAGATGCAGTGACAACGAAGAGGAAAATGACAACGAGAAAGATTATGGAACTTTTCCTGATTTGAATTCAACTGCCCTCAATGTAACCTCTGCTACGGACTCTGCTGATGCTGCTGACACTGATGGCGGTGAATGCAGTGGCCAATTAAGCCAACATTCATAACAGAAAACAGGTAGAATAAATCTGTGTCACTACCAAATGACAAAAACACCCATGAAACATCGAAAGTGATATGAAAGTTGACCCAGTGTTGCATTTATTGTACAACTACAAAGCTGTAAACTCTGTCAAGACGTCCTCCTTTATCAACATCTTGTTTTCTCACAGGAACTGAAAAGCAACGGTTTCTTCAGATAACAGTTCATTCTATGATGTCTCAAAGGATATGTAAACGAAAGATGGAGGATTATTCTGTTGCAGCATTTCAACTTTCAGCTTCATCAGAGAAACAACCTCTCAATAGACTTCAGATATAAACAATGATCATGCAATATGCTATCAGTGCCTGCTCATTTTTTTCATTTGATTCGTTTTTCTTTAGTAACAAACATATAAAACACACTTCGGGAATACTGAATTAGAACGTAATATGTGTCACCCCTAGAGGGCCTCACAGACAGACCATTAGCTATAAACAGACGGCACATTTTATGCATTTTTACCACTATGTTGTACTCCCCAAGAATGATCCCATGACCCTGGTGTTGCTAGTGGCAACCACACATTATTCCCACTATAGTACAATAGGCAGGTGAATTTGGAACTAAAACCAAAATTATATTGTATTGTTGTGTCTCAATCAGCCATATAGAGTTAAATTGCTTGAGATATGGCACGTGAGCCCTTTAAATTACATTTCTAGGAACAACTGATGAATTGTTTATTAAGCAAAATAAAGGCTTTCTGCCTGGGGCACTTACAATAGTGTTTCCAGGCTTCCTCTTGGCTAATTTGGCATGCGTTTGAACTCCATCCAAAATCTTAGCTGGAGAGCTATTGCTGTCAGTAGAGAAAAAAGTTGCTGTGTGCCTGCGGAGTCTCACACTTCCAACAAGAAAGTTGATTTTTATGATAAATGTATTTAGATATTTGGACACTTACATATGGGGACACATTGTTGTGTGTGTGTGTTTTATGTGTATGTGATTCTCTCTTTGTTGCGCTCTCTCTCTCTCTCTCTCTCTCTCTCTCTCTCTCTCTATATATATATATATATCTTTCTTAGTTTGTGTGAGGAGAGAGAGAGGGAGACTGAAATAGAGAGAGATTGAGAGAGTAACAGCACTTTCAATTGACTTTCATTTAGCTCCACCTGAGATTCCAACTGCTGCATTTAATTGTGTGATTCTCTAGATAAGCTGGTAATCCCTTTTAAGGCTGAATCATCAGCCCTCGGATATCAGGGCATCCAGTTTTAAGTGACATCAGGGAAGACAGGACATTACGTTCCAGTCCAGGGAATCTCAACGAACTGATATCCAGGAACTTCCAGAACTTCCTGGCATTATTATCAGCTTTGTGTACAAACACACACATACATTCACACACACACTCACAAATAGACACAAGCTCATTCATTGTCACAGAAGTTTCTTGACCTTAGCTAAGGAAGTCTCACATTACTGTTATCTTGTTATGGTATTAAGGAGCAGGCTGATGCTCTTTGGATGCACTGTGGGGGTAAACTCAACCAAGAACGCTAATTGAAGGAAAATGATCATGATATGTAGCCACACTGTGCTAAAGGGGTATCACAAGCTATTTTTGCCATTACTTCTGAAATAGTGTCAAGTTGAAGCTGAAACCAAAAGTAGTTGCCAATAAAAGTACCTCAAGAGGCAAAATGTTTCATGGTGTTGCTTTAAGTGTCATGGCCCGCTTGTTTAAATTAGTCCTAAAGATCAAGAAAAATGTAAAATGTCAGAAGATCAACAATACCATATCACATGTGTTCCAAGAGTAAAGAGGGTGTCATGGCATGTCATCGGTAAAATGTAACTAAAAGCATGCATGCACATGAGCAAGCACCAATCACCAGCCTTTATAAACAAAGTGCAGTTTTTCTTCATTGTGCTTAGGCTACATGTACTCCATAAACTACTAACATTGTGAAACTGGTGCATCAGTATTGTATTTGAAGCTGTGATACTAGATGCTTGCAGGGCAAGTTAGCATGGTCTTAGCAATAAGGCCATATCCCCCTTGTCATAAAAGATACATTTCCCTACTGGGATTAATAAAGGTTTATCTTATCTTATTTTACTATGCAGTTCATCCATTGAAGTGAAACCCAAGGTCTGCCGACAACAAATATGCCTGTGACTGTGACCTCCGTGAGTGCAGAAGAAGCATTACTGACTACAGCTTTCTTGCTAATATTATGTAACCACAAGATCTTGTGGCGCTCAGAAGCTTGATGCTTCCTTTAGCTGTGTAGGTGCAAGCTGTCTTGTGTGCTGTTCACTGCTATATACAACTCACAATCATTTTCTGTTCTGTATACCTGGCTGAACTCACTTTTGATTAGTGGTTTTGATCAGCTGACCACACCCGATTTAGGTGATAAAGAGTATCATAATTACACTGACTTCAACCCTGTGTGCTTGGAACAGTGACAGAGAAGAGCTTTTTCAATGCAAAAGTGGCCCCATTAACAGGACTACTGAGGACCAGCAATCATCACTGTTGATGGTGATCTGGACAAAAGAAGTTGTCATTCATCAAGAAATCTACACCAGGAATATCAGTGAAAAAAAAGAGAAGAAAAATAATGGAAGATAACGAAAGATCTCCATGGGTGTATGTAGGTCATATGGCAAGCCTGTGTGGGTCTTGATCTCTACCCTGTCTGGATGTAGGTCACATGGCAAGCCTGTGTGGGTCTTGATCTCTACCCTGTCTGACTCTTCCTCCCTCTGAGCTCATCGCCACCATGAGCCTAATCCCTTTAGCACAGTGTGGCTACTGAATTTCAAGCATCTGGAAATACCAATACACATTGGATTTAACCCCATTTGAACTCAATCTCTCATCTCTCGCCCCATGGGAGGAGAAGTATGCATTCTAGGTTCTAGTCTTTGGTATTCAGAAACGTCATGTTTTATGTCTTGTAGATCTTGTCTGTTTGAGTTGCATACAGACTGCTTGCCATCGATGTTCAAAATACAGAGCTAATGCTTGGTAACAAGAGAGAGTGGCCGTCTTTGAGTGTGTGTGTGATGGTGGTAAGGAGGGGGTCAAGGCAAAGTGGAATTGGGGGAATTTTATGGTTTTCTAATCTGCCCAAGGCCAGCTGATGAGTGACAAAAACCACGGCAGACCGCAGTCTCTGACAAGTCGCCTTCCTTGGTGATGCACAGACATAATCCCCACAAGCTAATGAACTATCAAGTGGGATTAGAGCAGCACAGTAATCCCTGCATGGATCTCCCTACCTTTTTACCACCTCGCCTGACAAACTGAGAAACAAATCAAGACAGGTGGAAGCAGAGAGATGGAGAGAATAAGGGGCTGATGGATGGATGAAGATGAGTGAGGTTTTCTTTTGGACAACCCTATAAAAAGCAGATTCCACTTTGAAGGGAAATTGAGTACTTCAGTGGATTGTGGATTAATTCAGTGTGGATTTGGGTTTTTGTGTCTGGCACATCTGTCTTCCGATCCTCTTGCAGCCACCAGTGTGAGAAAAGGTACGGATGCACTGCTATGGCTTTGACTTAGTATGCATGCCACTCAGCAAAGGGCTTTGACTAAGTATGCATGTCACTCAGCTCCTCGCAGAAGCATTTCATCAGTATTTCTTTAAAATGTGACATGTCTATGTTGTTTTGGCGACAAACTCTTTAGAATTCCAGACAAAACCTTTGTAGATTCTTATCAGAACTTTTATGGACTCACCATACAAGTTATATTAGATAATAGGAGAAGCCAAAGAAACCTTAAAGAGCATCAAAAGGACCAAAACCAAAATACTTTAACTGTTCTTTATGTCTTCTCATATGGATACATTTCTTCTTTGCTTGGAGAAACACATTTTTTTTTAGGCAAAGTAGGCTAATGATAATTATTTCACAGTCCTCTTGCAATTTCAAATGGACCCATAATCCTACCTCATGTCAATCCTACCTTGTGTTAATCATTATTACACTCTTCAATCACTTATAATGCTCCCACCATAAAATGCACTACTAATAATCCTGTGGTCTTTGAAATGTATTTTTTTGTGTTGTTGTAGTTGTAAGTTTATTGTATATGTTTGTTTTCAAAAGTTTTACATTTGTGTAAATGTGCTGTTGTGTCCCATGCTGAGGCAAAATAATGAGACAAAGTACATTTATGTGGATCTCCCTAAACTGACATGATCATAGGGACTGTACAGCAGCTGTGAACTTTTGGTTTGTGTACAGTCATGGGATTATAGTAGATGAGCAGTTGGCTTCATTAGCAGTGAGGATTAATTGGATCAGGAGGAATCTGTGTAACATACTTCTCATGGGAGTCAGCCAACTCAGGTGCGATCACACAAGTCGAAGATTAAATCTCCAGTTCCACATAATAATGGATTTAGCGTAGTTTACTGTTCTGGCTCTGGTTATTAACTATTATTTAAATTATTTTGGCCATACTATCTTACAACATGCAAATGAGGAGTCGACACGTCACAAATGCGACACATTCTATGACGTACTGTAGTACGTTTTATACCCTTGTAAGTTGTATACCCAAACAGTCACTCTAAAACATCACCAGCATTGGTGAAATTTAGTTGCAGTGCACAAAGAAGCAACTGTTTGAAGACTATACAGCATGTATATTCACCGGCTGTGAGACTCATAGCCATGCATGAGTGTCTTTCTCCCTCCTCATGCTTTTCTCGTTGGGTACAGGTGACACTCCACCATGGATATCGGTGGTCTGGAGAACGTGGTGGCCAACTCGGCCTATGTGTCAGCGCGAGGCAGCGTGGATGGCAATGCCGCGGCCTCCATGCGGGACAAGAAGTATCGCGCCAAACTCGCCCTGCCTCACATCAAGAAGTGTGAGCACATGAAGACCACCGTCGACTTGAGCTTCGACAGCATGTGCGTGAAGCAGCCCATCGGCATGCGCCTCTTTCAGCAGTACCTGGACGGCGAACCCACGCACAAGAACGCCAGTGACCTCTGGAAGGACATAGAGGACTACAACGTGGCCCAGGAGAAGGACAGGCAGCAAAAGGCCCTGAAGATCGTGAACAAGTTTTACGAGTCTGCCTCCAAGAACTTCTGCAGTTTCCTCGACGAGAAGGCCGTGACCCGCGTCAAGGAGGACCTCAAGAACACGCGCAGCGACCTGTTCAAGGAGAGCGAGAAGCTCCTGCTGAAGCACCTGGAGGAGAAGGCCCACGCCGGCTACACCATCAGCATGTACTTCCTGCGCTTCGTGCAGTTCAAGTGGCTGGAGGACCAGGCCGTTGCAGAAGACTGGTTCAACGAATTCCGAGTGCTGGGCAAAGGAGGTTTTGGAGAGGTGTCCGCCTGCCAGATGAAAGCCACTGGGAAGATGTACGCCAACAAGAAGCTGAATAAGAAAAGGCTGAAGAAGCGCAAAGGGTATGAGGTGAGAGACAAACGGGTTAGTTTCAGGACCGTATCTTGGATTTGAATTACCCCAGGCCTAGGTAGGGTTTATCTTCCAAGTGAACTTATTAACTCCTAGGGGGTGACTTTTTATCAATCAGCTGTACATGGGCAAAATCAATAAAGCGGTTTGCTCAATAAACACTGCAGTATTCTATGACTGACAAAAGGGCACAGCAGCAATGCGTGCAGAACACAATGATCAGGGAAAGCCTTAACAGCACTGCACAAAAGGCATCAACAGAACGAACGGATTTACCCCTGAATGAGACAGTGTGAGCTGTTCACCTGTGGACTCACTCACACCGGGTCATCTTCAGCTGCCGAGGCTGGGAGTGGAGAGACA
Source organism: Sprattus sprattus (assembly GCF_963457725.1). NCBI lineage: Eukaryota > Metazoa > Chordata > Actinopteri > Clupeiformes > Clupeidae > Sprattus > Sprattus sprattus. The sequence continues at coordinate 54,520,322 of NC_137920.1, read as the reverse complement.
AAGGGGGGTGGGGGAGGGGTGGGAAAGTAGCGAGAGATGAGATTACTTAAGTCACCTAAGTGCAGAGAATTAGATCACACTAATTCTGTATTTGCTAATGGCAAAGAGGCTTGCAGGCCCAAACCCACCAAAGCAGTTGAGATGACGGATGTACTAGAACAGAGAGACTAAGAGAACAGATGCGGGAGAAAGACTGGTCTGATGGTTTCCTTTGCACTCGGTTTCACAATAGTGGCACTTGTAGGCAAATATAAATGTATTCAGAAGCTATTCAGAAAGTCGGCTGGGCGTCAGTATAGTTGAAATAGAATTAATTGATCAGAGGAACAGGTAGACATGACTAAAGTGTAACTGCACCCTACAAAATATATTGAGCTGTACACTAAATGATGATATGACTGAACTATAATGAAACATATCAATACTGCTGTTTACAAATTAGCATTTTTTTTTTCAACAATCATGATACTCAAAGCCTCTCAGCCCACATTAGGATTTTTCTAAATGATGCAGTCGGTGGAGTTAGGCTCAGGGCTGGTGGTGTACTTACATTTTAAAGCTTTACAATTGGTCCTCATGCAGTCTATAATGATGTCATCAAATCCAGTGCACCTCCACTGATATAGACTGACTTGAATATTGTCTCAAGATGCTTTGAAGGACGAAACTGCATAGAGCGAACACAACAAAAATCACAAGGGCAAGAACAATCTGCTTTGAGTTGAGCATGGATGTAGCAGTGGATGGAGCAGTCTATAGATGTCTATTTAGAAGTTTGGGCTGACTTGCTGTCTGTCCTGTATTTCAGGGGGCCATCGTTGAGAAGCGGATCCTGGCCAAGGTGCACAGTCGCTTCATTGTGACACTGGCGTATGCTTTTCAGACCAAGAACGAGCTGTGTCTGGTCATGACCATCATGAATGGAGGAGACCTCAGGTACAGATGCTTCTATTGAAAAACAGCAAATACAGAGACAATAGTCAATGTGTAATGCAATAGATTCATACACACACACACACAAACACACACACACACACACACACACACACACACACACACACACACACACACGCACACACACACACACACACACACACACACACACACACACACACACACACACACACACACACACACACACACACACACACACACACACACAGACAGAGAAAGAGAGATACAGTACAGTGCGCATATGGCACTCAGGATACAGTACATTCTGTACACACCAGAATCAGGTTAACCCTATGAGACTACGTATTGATCTTATTTCACTGCACCTGGTGTGGGCCTCCAAGTGTGTGTGTGTGTGTGTGTGTGTGTGTGTGTGTGTGTGTGTGTGTGTGTGTGTGTGTGTGTGTCTGGGGGTGGGGGGTCAGAGTGACGGCTCTTTCTTTAATCCTCAGTAATCTGGTCAGATTAGACCTCAAGGCTAATATGATGGGTGGGTATTTGAAGATGTAGTAGACTGCGTCAGCATCTGACCTCGGGAGATAGTCTGAAAAAAGTTCAGAAGTGTCAGTGATCGACACCCCTGCAGTGACACTTTCATCACTGTAAAACCCTATTACCGTATAAACAATGTCTCACTGTCCCCTACTGTCATGACAATGTGTGAAAATTGTTGAAAACTGTATCTTCCTGTCATAATACACATGGCATAAGAACACTATTGATGTTATAAAAGTTTAAGTTCAATCAAATAAGCAAAAAGGCAGTTAGAAGTAATAACCGATAGACTTGCAAACACCAACAACATTAAAGCTAGCACTGATAAGAGCTAGCTATCTTGCTAACTGATGATTTTGGGGAACTAGCCGAAACCCGAAACTACATAGTGAATAACCTGGTAACCTGGGTAACTAGTGGATATGACAGGTGTGTCGATCCCAAAGAAAATTGTCACAAAGAATTTCAGAAAAATGTCATGAAATCTGGCTCATTCCAAAAACATAGCTTCAAAAATGGTAAAAAAAAATATGTTTTTAACGTTTTACAATTTGACATTGTGAGATCATATCAGTCTTTCTCTTAAGACAGCTCCACAAATGTTATCAAAAAACTTTCACCATGACCTCTTTTTAAAAGAAATACAAAATGGAATTTTGATATGGTTATGGTTAATTAGTGAATACCTACTTTCGTAACTTTAGATCTCAATATCTTCATTAAGGCATGTTACTATAGTGTGTGATTGAATGTTTTACTTGACTACTTACTTGAAATTGTGTGCTTTTTAACATATGTTTAATATCCTTCCTCTCTTTGCCCAATGATCTAATCTCACCCCATTTTGTAGGTTTCATATGTATAATGTGGATGAGAAGAACCCAGGCTTTAATGAGGTGAGGGCCTGCTTCTACACAGCTCAGATCATCTGTGGTCTGGAGCATCTCCACCAGCACAGGATCGTGTACAGAGATCTGAAGCCTGAGAATGTCTTACTAGATGATGAAGGTGAGAAACACCAGTGCCAGGGCTCTGCTCTGGAAAAAGAGACAACCGTTATTTTTTTTTCAGTTCTGCAGCCGTAATACCTCCTTCGAACGGGCAACTTCAGTCGAGAAGGGCAAACGGGCAGTTGCCCGAGCAACCGTAGCCCCCTCCTGTGCACGTCCCTGACCAGTGCACACACACATTTTTAAGACCTTTATTTGAGTCTTAACACAGGACAAGAATTACAGATCCAAATATGAATGGTAGCATGGTGGAACACCAACATGGTGAACAGACATTGATCCAACACTGGCACTCTGAGATTCAACTGAATGAAGAAGTGCGCTATGAATTAAATGCATTATTATTATTATTATTATTATTACTGGATGCTAGCACTACTACTCCATCATCAGGCTAACTCTAGTGCTTACTGGTAGATGTGATGCCGTAATCAGGTGGACACACTACCTATAATAGCTGAATGGAGCAATACTTTGCTAGTTGTTTTGCATTTGACTTGCTTAACCTTATCAGATGCAACCCACATAGAACAAGGTTGGGAACATGCCCCAGACTCCCAAAAATAAGAACGATGGTGTTGGTTATGAAAACCAAGGCTTATGATAATGTCAACTTGTAGCTGATATGGCAGCACCTGAGGTGAAACAAGTGTCCATGTACAGATCAAATGGACAACCTTTTTTTAATAACAGTAACAGCTTTAACCCTATTTTAAAAACAGTCACAGTTTTACTTTTTCATTTTATTGCTGAGAGTTATTTACATCAGCCAATATTGTCATCAGTGAAACAGTCCACTTGTGTAGCACAGTATTTCCACATTAGTGTACATGTTACGCACACACACACACACATACGCACACACACACACACACACACACACACACACACACACACACACACGCACACACACACACACACACACACACACACACACACACACACACACACACACACACACACACACACACACACACACACAACAAACACACAACAAACACACACACACACACAACACACACACACACACAACAAACACACACACACACACACGCTCACAACAAACACAAACAAACACAAACAAACACACACACACAAACACACACACACACACACACACACACACACACACACACAAACAAACAAACAAACACACACAAACACAGACACACACACAAATAGATGCATGCATGCATGACTATACATGTAGGTGCATTCACAGACTGGACCAGCAGCAGAGATGGGCAAAAATACATCAAAATATATTTTGATACAAAATACAAAATACCTCTCAAATAAATGTATCAAAATAAAATACAAAATACTGTTGCCAGAAAATGTAACAAAATACAATAATTTCAGTTTTCTCACAATTTGGTATAGCCAAACATTCAGGTTTGGGCTATTCAGTACCGTAACGTAGTAACCACGGGGCCAGGTGCAGGCTATTATGACGGGCCCATGCCAGTGGTTCCGTATCCTTTTTTTCATCTTTGTAAACGCCGCCACAGGGCTCTCATTGCAATCTCTATGGCTTCCGGGAGGGCTATCCCCACCGTGCTTTCGTCATACGTAATTGCCAGGTAAAGACTTGGACGCGATCTGGCACACCGCGCCTGGGCGAGACTCTCCACTTTGTGAATGAGGCACGCCTCACCTAGGAAGCGATCTGGCACTCCGCGCCGATGAGACTCTTTTAAAGATCTTAGCCTACTATAAATGTTGTTTAGACTCTTACTAAAGATCTTACTCATTCTCACAGAGACAAAACAATACACGTAGCCTACTATAAATGTTGTTGAGATTTTTATTAAGTTGAAAGTCGGTAACAAAACAGAGACAAATAGCTACACGTCAAGCAATGTCATTTATTTCCTAAAATACGTTTTACGAATCCAACTTACATTACCACTGCACACTCACAACCTTACAGATAACGTATAGAAGTTGTATTAGCATTTGTATTCAAAGTTTACACTTTAATCTAACAAAGTACTCACCGTTTAACAATACAACTTCCACAAGTTACAGATTATCTTTGACAACATTGGCGCCCACATGTGATTGACAACACTGGCGCACACATGTGACATCACACAGATAAATGACTGTGTAGCTATTTGTTTTGTCTCTGTGAGAATGAGTAAGATCTTTAGTAAGAGTCTCAACAATGTTTATAGTAGGCCAAGATCTTTAATAAGAGTCTCATGTGCGCCCGGGCCCCTGCCTCTATGCAATGCGGCGCGGAGCGCAGATCGCGTCCTAGGTGAGGCGCGCCTCATTCAAAAAGTAGAGCGTCTCGCCCAGGCGCGGAGTGCCAGATCGGGTCCTGGACCTTAGCTCTAATTGCGTATAAGGACATCACACGGCTTTCATCAAGTCACATTGTGTCAAGATGGCTAACGTTCAGTGCAACAACTCGATTCGCTCTTTGAAAGAACCTCCTTTAAGTCGGTGTACTAATGAAGATAAATTGACAAGGATCAAGACAGCTTTCTAAGTTTTCGACCACTACCCTGTTTTGTGAAAAAAAAATGATTTAAAGCCCCATTATGCAACAATTATACTTCAGAATTAGGGTTAGGATAAGCAGTTTAACCTTAAAATAATAGCTTACAAAAAATTGGAGCGCAATGACTTTTAATATGGAGAATAGCCCCCGTGCCATTACCATACCAGGGTCCATAGGCATATAACTGCGTTCTGTAGTTTTGCCTGCCGCAGCCCGCCGGCCTGACTTGTTACTTTCTGCCGATCTAGTAAGTAGCTTATTTGACGTCTTGCTTTGTCTTGTGTTGCACTTGCTTGATGTTTGACTGTGTAAGGACAGTCGTTGAGTTGACTAGTTTGTCATAATGTCAAAGTCAGCACATTTCAAGAGATTTTGTTAGTTTTAGCTGCTAGCATACCTTTAGCGAATAGCTATTGATCCGTTGTGCTGCTTTAACATGAGCGTCAATGAGAGAGATCTGGGGTGATTTCTGGAGAAAGTAATTTGAGTATTTTAAATACAAAATTACTCCACTCTAAAGTATTTTGTAACAAATTACATTCGATTTTTTATCGGCCCTATCAAATACAAATTACAAAATACTCAAAAGCAAATTAACTAGTATTTCAAATACAAGTAATTGAAATACTGCCCATCTCTGACCAGCAGGGCATAGACACATGTTTGCAGGCTGATAGGGCTGATATCTGTGACTTGGCTTCTCTGAAGAGAGTTCTTATGAACATGTGAAACATCACTCACTGACATTGTAAGAAAAAATAACCCAAGGCCCTTTGACCTCTTCTCAGGACATGTGCGTCTGTCAGACCTGGGTTTGGCTGTTGAACTCCCCCCAGGAAAAGACTTGACTACGGGATATGCAGGAACCCCAGGTCAGTCTTACACTTACACTTACACTGACAACCTCAGCATCACCTCTCCATCCCGATGTCATAAAAGTTACTGAGTACCCAGAGATGTTTTCCTAATCGGTGACTGTAAAAGGGCCCACTAAAAACAGACATTAAAAACAGTAGAATATGCTTTCCATACTTAGTTTTTGTCCCTGCTATCACCTTAAGATCTATACTCTGTTGGGTTCACCATCAGGCTTCATGGCCCCTGAGCTGATAGAGAAAAAAGAGTATGACTACACTGTGGACTACTTTACCCTGGGTGTCACCCTCTATGAGATGGTCGCTGCCAAAGGTCCTTTTCGAGTTCGAGGAGAGCAGGTACTGAAATGCGAATGGTATGTTACAATCTTTTAGCTCAGCAAGATTACATCTGAAGAGAATCTCAAAAGCTGAGAAGGTGTTTGCTAAACAGAACATCTAACTGCATTATTCTGTTACTTGTTATATTTGGAAATATTTGACATCTTTGGCCTTGTGATGGCATCTAACCTTAGGTAGAGAACAGCGAGGTGTCTCGGCGCATCCTAAAGGACCCAGTGTCCTACCCAGACAAGTTTAGCAAGGAGCTGAAGGACTTCTGTGAGGGCTTAATGGAGAAGGACCCAGCCAAACGTCTCGGCTTCAAAAACAACGAGTGCACAGAGCTCAAAAACCAGGCCTTCTTTAAAGACCTCAACTGGGGACGACTTGAAGCAGGTGAGTAGATTTGAATTACAACACTAGCTCTTACAACCTCAGGTAATTCATCTTGTGCTGTGTCTGAATAACCAACTCACCCATACACTCATTCAGATACAGTAGCTCTGTCAAAAAAGGAACTTCTATCAGTATCACCTTAGTTCATACTAGAGAATAATAATAATGATAATAATAGACTTTATTTGTCATTGTGCATTAGATACACAACGGAATTAGTTTGTGCAACCACAAAAAAAAAGTGCAGTTGTGCTGGGTGGAGGGTAGGAGGGTAGTGTGATTATTAAGTTCTGTGATGGCCCTGGGGATGAAACTGTTCTGCAGTCTGGAAGTGCGGGCTGTAGTGGCCCGGTAGCGCCTGCTAGAGGGTAGCAGGGTGAAGAGATGGTTTGCGGGGTGAGTCTCATCCTTCAAAATTCCACATGCTCTGCGGAGGCAGCGCGTCCTAAAGATGTCGTCCAGAGGAGGCAGTGGAAGTCCAACTACTCTCTCAGCAGATCTTATGACCCGACTGAGGGTTTTCCTGTCCTTGTCTGTGCAGTTGACATACCATGCAGTGATACAGTATGTGATCACACTTTCAATGCAACAGTGGTAAAAAGACCTAAGCAGCTCGAGAGACAGGTTGTTTTTCTTCAATATCCGCAAGAAGTAGAGCTGTTGTGCTTTCTTAACTGTGGCAGTTGTGTTCATCAACCATTTCAGGTCCTCTGAGAGCATAACCCCCAGGAATTTAAAGCAGGAGGTCCTCTCTACTTCCTCACCATTGATGGTGAGGGGTTAAAGGTTCGCCTTTTGCCGTCTGAAGTCGACTATGATTTCTTTTGTCTTTCTGACATTCAGGGTCAGGTTGTTTTCGTGACACCATTTTGTCAGTCTGTCAACTTCGTCTCTGTAGGCACTTTCATTTTCATGGGTGATTTGTCCTACCACAGTGGTGTCATCTGCAAATTTGATTACAGTATTTGAAGGATGGTTGTTGGTGCAGTCATGTGTGTAGACTGAGTAGAGCAGGGGACTCAATACACAGCCTTGAAGAGGAACCCCATGGCAGGTTTATTTTTCTATGGAACACAGAAGAACTCTTAAGAAACCAGTTTTTAGTTCTTTCCCACCCTAATCACTGATGTGCTGCTGGCTATCTAATTTTGCTATACAATTTGAATGCAACTCTTATTTGAATGACAACTGGCAATCGATGCAGTCAATAGATAATGATGATAATGGTCGAATAATCTTTCTGGATGAATTCCCCCTTCAAAGAATAGGTTGAGTTAACAAGATAGGATATTACATCCAGATGTGACACCTTAATATGCTCAACAAGAATTCAGAGTGTTTAGTCTTATTTAAAGGGTGTCACACAATCTCTGTCTTTTAATCACAGTAAGAACACTAACTTTTCATTCACCTCCACCCTTTGCCCTGCATCTCGCAGGCATGCTAGACCCTCCGTTCGTCCCTGACCCTAAGATGGTGTATGCCAAAGACGTGGGCGACGTGGGCGCCTTCAGCACGGTCAAAGGCGTGCTCCTGGACAACAACGACACCGCGTTCTACGACGACTTTTCCTCCGGCAACATCCCCATCCCCTGGCAGGAGGAGATGATTGAGACGGGCGTGTTCGGCGAGCTTAATATATGGGCAGAGAAAGGCAAACTGCCCGACGACCTCAACCCAGACTTTATCCCCAAGGCGGGTGGGGCCTGCATACTGCTGTGAGCCAATAGGAAGGGACTAAGTAGAGGTGAAAGGGAAAGACAAAGAGGAGGAAATGAACAACAAAATGGAGGAGGAAGTAAGTAAGGGATAATCAGGAACTGACTGAAGGGGAAATTGATTGAAGTAAAATGGAGATTAGCGTAAACAACCTAGGACAAAAAAGCATTGATGATTTAAGCAAGAGAATGAGAGGGAGAGGATGCATGAGTATGTGTGAATAGGAGGATGAAAAGAAAGACACAAAGAAAGAGAGGAGCAGAGCAAGGGAAAGCACGTGTGCAAAGTGTGTTTGCAACTAATATTCAGAGTGCGAGAGTGAGAATATGGAGGTACATATTGCCCTTCAATGGGGGTTCCATGGAATGGAATTAGAATATCTGAGGTGGCTGTAGGTGAATAACAGGAGACACCGTCTGATCTAAGTGATGAGGATTCTGGTGCTTTAAGTCCTCCATGAGTCATAGGTAGTGAACAGTTTTAAAAACCCAAATGGTGGAATGTGGAATATGTTTTATACTCTATTTTCATGTACAGTTTACATCATTCCATCTTTCTGCTCTTGTTCCTGCCTCCGAGTGTGTGAGTCGACTAAAAACACACACACACCATGTACCACCTCAAAAATGAATGAATCATGAATCACTGTGATGTATCTCAGCATGTAATATTACAGTGACAAGCACAGATTATGATGTTCATAATTACTCATGTCCCAGATAAACTTCCATCCGACTACACCCGTAATACTGTAACTCAAAGGCTGGTGAGGTCATTGCCATGGCTGTATATCTATGTGAAATTATAAAGGAAAATCTGCATGTTTTGTAATATAATATTATTTTATATTTCTTAAATTCACAGCTGCGAAAATATAATGACTGGCATTGTGCTTCTAATTCACATCTTTCATATCATTCCGCCAGTATTTATTTAACATAATGGAAAGTTATTGTAACTTGAAGTCAACAAGTAATGTGCTTCGCAATACTAAAACTTTAAAGTTCTATTTGCTTGAAGAACAATTTTTTCTTAGCGGAAATCATGAAACGGCAACAAAATAATTAAAAAGAGGTATTTTTGGAGGAATGTCTTCTATCGTTTTGAAAAGTAACCGTATAATAAGAAGGATAATGTATAGTCCAGCATTCATTATCTAAAAATAAACAATACATTATCCCTTACATATTATATTAATTCAAATTATACTAAAATAACAGAAACCAATGTCTTCTAGTTCAGGTACCTCACTAACTACAAGCATTTGTAATTTTATTATTTTAAAACTGCATATGTTTTGTAGATGTTTGATAAAATATGAAATTCTGTCTTAATGATAAAAGAACGGATAATGATTTTGTGTAATCAATAAAGTATGTATCAGCAACTTGTGCTTTTTTCATTGTTTAATATTAATGTGGCTTAAAGGTGCATAATGTAGGATTTAGAGACATCTAGTGGCATGGTATGCTAACTGACTTCCCCTCCTTCACCCCTCCCTTTACAAGCATGTAGGATAACGTGTGTCGCCCATAAGTTGCCATAAAAACACAAAAGGCCTTCTCTAGAGCCAGTGTTATGGTTTGTCGATAATGGGCTCCTGTAGAAACATGGCTGTGCAACATGGTAAACTCTGTGGAAGAGAGACCACTCCCTATGTACAGTGCCCTCCAGAATTATTTGGACCCTATAGGAAAACATTTTTTGATTATCCTCATGATCTTTCTTTCAAAATATTCACAAAAATATAACCTTGAATTGAAGTTACATAATTGAAAGACAAAAATTATTATTCTCACATTCATATTTCTCAAAAATATGTGTGCCACAATTATTGGCACCCCTTCATTTAATATTTTGTGCATCCTCCCTTTTCCAAGATAACAGCTCTGAGTCTTCTCCTATTATGTGTGATGAGGTTGGTGAACAATTGACACGGGATCTGAGACCATTCCTCCATACATCTCTCCAGATCCTTCAGATTCCGAGGTCGACTCTTTTGGAAATGACAACCTTATGCTTATGCTTATGATGTTTGAAAGTGAATTTAAATGTAATGAACATTTCAAATGATTTAGCCAGCTGAATAATTATTCCAAGACTAGTACAGATAAATAATATGAAAATAACTGTACAATGTCAACAAAAAGGTTTAAAATCAAACAGAAATATTTCACCGCACCACTTTATCTCATTGTCGCTTAAGCGCTTTAAACATTTAAATTATTGCCATGATAGTGGAAATCGTTTTTTTAAACAGTTTAGAGATTTTCTTCATTTTCATTTCCTTATTTGTGCAGCTCAACAACTTTTCGTTGCACATCGTCACTGTGTTCTTGGGTCTTTCCCATAGTGGTAAATTACTTCTGGAATAGTTATGCTCCAGTGGCACAGGAAGTCATGATTGACCACTTCCTAATTCCTAATCAAACAGGTGAACTTAAAAATATAAAACATGACTGGAAATATACTTCAGTTAGATCTTAATTATAAGAATTTTTTAGGGGCGCCAATAATTGTGGCACACATGTTTTAGAGAAATATATTTATCTGTCTATTATTATATGTCTATTTTTACTTCAATGAAAGGGTAGGATTTTTGCCAATATTTTGAGTGAAAGACCAAGAGGATAAACAGCCTTCGTTTACTCATATTTACGAAGGGTGGTGCCAATCATTCTGGAGGGCTCTGTAGATATGAAGGGCTCAGTCTAAGCTAACGAACAACAACGATTCATAACTACAGGTGATAATGCACATAAAAACATAATTTTGAATACTATATTCCATTTCTGTTTATAGATCACTCTAAATCCTACACACTGTGCCTCGAACTGTAGACACACTGTAGGTTTCATTTAATGATGGTGATATTTTTCACAGTCCGTTGCTTTTGTAACATTTATAAAAAATGTAAATTATTATTAGCAAGAATTTCTCTTTATCCAGAAAGAAAGCTTCATGTTAACACAAGTAAATAGGGTCAAATTGTGCAAAAATCTGGAAATACCCAGATATCAGTAGTGGTCACTTTGTCTGTGCAAAATACCCACTGCTATGAAATGCTCAGTTATGGAAAGTCTCTGATGAACTGAAAGGTCGTAATTTTCAGAAGTATTCTTCAGTTGCTTCTGTTGCTCGGGGTAGAATTGTGTGTGTGGCTGCTGGCTCACCAGCTTACTTCTCTCTTTTAGAGACTGTTTTGGCCACAGGCTCAACGGCTTCCTCTCCGATTGACTTTTGCGTCCACCTGAAACCACAGACTAACCAGCAGTTCCACTTTCCATATTTGGCTTTTTGCTTTCCTGCATGGAAAAGTTGCTGATTTTAAGAAGACTGACAAACAGGTCACAGATAAAACAGCAATAAAACCATGTAGTGGTACAAACTGCAGTAAATATATTGTTTTCACTTAGGCACGGAGACAGGAAGATCTACTTGCCAAATGTCCCTGAATGACAATACTTCTGTGACACATTAACCCACCTCACAAGATGGGAAAACAAACAGGTTCTCTGTAGTCAAGGAGTCAGACTTATGTTATCTGTGTTAGGACACACCTTATCATGAAATACTGATATGTTTGAGGGGTGGTAAACAGTTGTGGCTGTGGTTGATTTCAAAATGGGGAAATTAATGGGGTCAACTATGCTGTTCAAGAGGCCTATTACCTTGTATGTTTGATACCCTTTGAGCACAGCCTGTAGCACGTAGCATGTAAGATTTTTGGATATATATGTATATATTTCCACACACAGACATATAGTTTTACATCTCTTTTTCTTTGCATGCATACATCAGAAAGGAGGTTGCATTGATGACTGAGCAAGCATAATCTAATTATATATATTTATATATATATTTATATAAATCTGTATACATAGTTATATATAATTAGATTATGCTTGCTCAGCCATCAATGCAGCCTCCTCTCTGATCTATGCATGCAAAGAAATAGAGATGTGAAACTATATGTCTGTGTGTGGAAATGGATGACTTTTTATCTCAGTTCTACACCCAGAACCTTAGGTGCAAGCGTTTTTCATAGAGGTCCATAGAGTGTTAATTCTGTTAAAACTTTCTCTAATTTAAGGTATTAAATCTAAACACCACACAGAAGTTGACAGAATGTTGTGCAGCACTGTTGTTTCTGAGGTGATGAAAGAGATTTCCAGTAGTAATGGTTTTTCTATAATAATTTTTCGAACAATTTAACAACAAGACAATGACCTGTCCCATGAAAGGGAAAATTTTGAGTTCCCTCTTTGCAAGGGGAACATGAAGCATCCATGACCCAAAAGGAGAAGTGCACCTTAAAGTGAAACATGTGACATTGGAGGACAACGTCACACTGAGCGATCTTCACACACACGCTCAAGTCGAACAACATGAACACATGAGGTAGTATCTCTCGCTTTCCATACACTTTATAATATTTAATAATATAATATATATGTTTAACACCAAGATATGCAGTGTGCAAATATGTCATGCACTTTATAGAAAGATGCAGAGTTGTTCTAGAAATAATTTCAGTGTGTCATAGTGTGCCATTTTCTTTAAGCTTTAAACGGAGCAGGCAAGCCTTGAATGAAACATCCAGGACATCAGCAAACGACTCACCATGCAATCAAGGAAGCCTCCAGTGCCACGCAAGCCTGTCCCTCCCCCTAAACCGAACCTCCAGCCTCCACAGGCTTCGTTTGGCCCCAGACCCTGGCCCTCAACAAGGGGCCACCACTGCAACAGCAGCGCCAGGCAGATGCCCCCTCATCTCACCCTACGGAGGAACCAGGCCCGAGGGCCAGCTTCAGAGGATGATAAGCCTCCAGCAAGAAGCCCCCTGCCCCACAGTCCCAGCCTGCTCAGCAGAGACACCACCACAGAAGAGTTCTCCACTCCATCACCGTCTCCCAGGGAAACAGGGCTCACTGTGACGCAGGGCAAAGAGGAGAAACCAGAGCTAAAATGGCAGAAGCCCCACTGTAGGCTGGCTCCCGAGCATGGATGCCGATCAGGTTAAAAGCATATTTCATTCTATTTTGCTGGGGCTGTTGTTTTTTTTAAGAATAGCATCAATGTTAATCTGTTTTGGATTCTGTGAGGAAATGGTTCTTTCACAGTGAATTATAAATTACAAAATGACAGCAGAGCAATGTGTAAGGGATGTGATCATGTGTTATTTTCAGGATTATATTCAATCCACAAATGCAGAATAACTGATATGTGCCAGTATGTAAATATGCACATTTCATTCACTTTTCCCCTCTGACTCTAAGACCAGCCAAAGTACCAGGTGACATAGTATCCATTCAGCTAGTAGAGTCACAGTCACTCAATATCTCTCTCTTTATCTATCTCTTTCTTTCTCTCTCTCTCCCTCTCTCTCTCTCTCTCTCTCCCTCTCTCTCACTCATATCTCTCTCACACACACACACACACACACACACACACACACACACACACACACACACACGCACGCACAAACACACACACGCACGCACGTATGCACGCACACACGCATGCACGTGCACACACACACACACACACTCTCTTTCTTCTCTGTCTCTCTCTCTTTCTCAGCACCAGATGGAAGTGAAAAGACAGACAGTAATGGAGTAGAGAGTGAGCAGCCGCTGTCGACTCCCTGTAGCACCGTGGAGCACAAGCCCAACCCCTGCCTCTGCTTATGCCACCAACACAGACCTGGCATGCAGCTGGTCTGGGTCCCAGTGCTGGACGGGGCAGACACAGGGCATGACCCCCCCACAGAGAAGACAACAGAAGAGAGCATGGAAACTACCCCAGAAAGGGAAGAGAGGAATGAGAAGTCGGAGAAAAGCGGTGGGGAAGTTAATGTGGATTGTGTCTATGAAGACTGGCCAGACATTGAGTACGAGTGCATGACCAATGTTGTGAAACCCCTTCCACCACCGAGGCCAGCACAGATAGCGTTGCAGCCTGCCGCCGTGCTCCCCTTCCGAGACATCTGTCCCATCATCACAAACACCAAATGCAAGGCAAACTCCCCGACTCCCCCACGCAGAACTGGACAGGGGAGGAAAGAGAAGTCCCTTTCTCCGAACCCCTTTGTGGAGAGTCGGCCCCTGCCCCCCATACCTGTTCCTCAGAGTTACAGGCAGCGCTCCGAACCCTTCCTCTCCCACGTGCTGTCCCCACGTGGGGGTCCTCCGCCCAGCCGGAAGAAGCCCATCAAGAGCACCTATGAGGACACCTATGAACACTTCTACTCCCCTATTAATGAGTCAACACCAGAGAAATCAGGTGAAGACTTACTAAATCCTTTTGTTCCCTAACCAGCTAACGTTAGCTCCAGAAGAGTGGCTTTAGCTAGCCAGCTAAGTTCACCCTCTTTGTTTAAACCCCTTAACTTTCATTTGAGATATAGCATACTGCGCCTGCCAGCTAACAGAATATCATTCTTTCAAGTGACCGCTTTTGTCAGAACATTAACCAGTCATAACAGTAATTTAACAGCCCATGTTACCTAACAACCTTTAGTCATCAATAGCGTTAACTCTTCAACTTCATTACATTTTACCTTAATTTCTCTCATGTTATGTACTGGTTTGTTCGAAGTCAGGGAATGGGCTTTAGTAAGCACTAGCCACATGACAATGTATGCAAAGTAGCTGATGTTCCGAGAAAACCCACACCCTGCAACATCCCCTTTTTCAGGCACTGGTATGCATGCTTACACAAGTCTATGTCACGTTATCAACTACAATCAGGCAGGTTTAATTACCACTGATATACCTATCACTGACTGATGTTTAGTACACTTAGGATACAATTCACCCTGGCTAATTTTTTCTTTCAGATGTGAACCTGAGTGATGATTATGAGTGTGTGTCTGCAGACAACAAAAAGTAAGTTTGTCCACCATGCGTTCACACACACAAACACACACATGTGTACACACACATACACACAAAATATGGCTAATATCTATGTCTATATCTATGTCAAAAACCGCCATTTTTTTTTTTACATTTTGCTTTGCATTAAGTCCTCCTGTGTACATTGAGATTCAAGGAGATTCACCCCCTAGCCTACAACCCTTGCAGGAGGGACCCAAAGACGTAAGAGAAGTTGACTTATTTCTCCAGATACATTTTCCAAGGAGGTGGGAGATTCATAAACTCACAGCCACAGAATGATACTGAATAAAATCATTTCATGTGTTGAGTTGATGCATGTCACAGAGAGCACAAATATGTCTTAAACTGGCAGTAATGATCCATCACCTCTTTTTCACTAACCTTTCCCTTGGAAGCTTCGCAGAACTTACACTGCACCCCCCAAAAGCGAGAACCCATCTAGCAAACAGGTGAACAGCCTACGTAATAGTAACAGCCAGGTCAGCAGGGCTAATTCGGTGGCTGCCGTGGACTCCACCGCGCAGCGCAAGAGGAGGGATGAGCCGGCGGTCCCCCTGTGGCAGGAGCGGCTGGAGGTGAAGATGAGTGGCGTGCTGGACTCGCTCAGCCACAGGCAGCTCCTGCTGCAGGAGGTGAGGGACAACATTACAGCAGAGGAGGAACTGGAGCACATTTAAAGCAACAGTGTGTGAAAAATGTGTATTTTTAAAACAACAAGGTGTGAAAAATGTGTATATGTATATTTAAAGCGGTGTGTGAAATTTTTTTATTTTTTAAACAACAGGGTGTGAAATATGTGTATATTTTAAGCAACAGGGTGTGAAAAATGTGAATATTTAAAGCAACAGGGTGTGAAAAATGTATATATTTAAAGCAACCGGGTGTGAAAATGTGTATGCAAAGAGGTATTTTAATATCGCCTGAGCACTTTATGACAAATAACGCTGATGTCTTTTGGGCCTTCAAACTTCTTGCTAGAGCATGTTTGAAGTGTTGACCTCTGAGGAGTCCTACCTATGTTCCTTGCTGGTATTGACGGATCACTTCCTGGGGTCACGCGAGCTGAATGAGACCCTTGTGATTCATGACAGGAAGAGGCTTTTCTCCAACATCATCCAAGTGTACGAAGTCAGTGAGAGGTGAGAAAACATAGAATAGAAGGGGGAAACTTAACACCAAGCCTTAATTCTGTGTTTGTGGGTACACATGATTTCACCTCTAAGACAAAGTATGCTGAGTACAAAAAGTAATGATTTGTGTTAAAGTCAAATATGTTACTCTATGTGGACCATGCTGTTAAAACATCAGCTTTAGTCCAGTGATATTTGTGCGTGACCCATACAATGTGGTTTTTCTCTCAGATTCTTGGCAGATCTGCAGGAACGAGTGGACCAGAGTGTCATCATCTCAGACGTGTGTGACATTATCCTCCTCCATGCCCAAAACCACTTCTCTGTGTACACTGATTATGTCCGTGACCAAGGCTACCAGGAGAAGACACACAGCACCCTCATGTAAGCATAACACCCTGGTATACAATAAAATCAAAGGCTAACTTAGATTTAAAGAGTAGTTTTAGAAACTTAGATTTAGAGAGTACAGCCTAGGCCAGCTAAGATGTGTGTTCATAATCTATTCCACAGGCAGACCAACAAGTCTTTTGCTGTGGTCATGCGGAGACTGGAAAGTTCTCCACTGTGCAAACGACTCCCATTTACTTCATTTCTACTTCTACCGTTCCAAAGGATCACTCGACTGAAAATACTCATCCAGGTAGTTAATGGTTGTGTGTTGACATAATGTGTGTGTGTTTGTTTGTGTGTGAGTTTGTTTGTGTGTATTTGAATTATACACAGAGAAAGAGAGTGATATAATGGATGCATTGCCTTTCTCAGAATATTTTGAAAAAGACAGAAGAAGGATCAAATGAAGAGCAAACATCTTCCCAAGCTCTCGCTGCGGTGTCTAAAGTAGGTCGACAGCCATTTTTAAAATGCATCTTACTGGTGTTTAGTTTGCTCACATCCCAAAGCAACAACTAGGTGTTGGAGAAGAAATCACATGTTTGGATCACACCATCTGATATTGTGTTCCATCAGTGTTTCCCACACAAAGTTAAGACCTAATGTTTAAGCAACAATAGTAGCCTTGCCCCTAAAATGACAGTGGTCTGCACTTTTATGAACATGTGATCATCAAACATCTGCCATTATGCCATTTTTCAGATCATAAAGGATACAAACACTCAGGTTGGGAAGATGAAGCAGATGGAGGAGCTCATTAGCATTGCCAATAATCTGGAATTTCAAAAACTCAAGGTCAGTAGAAAAACACCAATAAGTGCAACACAAACCTTTAATGCATTTCACCTCAGGTGTCAGAGCCTGGATGTATGTAGTACCGGCCCATATGATGCATGTCGTAGTGGCCCATATGATGCATGTCGCAGTGGCCCATATGATGCATGTCGTAGTGGCCCATATGATGCATGTCGTAGTGGCCCATATGATGTATGTAGTACCGGCCCATATGATGCATGTCGTAGTGGCCTGTATGATGTATGTCGTAGTGGCCCATATGATGCATGTCATAGTGGCCAATATGATGCATGTCGTAGTGGCCCATATGATGTATGTAGTACCGGCCCATATGATGCATGTCGTAGTGGCCCATATGATGTATGTAGTACCGGCCCATATGATGCATGTCGTAGTGGCCTGTATGATGTATGTCGTAGTGGCCTGTATGATGGTTGTCGTAGTGGCCTGTATGATGTATATCATAGTGGCCTGTATGATGTATGTAGTACCGGCCCATATGATGTATGTAGTACCGGCCCATATGATGTATGTCGTAGTGGCCCATATGGTGTATGTCGTAGTGGCCCATATGATGGTTGTCGTAGTGGTCTGTATGATGTATGTCTGGCGGCCCATATGATGTGTTAAGGAAAAAACAATACATCATTTGTTCAGACAGATAAAGCTGAGAGGAATCAGAGCATGTCGACTTTAACCATTAACATTTTTTTTTCTGGTCCATCTTCTACCAAATCACAGGCTGTCCCGATAGTGTCTAAGACACGCTACCTGGAGAAACAGGGTGAGCTTACGGAACTGTCCAAAGCTGGCTCTTATTTTAACATCCGCCTCAGATTCCTGCCTGTCTATGTCTTCCTCTTCAACGATCTCTTCATCCTCACAAATAAAAAAAGGTCAGCTCAACATGTCAAAGCATTTCTTTCCTCAATGATTATTTCAAATTGGGGTATATCTAACTTGCTGACATTGTAACTTGTTGAAAATGTTAAAATGAACATAACTATGCACGAATAAATATCTACATATAAACGTATACGTATAAATCTGGTATACCTGAACTGTGTGTGACTGCATGTTCAATAAACATAAAATGATCCCGGGCCTGCTACCAACCCCCAGCCAGGACCGATATGTAGTGATCGACCACGCTCACCGGTCCCTGGTTCAGGTCCAGGCCGTCGGGGAGGCTGAACTTCGAGCGCGGTTTCAGCACTGCCTCTGTCTGACCCTCCTGGAGAACCACCAAGGCCAGCGCTGCGAGAGGCTGCTAAAGGCCAACACAGAGTATGTAGACACGTGCAGACAAATGTGATCTATCACAGGAGGCCAACACAGAGTATGTAGACACGTGCAGACAAATGTGACTCATCTGATCACAGGATGTGGTTGTAGTGGATAATCAAAGGTCCCGTGCACTGATGTCTTCCCGTAGGGCTGACATGCACCGGTGGATCGCAGCACTGCCCTCTCTGACTGACCCTCAGAAGAGTGAGAATGAGGCTATCTATCAAGACTGGGGTAAGTAGCAAACCCGCATCTTCAATGGGGGACTCCACCCAGAGAGAGAGAGAGAGCAATGGATGCGGGGACCAAAGGTGGGATTCACCTGAGGAATTTAAAGCAGACAAACTGAAGATTTTTAGTGTTGATATTAACTCATGTTGACATTACGTTTCAGTGACTGCACAACAAATAGATGACCACCCAAAATGTATAACATGGTTCTCAAATTAACCTGTGTGTGTGTCTGTGTCTTAGACTGTCCACAGGTTCAGTGTGTGGATCAGTACACGGCCCAGCAGGCCGATGAGCTCTCCTTGGAGCCCGGAGACATAATCAATGTGGAGCGCAAGACCGGTGAAGGTCAGCACATCTACCACCCATCTCTCCACAGCATCTCTTCACCATCTAGCATCTCTCAGCAGCATCTCTTCAGCATCATTCATTGAGCATGAAATATAATCATGACACCCACACATTACCTGACATTATTTTTCTCAGACATACTGTATGTTTCCTAATGATTCTTGACAGTCGGAAGATGTCAATTTGTAGTTAAATAGCTCTAAGCTGTTTTGATGGGCAATGCCACCGTACTGGGTGATATTTGGG
Source organism: Sprattus sprattus (assembly GCF_963457725.1). Lineage (NCBI taxonomy): Eukaryota > Metazoa > Chordata > Actinopteri > Clupeiformes > Clupeidae > Sprattus > Sprattus sprattus. The sequence continues at coordinate 54,500,705 of NC_137920.1, read as the reverse complement.
CAGCAGATAAGCACATACTATGCTCCTACTCTAACCTCCATCCATCTTTATGAAAAGCGCCCTTTCTCTCCTTCATACTGTGATCATGCTCCTCATTAGGCTGGTGCGAGGGGATCCGTCTCTCGGATGGACAGAAGGGCTGGTTTCCTCCCACAAACGTTGTGGAGATCACCAACGAACATCAGAGAAGACGCAACCTCCTTGAAGAGTTCCGCATTCTCAAATTAGCTGCAAACGTATCACAGAGTAAACAACAATAATAACAACAACAAAAAAGCAAGGTAGCTTCTTCCCATCAATAGTGTGGCCGTATATATTGTCTTTGTTTTTATGTTTTATTGAATTACCACATGTTTGTACAATACATGATTCTTCTACATACAATTAGCATGATTTTCATGCGAACGGTTCTGCGTGTTCCCTTTGATAAGACACAGAATCATTACATTAAGTATACTCAAATATATGTATACAGTTCATGCATTTTAGAATCTGATTGTAAAAACAAAATGATGTGTATATTTCTGTTACTCAAATATGTAAATAAAGGCATAACAATAATACACAGAATAGAATTTCATGTCTACGAAGCAAAATAAACACCAAAAGTTAGATTTGGTCAAATTATATACGTTCCGAGTGATGGTAGCCATGACGGCAAGCGCTTTCTGTGGGAATGCAGGGATCCGACCCCAGCACCATGGCAACTGTGCAGGTGACAGGTATTTCACCTCAGACAACAGGGGGGACTTTGCAAAGCAAACAGAAGGATGGGCACACACACACACACACACACACACACACACACACACACACACACAAAGAAAGAAATGGTAAGTAGTGTCAAAAGCCAGGCGTAGATTAAGGCATAGAGAATAGGGCATCACATACCTGCTTAACCGTCATCCACCCGTTTCAATAATGTGCATTTTTTGTCCTTTAAGAACAGAACAATTAGTGTGAGTAAATAAGTGAGTATGACAAGAGTATGCTCAATGTGCACATTTGTTAATACACATCCGGTGTGGCTGTACGGCTGTCCCTCTCACCCGTGAGGAAGGGCTGCTTCCAGTGCTCTGTGCTGTGTGAGCGGAGCCTCCTGGAGCGGGGGGTGGCAGGGCTGGGCGTGCGGCTCTGAGGCTGGAAGATGCTCAAGGTGTGCGTGCCATTGGCTGGATGAATGCAGCCAACTGGAATCCTGGTTGGATAAACGCAACAGAACAGCAGTCATGGTTGGGTGATTTACTCAGGAGAACAAGGCCCAATCTCAATACTTCCCCTTACCCCTTATCTTACCCCTTACCCTTGAAATTGCGCGTTCATGTGAGAGCTAGTGGTGTCTCAATACCCAACTTGATCAAGATTAAGGGGTAAGGTTAAGGGGTGTATGACCCTCGTTTTTGAGATGATCAGAGAGCTACCTTAACTCCAAGGGCTATCCCAGAGCACACCGCGAAACCAGCTCGGGAATTTTCAAAAAAACATGGCTGCTTGAAGCGAGGAATATTTTACATGAATAAAGCTATCTACACAACTTTTTATATGTTTATAATGACTCGGTTTGATCTGAAATGTGCTGCTCGAACGATGCATAGTATTGTCGGTCTTAACTGAAGCTTTCAAACGGTAGTTTTAGGATACAATTAGCGCGTATACCACCACTCCATTGGCTTATATGGTAGCTTGCCAGCTATCATGCTACATACACTACATGTAAGTATTTTTGGCTTATAATTAATTTAAAAATGACGACAGTCTTGTTTCGTGCTCTACACAGTTGTATACATATATATTTGCAACCATGTTCTTAATTAGACTTTTTTTAAATCACTAGTTTCATAGCTCATACAGTCACGCATGACGTACCCGAAACCGAGCGGCGTCTCATTTCATAGGGGAAAGATCTCAGCCCTTGGCCCTTACACTTGCAAGTGCTAGGGTTAAGACTAAGACAAGACTAAGCAAAAGGGGCAAGGAGAAGAATCGAGATTCGGCCCAAGTCACGTGGAAAGGCTCCGTGTCTCACCTGAAGTTGAGGTGCTGTTTACTGGGAGGCTTCTTATGGGACAAATATTTAGGGGTGTATCTCACTTCATTAATGTAGTGCAGCTGGCCATCTGTCAGCTGCAATAACGTTGAGAAATGTGGGGACATGGTTTATGAATTAATAAATGACAAAGAATGGTTTGAATTACTTGCATGAAACATATTAGTGTTCCACCGACTAAGGATACCTTTCCTTTTTATCTTTAGGCAGCAAAGAGTACAGCCCCAAACAAATGACCAGGTCTAGACCATAGACAGTTTTTTTCTGCACTTCATTTACACTTTGACTACCTTGATCTAGATGATCTAGACTATTTATGCATAATAACTATATTTTGACTATGTTATCTGTATCTGGAGAAACCAGACCACTGACCTTGAACAAAAATCAGAAATGAAGCTGCTATGCCATCGTGGTCTACTCACAATTTTAACAGTACCACAGGTCTCTATGGTGAAGCTGAAGAGAGCTCGGGTGTGGTTGGTCTCCAGGGGTCGGCAGGATGGGTTCAGAAGAGAGGTCCATTTAGGGTCAATGGGCGGGAACACATCTGATGTGTCAATCAAAACTACTACTCTTCCATCTGGCAAACAAACTGCAATAAAAAGGTTATTAGTGAGATCATTGCCCACTAAGTCCTTAATCCTTTAGTAATTAAGTACATTCTGATTTTCTCTGGAATGTTCTTAATGAGATGGTGGTCATCCTGTACCTCTCACCAACTTTAAGCCAATATCCCAGGATAATTTATGTTTTAATAAGCAAGTCTTTTTACCCAGCATTTCCTGCACAGGGAAAACACAGCGTTGCCTGTGAGTGATGTCCTCTCCTGTGTTGGCGTGTACTACCCTCAGTTCTGCACTGACCAGCAGTCCCTCCATCCCAAGACCCTGAGAGAGAGAGAGCACGAGACAAAGAAAAACAGAGCGCCAAAAATCGCTTTTAAATGAGGAGGTGATGTCTTGCAGAGAGGTATTGTTAAACTAGTCACAGAAGGAAAACGTATCTGCATGTATGACTGTTCCCTCACACTCACCTCGTAAGTCATCCCTTGACTATACAGGGGCACATCCACACTGAACTGATCATTCTTTGCAACTAAGCTGTAGCCTGTTAGCTGCATGAGCTCCCAGTCCAGCCTTTGGCCCCCAATATACACTGTCCAGTCTGTGTCCACGTTCCCATAATGCAACTGCAACTCCACTCCGCGCTGCGTACATTGTCCTTCTATTCTGGGCAACTCTGTGGCATGCAAGTCATTGGGAATTGGAGAACAAAAAACGACAAGAAATAATTAAGGTGGGGATTGAGAAAGCACTGGAAAATGTGACGGGAGAGGAAAAGGGTCAGGTCTTTACAATAATGAGCACATCAACAAAGAGTCTGCACACAGTGCAATCTCTATACACATTCCATACACACCCACGTCCTCCAGATCAGTCTCTACCATGGCAGGATGGTGATACAGGTCAGCTTCAGGTGACACGAGCAAGGAGAAGATCACGGAGAGGGTATACCTCCTGTGCCTATCACCCAAATACTGACCGAGAAGACCAACAACATGAACGAAAAGATTAGAAAGATCAAAGAGCAGATTCAAGGGCCATACCTGACTATAGCATTGTGGGGGATACCTGACTATGGCATTATTTGCTGATAGTTTTGGCCTTTGAGCTACGGAATAAACAAAAGGCTTCACTGAAGTACTTCAGCACACAGTGTTTAATGTTTAAGCCCTACCTGATGGGAGACTAGTGGGTGGGAGAAGGGGGCCTGCAGTAGGTAAGTGTGAGTGCCATTTGGGAAGGGGACGTGAGAGAGGACGAGTCCCAGGCTGCCGGCTTCGGACCAGGACACCGTCTGTCCCGCTATGGTGACGTTGACCAAGGACACGTCGGGCGGGAACACGCCCAGAGCCACAGAGAACGCGCCCTCTGAGACGATGGTGTCTGGGACAGAGAAGACTAGACGTGACTCACTGCAAAGATGCTGAAATCATGTTAGCTTTGCCACTGGGAATGATGGGAGTATACCACAGTATCCAAAACAAGAGCCAGAGAAGAAGCCATGGAGAGGATAAGATGGAGGAGTGAATTCTGCACATTACAGCAGCAAATGCATTACTTTACTTTCTTTACGTTCACAATAAAGGCCGACTGACATGACAGATGGTTTTAATGGGTCGTGATTAAGAGGCTAGTACAAATATGATTGGAAATAAGCAGATATGAATGATGCTACCACATCAAGGTGTCAAAACACTAAGCGTATACAGTCATAAGATGGCTTGTCTGTTGCATATCTTTTTATTCTCCGGTTTAGTGAAACCTCACTGTTGATGACTCTGGGTGTCTGAGGCCGGCGGCCGAGGGACACGGGCCTGAAGGTGCGCTGCTGCGTCAGGGGCCACTGGGCGTCCTCCCACTCATGCAGGTAGAACAGGTCCAGGAAGTAGGACTGGGAATATTCATTATTACTCACATGGCTCTGGAGAAGAGAGAGGGGGGGCAATGAGTACAACATCCAATACTGAAGGGTAGGAAGAGGTGTGAGGTAAGCAGACACCAAAAACCTAAGATGACGCAGACAGACATCACTAAAAATTGACAGCTCTGGCTGAATCTACAGCATAACATTTCATAACATCACGTCCTGACAAAATGATGGCTTAACAACGAGATCTTTGGAGGCCGTCCTGTTATGACCCGTGTCGCATTGTGATGTAATCTATAGCTGTACCTTCAGCAGCCCTCCTTTGGCTCCGAAAGGGACCCGTATCTCCACGGTCCCATCTTCCTGTTCCTGGATCTGATAACCCCACTGCTGAGCCATACAGCTGCTGAGGTACTGCCCCTCGACACCAACTCTCACCCTTCTGTGTGTGACTGGGGGCTGCACTACAGGTGAGAGGACCTGGGGGAAAGACCACACAATGTGCGTCCCCTCCAGCACGGCCTCACCTAACGACAGCGGAAAAAGCGTTAGGTCAGTGCCACATGTGTTGGCCTAAATGATAAATAAATGTGTATGGAACTTAATGATGAATAAATGCTGACAATGGGCAAGCAGTTTATGAGGTTGACAGTACTTTGAGCTATGTCCTGATGTAGATACTGAATAAAAAAACACAAACGTGTAGCGCAAGCCACAGAAGTATCCACTCGGAGTAGTGTCCACTGGTGCTTGTACAGAACAGTGGCACTGACCATCTCAACCTCGATCCCGTTCACCTGGAGCAGACAACAGAAGACCATTTCAGGGAGAGCAGCCCAAGCAGATCCAGAAGGTTGTCAGTCAGCTGAACACAGAGACCTACAGAGGACACTGGGCACCAGCGGGAAGCACTCCACTCTGGTGCCAGCAGCCAGCGAGCTCCTCACCTGAATGTGGTAGGAGAGTCTGGAGCCATAGGGACATCGCAGGAGGATCCGCGACCCTGTGCTGTTGATGTGATACCCCAGCAGGTGGGCCGTCCCCACGGGGACCGTCTCCTCCCTCATGCCCCCGTCCTCTCCTGGCTCCTCACTGACCACCGGCACATGGAACACCACCCTCCACTCACTCAAACCCTCCTCCAGACTCTAGAGAAACAGAAAGGAGCGCGGCAGATTATGCTACTGCTCTAACGAGTCAGACGTAAATGAATTAGCTATGGGTAATTAATGATAGATTCAAGCGTGGACTTGGTTGCTGGTATTGGAAATACAGCCGCGGAAAAAATTAAGAGACCACTTCAAAATGATCAGTTTCTCTTGTTTTACTATTTATTGGTATGTGTTAAAGTAAAATGTACATTTTAGTTTTATTCTATAACCTACTGGCACCATTCCTACCAAATGTCAAATACAAATATAGTCATTTAGATCATTTATTTGCAGAAAAATGACAATTGGTCAAAATAGCAAAAAAGATGCAGTGTCTTCAGATCTCGAATAATGCAAAGAAAACAAGCTCATATTCATTTTTAAACTACACAATACTAATGCTTTAACTTAGGAAGAGTTCAGAAATCAATATTTGGTGGAATAACCTTGATTTAAAATCACAAATAGTAAAACCAGAGAAACTGATAATTTTGAAGTGGTCTCTTAATTTTTTCTGCGGCTGTATATACAGTATATACATGTATATTTTTTTTTTCTAAGATTTATTTTTGGGCTTTTTATGCCTTTATTTGGACAGGACAGTGAAGTGTATGACAGGAAGCGATGCAGAGAAGAGGTGGAGAGAGGACTGGGAAATTACATCAGGCCAGTCCTGAACCTGTGTCCTCGCGGGCAATGAAGCCCGTACGTTTGGGGGACTTATCGGTTTGCGCCACCGTGCCCCCGTTATTGGGAATATTAATAGTACGAACCACCGGGGCAGGGTTCATCCATTCTGTACCCTTCTGGTCATCAGGAGGAGTTTGTTTCAGCACAGACACCTAGGATATGAAGTGGTGATATGCAGTAAAGAAAACATCTTCAATGACTGCTCACAGTTCCAAAATCCCTTAAAGCTTCTTATTTTAGCAATGGTGAAATTAACATTAAATCACGATGAGATTGCACCTATCAATGCATTCAATTATTAACCAGGCAACTGATTTCCTGAATGCATTTTTTTCACAATGAACTGTTCAGCTTTGCCCAACTACAGGGGTGTGGTTTGGGATCCCGGAATGGGGACTGATATGTGTAGTTATTCAAATTCATCACCTTCTATAAGTAGACAGTGAAATCAAGTATGGCATTACTCCCACAGTTTCCCCAATCATTGCTGATAAAAACTAAAAAGTCCCATCTGTGACTGAATCCCCATTGCTCCATTGTTGAGAAAACCATCCCTCGGCAAGCACTTGTTCCTGCCTCACCTCCATATAGTTTTCCTCACAGACGATCTCTCTTGGGCTCCAGGGCTGGTGCAGCTGGCAGGTGAGCAGGAGGGGGTACGAGGCCTCCTCACCATGCGCATCCTGGTTCACAAACCACACCAGCAGCTGAAGCTCGGAGTCTGCCTGCAATCACACAACATGGCATGCATTTCCTTTACAAGATCTGTCTACACAGATCAACCAAGGAGCTGTGGTTGTTAGACTTGAACTACTAAGGCTGCTCAGGATAAACATAGCTTAGCTAAACCCAAGCGTAATATGTAGGTCAGATCTGAGGCATTACACGGCTTTCATCATGAACCGGTTGTGACTGATTGATTAACCAATGCATTTTTTTTATTAAACTTATATAGAATAGATACTTTTGGCCTTTAAATACCTCACCATCATGATTGCACTGCTGGTCTCACCTGGTTTTCCACATGGCAGGCCAGGTAAGACGCTCGTAAAGTCAAGTCTCCTGACACATCCAGCGCCGTGGTGTAGCCGCACTCAGCAGCCCACGGACCAGTGACAGTATGGACACCATGACCACCTAAGAACACAGGTTGGTTGGGTAACCGTGGTCTGTGTGTCTGTGTGTCCATCAGAGTCTCTGTATATATCAAAATATCAATCCTGGTCAATCACAAACCTTCAACATCAAACCTAAACGTGTACCCAAGAAAGTTTGATCTGACCGCCAACCAAAAGTGACGATCCTGGCACTCAGTCCTAAACATGCCTTAATGGATAAAGATTTAAGATAAGTAATGCAAAACTGATTGAGACACAATGTCTAATCTGACATGGTAAAACAGCAGAAATATGTATTTATTGTGTTAAAGTACAGATTACCTATCATCTTACCAATGGGTATGCTCTTAGAGTCAGAAATGGGGAATATAAAAAGCCAGATAACACTGGAGGAGGAGAAAGAACATAGAGCTTATAAGAAAACAAAGCATTTGTCCTACTCCTGTAACAGAATCCCTTGTAGGCTACTACTACTACTAATAATAATAATACAGGTAGAAGATATTTTGCTGGCCATCAACCTCACCAAAGCATTTTTGTGTGATCCATATTTCCTTAAGTTTTCCAAAGTAATAACTGTCAGCGTAATTTCAAACGCGTGATTCTTTCTACGTTGCTCTCGTACTACCTGCTTCTCTCCAATCAGCAGGTAAACAACGAACACCTGAAAATTGAACTAAATTAATTCGTGTCACCTGACTTGTTCTAGCGCTCCTTCTATGCTACCAGTGACAGCGTTTGTTTAAAAAACTAAATCTAAGTTTGTGTAAAATAACTGAAGCTTTTCCTTCTTAACATGCTGTTTTCAAAATGTCAGTTTATATTCATTATACTTGCTGGTGTGCAATTGCGTCATTCTTTTGCATAATAATAACTAATAAATATTATAGTAGGCTATATTAAAATATTATATCGTGTAAGCACTCTATTTAGGGATTCATGTAATAACACATTTAGCCTAGTTGATGGATTTAAATGGAGACCTAGGCAATTGTGATGTAAGCATTTGCAATAATAAACAAACTAAATAATGAAGATGAAGCCCTTTGTCAAAATAGGTACAAATCATTCCAACAACCCTGAATGTCGTTTCTTGATTCCTCCATCCTCGTTATATTCCCTTCCCGTTTGCTTCATGATTTTATGAGAGGAAGAGGCTCGGGCGTTAGGAGGGAAAGAAGGGAGTATTGACAAATAAGGGATATGAGAACCAGTTTTTCACACATTCTGTTCAATGTGCGCTTACCAGTAAAGTGTCGTCGGATTTTTATTGTCATTTCAGAGTGGCCGGATGTGTCAACTCAACTGTCATATGTCGGCACACGTAGTAGCCTAAAATGATTAACATGCAAGTTTACCTTTAAGCCCACTTTTCTATTGATTCGGAGTGTTCATGTGTTTTTGCCACGTACAGACATCATGCATTACTTGCAGTAATCAATGCAGTAATCAATCATTACTTTTATAAACATAGGCAACACTAGAACACTGAATAAAGTAATACACAATAGCTAGTTAGAGCAGGTTATGATGATGAGGTTAGAGACACCCCTGGTCAAATATTACTCCAATACGAGTGAAAGTTATAGTTACAGTATATATGCACACTCACTGTATGTACAGCAATACCACCATGGCAGTAGAGGTGCTGGTGGACCAGGAGGCTATATAAAAACCATAGAACAAATTGCCTTCTTGCCAGTGGAAGTGAAGCAAAGAATTAAGGGCATTTTCACCTGTAGGTCCTGATCAAGGTCAGAACCAAGGTTCATGTTTCTGTTACATTGTATACATTTGATCCGGTTAGTATGGTTTCACATAGCAAATTTGAGAGCACACTAAAGAACTTAGCATGACATGCCTACGTCCTGACATCATCACCTATGTTGACTGCATCTCCCTAAACCTGACAATGATTGGTTTGTTGACGGGCATACATTATATATCATTATTGTAGGTATATATAGACATTTTATATAACTTTAATTATTATCATATCAGTATTATATAGTACATTATTACACATTTGGTAATATTGCTATTCCACACATTTTACTGGTAATTCATCTTGACACAATTTAGATAGAGTAATAATTATAATAATTTATTTTTAAATGTATCATTCAAAAGAATCTCAGAGTGCCAACATAGCACTATACATAGTGCATAGTATAGGAGTGGTTTGCTGAGCATTATTGTGTTACGGTGGCGTCCAGAGATATACTATTGAAGTGTCCCGTCAAGAGATATACTATCGCAATGTCCCGTTCCAGAGAATAAAATGTTCCCTACCAGGAATCTCGCATAGACCACAACGTTCTTAAGATATACCCACACATGACGACAGCTGACAATCATAGTTGAAAAAAGTTGTCCACAACTCTAAAACCAGGTAGGGACTTGGCCACTCTCCTGTCTCTACAGCACTTGACTCTCTTCTGGCTCTCTGTGAAATCTGTTACCAACCAATAAACCTTTATGTTGTGAGGTACAGGACAAGCACTGATTTATTTCATACAATACTCATATTTACTCACACACCCCATTTTCTGTCCATACGTATGGGATTAGTGGTACATCAAACAAGATAACATATATGTTCCACAGATAAGGAACACTATCAGCAAATATAGAGTAATTAATAACGTCTTAAGTGTTGGTCTTTATTGTCCATATAAACACCTGAGTATGAAAGTAAATGTTTCCAAAAGTAAAGAGATTTGGCTCCATGAAGGTTTAAGATGTATTTTTCTTTTATTGTAAAAATACTGCCACTGGGATACTGAACAAAACCTACCAATCTATTACAGATATCCCCCTAACCCATTTAATGTGCTCACTTCATTTTGAACCATATTTTATCTTTTTGGTTTGTCAAACCATGACATTCACTGGGAGTGAGAAACAAGAGGCTTTACCCTCATTCCCAAACTCACAACAGAAGAACATTGGAAAGAAATCATATATAGGTACATTCACCACTGGCCATTTTAAACATGGATCACATGGACAAACACAACTTAAAAGACAGGTGTTTCGCCTGTGTTTGTTTAGACACTTAGTGCTTGTAAAAGGGTTTAGGGTTTCATGTTTTAACGATTCCTGGAAAGATTTTATAAAATTGTGAGAACAAAGGCCAAAGTCTGTCTAACACCATCCTCCTTTATGGGTGCCCGCTTGTCATCCACGCCCTCCCGGAACAGGAGATGGGGAAGGGCAACCACAGGCTGCGCAGCACGCCGATATCCCCTAGGTGAAGACTGGTTCTCGTCAGGAATGAGGCAAGGAAAAGAGCAGTGCTGCTTAGAAAACACCCAGCCAACTCCAGCCTTTGATTTGGATGGCAGTATCCAAGGCTGTAGATGAATGTGTGACATCATCACCCCTGGCCGTAGCTCAATGGAACGGAGGCATTGGGAGGCAGCTCACACACAGAGGCGCTGGAATGATGTGAAAACATGGGGGTTTACACAGAGGGTGTCCAGAAGTTATGTCTTAACATACACATGAGAGGTTACTGTGCAAAACCTTTCTAAACTGGGAAAATAAAGCTACTTAAATAAAGTTACAAAAGTTGTCATAGTTGTCACGAAAGTGCCATATGAATTTCTGCTTCATGGCGTCTAACTTTGTGTAACTAACGTGTACATTTCTAAGTATTTTACATCGTGGGGTGGGCAACATAGTCTTGAAACCTGTTCTTACTTCTTGTTTTGAAATGTCACTGCCCGTATTTAACAGTACACAATCCTGGTCAATACACAAGCATATTAGTTATTTGATTGCAAGCCCTGTCTTATCTTTGTTTAGATGCTGGAAGTACAGTGTGATCCACAGATTGGTGAATTTAATGTAGTTACACAGATATTTGTGGACATGAGGTACTAAAGATAATATAAACACTATTATTCAGGTCAGTGTAAGCAGAAGAAAAACAAAGACACAATTCATCTCAATTGCTAGAAGAGTAGAACAAGGAAAAAAAGACACCATTTCATGTCAACTATAAAAGGAAGGTGTCGCTTGATGACTCCATGCTCTGTGATCTGAAAAGGTCAGAAGTGGCGCTATTGTACACTCTTAAGATGGCAAGAAAAGGAGTCCTGCAGTCAGCATTTCAGGGAGGAGTTATAACCCAAATGTATGCAAACAAACGATTTTAAAGAAAGAATGAATGTAAGCCAGGGATCCAATCAATTCTCCAAGGTGCTTTCATGTGGTGATTTCCTGTTAAGAAGAAAGGCGCTGTAATTAATAGCTGACATGAACTGGCTGACCTGTGGATACTGTATCCCTCAGACATCTGTGACCATAACTTTACCATATTAAAACCACTGTTACCATATTATCACCACATTCAAACCACTTTTACCTTATTTGCCATTCTGTTTACATTTCTTTACCTTTCTCCTTTTTTAGTCCATAACTTCAAATTAAACAAGAAAGGTTGAGACACATTTGTTTAGGGTTGCTATGCAACAAGAGGGATATGATTCAGATATTATTTTTTTCTTATCTAGAGTGTCAATCTGAAGCAAAAATTGCTTCACACAATGAACTCATCTCCGATGCTTTATAATATGAATTCAGAAAAGAAAAGGGGACCGTCATCTCCATTCTATTCAGCAGAGCTAGCTTCAATGTGCAGGGATTTGAGCACATCTTTTGTCCGTCTTTGAACTGGTTAATGCTTAACTACAGTAAATAAGAACATTTCTGACCATCAAATAATCACCCATACAGATTAAACTGACTAAACCTGCCTTTGTATGTTTGCTCTAACTTTGGCCGTTTTTTTTTTTTCATCCAACGCACACAATTGGCAGTTGCCCTGACTACATAATGAAGTGAAAGCCCTTAGTTTCAGTAGGAGAAACCTCTCAAGGTATCGTCATGAAGGAGGAGGTAGGCTTACACTGTACAGAATGAAATCTAAATTTCATTGTGGTATGTTTGACAAGTCAGTTTAATTATGATTATCTTGTCTGAGCCGTGCTATTTCCAGATAGATTATATTCCTTTCCCTATTCTACTTCTGCAATAATACTTAAATTGACATGCTGTCATTTCATTTCATGAAGAAGTGCTGGTGAATCTGCAAATGATTATAATTCCAGGTTTCACCCGACAGCATAACTTTCCATTGGATGTCATCGTTAAGTAAATACGTTTTATGTGAAAAGACATATTTTCAGGCAAACTCCACCTCAATCATTACAAGTAATGATGTCTCTCTAGTCCTTTTGGTCCCTGGGCCTTGCATTGACAATTCTGTTGGCACATACAGCCCTGGCACAATTTCAAAAGCTGCAACCCCTGTTCTCCATACCTCGTGCAGCGCTGGGCATATAGATGGGCATGGGCAGGGCGTGAACAGCATGCATTATCACAGTAGCCATGGCCTTGATGATGCATACCACAAAGTCCACAATGAATAGGCCGACATGAGAAAAAAAGCTCTGCAGTCTGTATTCCTTAGATTACTCTATTCAGTACATTCAAACAAGACGCACAGGTACATTTCTGTACTGCATGCACTGTACGTAGTCTCTAAGGGTGGTAAGGAATAAAGTACAGTATGAAGGAAATGTTAGAGGTTGTGGCTCTTTTAGTGGGCTTTGTGAGCACAATAACGGCTTTTACTTCATTGCATCATCCATACTGGAAAGAGTCGACCAACTATGGCAGTGCCATCACCACTGCCACCCTGTACGAGAATCTCTGGATGTCCTGTGCGACTGATTCAAATACCAACAACTGCTTTGATTTTCAGTCACTGCTGGCCTTGCCAGGTAGGTTGTTGATGTCATAGCTTTTATCTCTGATATTTGTACGATAATGAAAAGAGCAAAGAGGGAAACAAGGTGCTTTATCTATTAGTCTGCCAAACCAAACTATAGGTGGTTCTTCATTTTCATTCTCACTGTCATAACTCCGTAGAACTATGTGTGTTATTTTTTGTTCAATTTTATAGTTATTGTAAGTTATATACATTTTTGGTGGGGGTTGTTTATTTGCTGAACATACGTTTGTCTTGAGTAAATTTCTCTTAATTACCTCAGACACATTTTCTCTAGGAAAACAGGCAAGTGGTGCAATATTGCCAATTACAGCTGGCTGTTGAAGCTGAGTGTGCATTTCTTTGTAGAACTTTATGGTTCCTTGCCAATACTAACAAAAGGACATTTCAAGTCTAGATACAAGTATAGATGTCAAGAAACATGAATAGATGCGAGACAAGTTCAGATGTTCTATAGGTGTGAATCTCATGATCATGGAGTTATTAACACCTTTCTCAACCTATTGAGTTACAGGAACAGGGATGAAGTTTAAAATAATTAACACATGTGTCTCCAGTTAATTAAATGTAACTGACTGATGACGAACAAAAGAAGAAGAAGGCGAAGATTTAAAAAAAAAAAAAAAAAACTATATTTTAGATTTTAACTAATTATATTAAAACTATACTATACAGTATATAAACAATATTAAATTGAATTCAATACAAATGTAAATAAACTCTTTGCTGGTTTATGAAAAGTGGACACCAGGAAGGTATAGACAGTACTCGCAAATGGAGCAAAGCTGTCGTGGGAAGGCAACTTTAAGTACCACAGTGTATTGTTGAGACTGCTATGAAATTAGACATGGCATTCTTTCTGAGCGGGAGCACATACTTTATTGAGCTAATGATGCCCTTTGAAGACGCGATTGAGGAAGTCTTTGAAAGGAAGAAGCAAAAATGTGTGGAACAGGTAATGGAAGTAAGGCAAGCACACCCAGTGGAGATAGGTGTTAGATACTTTGTAGCAAAATCAACCATAGCGCTTTTGATGGATTTTGGTTTTCAACAACGGCCCCTCAAAAAAAAGCAAGCCAGTGGTTATGGCTGAGGCACTCACAGACTACTTGGGAACATGTGAATGACCCTGTATCACGTGAAGAGGCCTGTTGTTGCAAGATGTTTGGTTGCCTAAGGTGACCCAGGTTCTTCCCTTCCCTAATTCGGGTTTGTGATCTCAGGGGGCGCTGCCACCCCCAACCCCTTCCCTTACCCTAACCTGGGTCCTTATCCAATTCCTACCGGTACCTGGGTTCCTACTACCCCAACAACTGTTGTTGTCTTTGGTATTGACCTAACCCATCATGAGTATGGAGGGGGATGGATCTGGGACGCTACACACCACTGTTGACTGTTGACACTGGAGGTGTTGGGGGCCTACTTCAACAAAACACTGATGAAGGAAGGTTCCCACTTGACAACCCCAGTGGAATGCCCATGAAGGCATCTTTGTTTCTGTTGTTGTTATTAGATGCTTTTATGTAGCAGTATTATGGTTGTATTGCACCCTGTTGTGTCCTTATAGTATGTTGGGTGTGAGTACTTGCATATGACAGGGTTTGGTTGCAGTGGAAAGTCTCCAACCTATAATAGTAAAATAAATGTAACATTCCTGTGAATAACATTTTAAGTGGTTTAAAGAGAAGGGCGTTTACTATCACTGTGATGATGGGGTGGCACCACTATGGTGATTTTGGCTGCTTTATTAACTTCATATCAAGCACAAGCAGTTTCAGAAAACGTTCTGTATTTCAAATCAGTGTTCAATGATTGATTGGCTGTCGTCACGTTCAAGATGCAGAGCCGAGATGCGCACAATAGGCTGAAGTTAACAGGCATAAATCGTGCTGGCACATGTGAACACTGACCTGCCGTGACGTTGAAGTCTATGATAAATTGCCTACCTGTTAGGTTTGTGTAGACTCGATGGGGTGGGGAAACGAATAGGTGGTGAGGAAGGGTGGTACCTTCAGAAGGGTAGGGGAGAAATTAATCATTGATCGTTAAATATTTACTGGCATCATCAAGCTCAATGTTTGTTGAAATTGCGAGGCTCATTGTTTAAAATTTTGACCTAACGCTTTGAAGAAGAGGTGCGGGCAAACCAAAGCGCAACGGACATAGCGCACAAACAGACTGCGAACTGCAGTACAAAGAGTGTTGGTTGTGGAACTGTTCTTTATCATTGAGATAAACTGAACGGAACAGACATGAATCCAGCAGTCGAAGTAATGGCATTTCTTCTTGGTTTTCTTGGCTGGATAATGGTCGGGGTGGCTCTGCCAAATCGGTACTGGAAGGTGTCCTCTGTGGACGGCAATGTTATCACGACCTCAACTATTTACGAGAACCTATGGATGTCCTGCGCAACGGATTCTACGGGAGTCCACAATTGCCGTGATTTTCAGTCATTGCTCGCCCTTTCTGGTACGTAAATAATATGATGTATAGAAAGAAAGGATAACCGGGTAGGTGCATTATTTGTGGCCTTAAGATCACCATCAGATTATCTCTTGCCACTGTATCAGCAATGAGGTCCGAGAATATATCACAAATTATACTGTTTCTCTTTTTCACCAACTGACATGCAATTGTTTTTCGATATGCTTGTACAATGTAGTACTTACAAAGACAATTCGATTGTGGGAAATTGACATTTTCTGAATAGTCGTTTAAGAAAGTTTTGTCTTTATCCAGTCTCCTCAATACCCTTTTAACTATCGCTTGTGTTCATAATGATGGATGATGAGATGGGATGTGGAAGAAAATGAAGACAAGATGATATGTGATCGTGGCTAAGCCAACAAGAAACGTTACTTGTTATTTGTCGTCTTTTGAAAAGCTTTTTATGTTCGCTTTCTAAGCCACCTGTTAGTACACACATACAAATGTTCCCACACGCGAGCACGCACACGCACACGCACACACACGCACACACACGCACACAAAGAGAGGGTGTGGAACGAGGTTTTTCGAATACAAAACTGTCTCTTTTTATGCTACCCAAAGTATTTAGCCTGTGTATTATTATTGTATGTGCGCTATTAATTATGATGTATCCTTTCATTAAGGTTACATTCAGGCATCCCGTGCGCTCATGATTGCCTCAATTGTGATGGGATTTTTTGGTATCATCGCAACCCTGGTCGGTATGCAGTGTTCAAAAGTAGGAGGAGAAAACTATGTGCTGAAAGGACGGGTCGCTGGAATCGGTGGAATTTTCTTCTTACTGCAAGGCAAGAGTGCCACCTAAAGGCTGAATGATTACAGTACCGATAAAACAAGAGGTTTAGAATAACTTTATAAACATATTTAAATTATTTGTCTTACTTCTAGGTCTGTGCACAATGATCTCAGTTTCTTGGTATGCTTTCAACATCACTCAAGAGTTCTTTGATCCACTATATCCAGGAACAAAGTAAGTATTCCCTAAACCCAATGTAAGTAATCTACATGAACGAGGCAACATGCTGAGGCCTATGTTTGAGTGCCTTTCTGCATTAAAAGAGATGTACTTGCGTGTCACAGTGGAGACAAATATTTTGTAGGTTTGCAATCAATCTAAATGAAAAGAGTTGATATCTTTTAAAATGCTATCTTCATAACCTTGTGTATATTGTGTGTGCTTCAGGTATGAAATTGGAGAGGGACTCTACATTGGCTGGTGCTCGGCCACCCTTGCTATCTGTGGTGGCTCTTGTCTTATGTGTTCCTGCAAACTGGAGTCCACTGACGAGAAAGTGTGAGTTAACCAGCCGTCTATGGATCTCAGAAAAAAACAATCCCAGTCTGACCAATATTTATATTCAAGCCAGTAGCTTAAGCGTTTTTGATATGGCTTGTGTACGGTCCTGCTTTAAAATATTGTATTTGCCTTTAAGCATGCTAAGTTTTCTATCTACCTGGACTATACTAAATTAAATGTCTTCTCCATTTCCTAGGCCTTACCCATACCAGCCTCCTACTCAAGTAACTGCCTATTCTGGGCCAGTGATGCCTCAGGGTCCGCCAAGCCATTTTAGCAGGCATCAATATGTGTGAGAAGTGCAGCAGTGTGTTGATGCAAATTGCCATGACAACACGCAAACGACAGATAAACAAACAGCAAATAAACACCAAAGTTTTCTCTTCTTCATCATAAACTCAAACCTTTTAAGTTTGGTTGACTTTGTTTGTAAATAATACCCATGCTGGCTGTGGACGGCTACTATGCAAGAGATACATTTAATTAGTTATATTATTTTGCTTTACATCGTTGACATAATGACAACTAATTCCTTTACAGCAGACTGAAATTCATTCATTAACCTTTCTGAAAATATAGTCAAATTGAGAGGCTGGTAAAAGTGGTTTCTCTGGGAGAGAGTTACTCTCTCTGGCGTGTACTTTGGGCTTTGTAACTTTGCAGACTGTTAACATGCACAAAAAGCTATTTAACACACTAAAGGAAAGGGGGAAAACACGGAAATAGGTCCTCTTTAAACTGCACAAATCAAACAACAATTACTTTGATCATAGTATTTTGAGTTTTATAGTGAATAAAATGTACAGTACACATAAAGATTATTTTATATCAATCAGTGTTGTCTTTAATTTGAGTGTGTACATTCTTGTGTCTATCTAACGCCTTTTGATGATGTATCTTTAAATGCTTTCATGAAATAGTTTGACATCCAATGTGCTACCCTTTAATAAAAACATATTTTTAAAATAAGTATTTTTTCATATAAGTTTTTCATATGCATGCAGAAGTAGCTTGGCTTGGTTTTAAAGGTATAATGTGACATGTGGTATATGGTGTTCTGTAACCGTGCACCATAAAATCTTCCACGAACAGCAAGGACACAGAATAACCAAGAATCAAGTGACTTGTATCGTTAATTACCTTATATGAATCATGTGCTTATGAAAGCAGGAACATGGCTTTTCTGTGTTTCTGTATATTTGTGTAACTGAGATCATTAGGTGCCACTTAGCCTGCATATGTATAAGAGCATGTTTAGACCAGAGGTGATAAGAAGGGAACTGTGCTTCTTCCCCCCATGTAAAAAGCTACTACACCCAAGCATGATTAGGAAGGAAGGACGCCTCACATTCAGATGGACTCGTTGTGAGAAAGCAAAGTGTACCAACACAACCAAAATATGCCTATTCAAGCAGTGTCCTGATTGGTTAACACATGGGACTATGTACAGTCTATGTATGATGGGTTTACAGATGGGATTATGTATAGCCTATATATGATGTGATTATACTTGGGATGGAGAGTACACTTCACATAAAGACAAATGTGTTGAACACTTCACACACACAAAAAAAAACAACAGATGAATGGGTAACGAAAAGACAACTGCAGTGAAGGTGGATATGTTGTGGCCTGTGAGGGACCGAGTCAGCCACCCCACGTTTTGGGATGCGGGCTGACTGGAGTTAGTGGGTTTTCCCCCAATGCTTCTCTCTTGCTAGGCGGAAGCACCCTTTAAATAGGCTGCCTATGGGGCTAAATTGGTTCAATTGGTTCCCAAAAGGTGAAATTCCCCCAAAAAAGGGCGTTTCACAAATTCCATGATAACGTATTAGATCGATAAATGTAAGATGGTCATGTGAAAAGGTGAAATCCCCCCAAAAAAGTGAAACGCCCTTTTTGGGGGGATTTCACCTTTTCACATGACCATCTTACATTCATCGATCTAATACGTTATCATGGAATTGTGAAACGCCCTTTTTTGGGGGGATTTCATCTTTTCACATGACCATCTTATATTTATCGATCTAATACGTTATCATGGAACTTGTACCCCATTAGCAAGATTACAGTAATGAACACATGCATTGTGTTTCAAGCCAGTTTTACGACCAAATGCACTCAGTGATCTTTGCAAATCTAGGCCGTGATCCAAGGTGCAGAGGCAATACTGTACTCTTCAACTATCAGGGCTCATAGAGTCTAATGACAGAGTGTAAACCTGCGTGACCCAACAGAGCCTTCCTGCACAGCCGTGAAAAGGTATCATATTGTCAAATGAATAGAGTTTTCATAATTTATTGACAAAATATCTATAATGCCAAAGCAGGCATTGAAATAGCAGGTAAAATAAAATCAGAGCTTGTATTGCATTAGTATGGCTCAAGAAGGCAGCTTGGTCATATTGGTTCTAGTTAGCAGGCATTGGCAAAATGCATCATTGGCTAAATTCATCACCTTACCGGCATTAAGGTAACATTCCCTCATATCATTGTTCTTGAACTCTTATTGGAGATGTTGCATAAAGGTCAATAAATATGCATCAACATATGTTTTCGTGAAATGGCTTATCATTTTTGAACAGAGAGTTTTAAATGATAACCCTAGATGCCCTGTTATAAATGCGAGTACAGTTTCTAGGATAATGCTGTCCCAGCCTCCCTGCTCAATCGTTAACCTAGTAAATATTTGATAGACATCAACTACTGATATATACTCTACTCGGCAGAAAACCTATTGAGTGTTTTAGGGGAACAATCAAAGGTGTCAGTGATGATGGCCCCTCAGATGAGGCAGCCAACGATACTCCATGGAACTCACTGTGACCGAACCTTTTTATCATACTAATAAAAACTCAAGGTTTTTTATTGCTGGGAATGTCGCCATGTAGGCTTGAGGATTCAATACCTAGATAAAAAAGGATGAGAGACATTTTAGAAGTAGTGGCTCTTTGTCTGGGCTTTCTGAGTTGGGCGACGGTTGGAATATCCTTGCAGGACCAATATTGGAAAGAGTCGACCACAGATGGTAGTGTCATCACTACCTCCACGATTTATGGAAATCTATGGATGTCATGCGCCAGCGATTCAACTGGAATCTATAATTGCCATGATTTCCAGTCGCTGCTGGCACTTCCTGGTAAGAGTGTAACAATGTAATTTTGTAAAAATTTAAATATCCATATATTTTCCTGTGCCATAAGAATGTAAAGAGTGATTGATGTTGCTTATCATGTTGTTGTTCTGCTGTTGATGCTTGTTTGATGATAATTCAAAATGCTTATTCAAAGATACTGTTAATTATAGTTAGTCTAACCCTAGCCCTATTAAAATACAATATTTCTAATTTGGTCATTTATTGACAGCTTATTGAAAGGCCAATAGCTCAAAATATCTGTTTCCATATTCTTGACTTTAGTAACATTTTAATGATAATGAGTAGCTATAAATAAATATCTGATAACACCAGTGCTTAATGTGTAAATCAGGAGGTCCCAGACCATAGAGAGGGCGCTGTTCCAGAATTAGGTGAAGTTATATTTACAACCACCAAAGCAAACAGGCTTAGAAAACAAACTATTATCTCCACCTTGTTGATTAGCTAAAAATATAAATAAAGAAAGGAAGTAAGGATTCGGATTTGTTTTACAACGAAGGCTGCTTTAGTTGGGCAGTTAAAAAAAAAATAATGTTTTGTAGAAAACCTTAAATAGATTTAGGAATGAAGACGCTTCAAATGGGGCCCCCAGTTGCCATGCCGATCCTTTTTCTAAGTATTTTGTAAGCATATATTTAAACACAACCTACATTTTGAGAAATGGCCGTCTGGTTCTCTTCTCTGGTTCTCATGTCTTCATCTCAATCTCATTTAAAAATTAAAGTCCCTTCACACCTTACAAGCTACGCATATAACAAGTATGCCTTTCAAGCAGACAATCCATTTTGATGGCCTTGATGGTTTTATTGGAAAGGAGAGAATCTGTGTTCAAAGTTTAAAAGATGCCATGAAACAATTATATTCGTATAAGGAGTTTTTGTCTAAAACTTGCAAGCTAGCTTGCTAAAAGCCAACAGACGACAGCACATATAAGCTAGCTAAATTATTAACTGATGCATTTTTGGCACAGATCACAAAATGACATAGCCTAGATAGTAACCTGAACAGCTACTGGTTATGATCGATATGTTAATCTGTCTCTTCACATTGACCATATGCCATCAAAATGAATTTGCCATAAGACAATAAGAAGTGACAATATTGCTATGGGTCCGTGTCATAGTGCATTAACTCTCAGTGCCCCCATGCTAAACTGCCCCACCAGTGTGTTTCCACACGTTTTCTTTTCAAACTGTTCTCATGTGTTATGTGTGTGTGACACATCTAAATCTTTCCTAATTCCCAATTTCCTAATCCTAAATCTGACAATTTTATAAACTGAACATATAATATAATATCAGATCTTAACTTTGCCTAAAGTTCTGTTTTGCAAAAGCTGTGGTACCTAAGATAACATGCTCAATAATAAAACAAATGTTGAATTGGTCATAAAACATACAATTTATTACTTTTTGTAGGACTATGTAACTTTTATATACAAATAAAGTTTATAATAATAATAATTATTACTAGACCAATAAATATAAAACTGTTCAGCGAGCTAACTCAAGACTAAGGCTAATTTTGTGTCCCTAGCCAAGGGGAGGCAAAAATGCTAATGTTAGCTAACAGTTAAGTTGTGCAGTGCAAATTTAAAATAGATGAATTAATTAAAGAAACTTGTCACTCCTACAGACATTTACACACCTGGTTTAGTATAAGACAATGTTTTGCTTCAGCTTCAACTACTTTACAGGTAGAAATCTGACCATTATTTCCTCACACTAACTGATCGTGTGAGCTAGCTTTTTACTTTGACATTGTAACCCCATAAAATGAAGAGAGACCTGTCAGCCAATTAAACACTAGTATTTCCAAGTATTTTCCAATAAACCCGCTCTGATTAGGCTTGCCCCCGTTACTTGAATAAAAAAAACTACAACATACGGCCTTTTTTTACTGATATTCTGTTACTTTGTGACAGACCACTCAAATTGGGGTATTAACCGGGGCTGAAGAAAGAAAATCTCTGAATGCCAGCTAATTACCTTCATGTCTTGGTGTCCACTTAAGGAATTGTATATACCATAGGCCATATATATATTTCATTTTACATACAACATAAAAGGGATGAGAACATGTGCGTTGCTTTGTAATGTGTTTTTTTTGTCTGCTTGTTGCCAAGGTTATATTCAGGCATGTCGTGCATTTATGATTGCGGCAGTAGTGTTGGGGACTTTTGGGATAATCTCAACCCTGTTAGGTATGCAATGCTCAAAGGTGGGAGGAGATAATTCCACCCTTAAAGGCAGAATTGTGACTCTTGGTGGACTATGCTTCCTATTGCAGGGTAAGGAAATAAAACATTTTTTTTTTTTTTTCCATGAAACGCTTGTTAGCTTTTTCCAAGAAGTGACACATTTTGTCTTTTTAACCAGGCCTATCTACAATCGTTGCAGTTTCTTGGTATGCTTTCAATATCACTCAAGAGTTTTTTGACCCACTCTATCCAGGAATTAAGTGAGTTATCTTAATCTTAACCATTCTTTTCTTTATCTTTCATCCTTTCCAAAGTTAATTTTTACTGCTATCTGAATATGGCTACTTATTTGTAACATCCTGTTAATAGAGACTACTACTAATAATAATAATACATTATCTGAACATTACTAACAATTCAACATGAGTAGTAATAACCTTGTGAAATAACACAGCATAATGCGGATGTTGGTGATAATGTGCTGTGTGATGTCTGTATTGTGTGTATGCAGGTATGATGTGCTGTGTGACGTCTGTATTGTGTGTATGCAGGTATGAAATCGGAAATGGCCTGTACATTGGCTGGAGCTCCGCGCTGCTTGCTCTCTGTGGCGGATTCCTTTTGCTATGGGCCTGCAACCTGGGAACTTCAGAAAACATAATGTGTGTGTCCATCCATATGTTGCGAATACAACAGACATGCGTGTTCCATTTTCCCATTATTTGTTTCTCTTATTTTTTCTTCTGTAGAACTCTTCCATCCCAGCCGCTCACAAGATCTCACAAGATCGGCAGATCTCATTCACAAAGCACATGCAGTCAATATGAGATGAATGCATACGTCTGAGGGAGGAAGAACTCATCAAGATATAAATTGGGCTGACCAATACTCAGTTGTTTACCTACAAAAGTCCAAAAGCCTCGTGTCCCAGAAAGGCCACTGTATGGAGCCTGTAATGGAAACAATCTAATTATTCTTAGAAGTTATTCTTGGTTAAGTGCCAGCCCAGATATGTGCACAGATGGTACAAACCTCTAAATAACTAATTGTCTCTATCAGTTAAGAATATAAATGCATCAGAAATGGCAACTCTGGTCGACTCATGTATTCTTCTTCATGTCAGCTCTTAATTTTCATCAGCTCATTTTTAAATCTTCAAAAGCTAATTTTGTCTTCATACCCAAGTGGCCTATAATGGGAATGCAGCGACGATTAAGTTGTGTGTTTTCTAATTCAAAGAACCAATATCTGACACAAAAACTGTTAAATATGTCAACATCTATATACATGCCCTATAGTGCCAGGGAAAACCTTAGACGTTACATTGATGTTATCTACAGTACAATCTAAGGTACATCCAGGACTGTCAACAGAAAAGCAGAGGTGGAGTCAATCTACACTCAACATCTGTAGGTTTCCATTGGACTTGTCATGACTATCAGTATAGCACATAGTCAGCATACCAATTCTTTTGGGGAAAATGTATGTAATGGTCTGTTTTATCATAAACTTTGTCTTCTAATTGTGTTTTTAAAGCCTCTATGTAGTGTTGTGTGCTAATGGTCAAAACAAAAATGAAAACAGTATATACTTGAAAACTTCTAAGCTTAGCACATGAACATTGAGTTTCCCTCATAAATATTTCAGCTGGAATTACTATTTGTGTGCTCAGTTCTCATATACTGTGGGGAAAATAAGTATTTGAACCCCTGCCGATTTTGCAAGTTTGCCCGCTTGGAAAGAAATGTGTGACCTATAATTGGAATTGCCTATGGTGGTGAGGTTAAAGGTGTGTAGTATGATTCTTTGGACAGGTTTCTTTTATACACGTCACCAGTTGAGATCAGGTGTACCTTATTAGGCCTAATGAGGACTAATATGTGTGTGCCTTGTGGGCACATAACTGGTCTGTGGGGGCCAGAATTCCTGCTGTTTGGTACGGGTTGAAATACTTTTTGCCGCAACAAATGCAAATAAATTCATAGCTGTTTTCTGGAGGTTTTTGTTGATATTCTGTTTCTCACTGTTAAAATAGACCTACTATTATAATTCTAAAGCACACATTTCTTTGCAAGTGGCCAGACTTGCGAAATCGGCAGGGGGTCAAATACTTATTATGACCGCCGCGCGAGAGCGTTTAGGTTTAGGCGTTTTTTTTTTTCTTTTTTAGCCTGCCGATTTTCTGTTAACGATTCCCGGGACACTGAAACACCGGGATGCACGAAATTTGGTGGGCATGTAGCCTCACTAGATTAGCGTGGAACCATTGATTTCCGTTTTGATCTGTTGCACCCCGTCGGACTGGACCTCAATTTTTTTGTATGTTGGTCTTAAGAGGCCACGTCAACCATTCCACTACCACTTATTTCATGTATAGCACCACTTAGTTACAAATGAAAAAGCAAAAATGGAGTGTTGTAAAACATTTAAATTGTAAGTTGACAAGGCCAGAACTGCACGAAATCGGAGGAGTGGGATCATTATGACACCTTCTGACTGCACGCTAAGTTTCGTGGAATTCCGTTCGGGGGGGGGGGGGGGGGGGGCATGCAATAAATTGATTTATATGATTATACACCAACTGGCCTGTAGGTGGCGCGACACAGTTTTCTTTGAATATCCTGAGAATCGTAGGGCCATGGAGGGCCAAATTGTTCTTGTAGGTTTGTGTCAAGGGGCCATGTCAACCCATACCATAACCAGTCATTACATGTATAGTGCCACCTAGTTAAAAATTAAAAAGTAAAAATTAGGTGTTTTAATCGAATATATGTCAAAGTGCTCGAAAAATTACCAAATTTGCCAGGGACATCAAGCCTGTAACCGTTCATCTTCGGTAGAGTTTTTGTCCATGGATGGAGCAAAATGGCTCTGTAGCGCCCCCTAGAACATTGCAAAAAAACCTGCGCATTGGGGTTATTTTGGCATAGCTTGACGGAATTCGGTACATGTCTTCATCATGCTTGGACGCACCAAAAAGTCTCTCAACGCCATGGTGGCAGGTCCACAGGAAGTCGGCCATTTTGAGTGGAGTGGAGATGCGTTTTGACGGCGTTTGCACACCTTGCATCTGATTGAACTCCTCCAACAGCTTTAATGGTAACGCCTTGAAATGTGGTCCGGCTACTCTTCAGCCATGGGCGACTAAAAGTTATATTGGATTTTCTCATTAGTCGGAAGGTGTGGGCGTGGCAGCCCCTCAAACTTTGCCAACTTGTTAGTGCTTGCCACAAAACACAAAGTCTCTTATAACTGTTTCGTACATTGTTTGATCCAGAGACAATGTCTTAGGGTGGACGCTGGATGCGGCCCGAACGTGTATGTCAGACTGATATCACCTATAGCGCCACCTGTTGGTGGTTGGAATCTTCACTCTGTTTTCACACCTTGCATGTGATTGAACTCCTCCTTCAGATTTAATGGTGATGCCTTCAAACGTGGTTAGGTTATTTTTTTTAGCAATGGGGAATTAAAAGTTATGAGAGTCCTTTACAAAGTTTGAAGGGTGTGGGCGTGGCAAACCCTCAAACTATGCACTCTTCACAACTTCAGTCACTTATAACTTATGCATATATTGTAGAAAGAGCACGAAATTGAAAGTGGTGGATCATTATGAGACCCTCTAAATGCATGCCACGTTTCGTGCAATTTTGTCCTTGGGGGGTTATACAATAATTTTTTTTATGTGACTGTACACCAACTGGCCAGTTTTCTTCGGATATTCCGAGAACTGTAGGGTTTAGGAGGGCCACATGTTTTTTGTATGTTTGTCTTAAGGGGCCATGTCAACCCATCCCCTAAGCACTCATTTTATGTATAGCACCACCTACTTAAAAATAAACACACAAACACACTGACAACCATGACTCATTCTGTGCCAAAACCTACTGAACAGTTTGGCGGTCATATTTTGTAACGCTTTGCGTTACGTCTAGTTTTCCCTACTGTAGAAGTCTTATCGTGAATATAGTTATTGTGAAGCTAGTGAGGCATAGACTGTGGGAGTAATTAAGAGACACGTGAGATTTTAACGGCTATTGCTCCCTATGTTGTACTAAACTGCACTTTTGGCACGTGAACGTGAAGTGACGTGAACATGTAAAGCTAATGACTGTTAATAAATGACCAAGTTCATACAGGAAACGGGAGAGACGCCCCTAATTAGTGACAACGCAACCTATCCAATCACTTTGCTCCCATACGCCCGCGCTAGTTTAAATTCTCCGGTCTCCAGGCCAGATTCACCCAGCTCTTGAGCTATGAAGCCGCTTATTTGCTCCCTCCTCCTCCCCAGCTCCACCTGTCTAGATCTGCTTATAGTTAAAGGGGGATTTTCGTTAATTCCTGCTTGTCTTATTTATTGTGGCAGCAATTTACAGTGTAAATTGTATTTTATGCAGCAGTTGCAGTTTGCAGCTTTATCTTGCAGCAGCAGCTTGAGCAGATCTAGGGCGCCATGACCAAACATACTACCTTGTACTTACATTAATAAAATCTTATTTACTAATTCTGAGAGTTTCCTGTCTGAACTTGTATTTAGGTTTCCTCCGGTAGGAGGTAACCTATTGTTATTGTAGGCTTTCCTATTTAGGTTTCCTCCGGTAGGAGGTAACCTATTGTTATTGTAGGCTTTCTTCTGTTAGTACCATGGGAGTCAATGGCAGCCCCTAGAACCATATGGTAACTTTTTGTGAAATTTGGCACACTCATTAAGGACAGTCCCTTCTTCATTCACACCAAGTTTCATGGCTCTCATTAGACCACTCTAGCGCCACCAACAGGTAAAAGTTGGACTTTTGTAACACACGCAACTTTTGAACCCTATGACCGATTTTCAAAAATGAGGTACCATTGGATTCCCTGGATCAAGACGAATTAAACCCACCCCTTGGCGTCAATTTCCGGTTATATAGATTTTCCGCTATTTCCGGTTTTATCAAAAACCTTTGAAAGCCTACTCCTCCTACAATTTTTGGCAAATCTTCTTCAAAATCACCAGAGATGATCTTCAGACCTAGCCTCACAAAAGTTACTTTTTAGAATTTTGATCCTCACAACCGTTTGTCCGGTACAGCCACTCAAATTCAGCAGAAAAGTCGCCAAACAGAAAGTGAGGTCATATCTTGCCAAATCTTTGACAAATCAACACCAAACTTGATATGTCACTGGAAGACACTACAACATGTTGCCATGTGCAAAGGCAACTTCATATCTTGAAAAATGATTGATCTAAAGCAAATTGGATACATTGTTAACGCTAAAATAATGCTTTACACATCTGCAGGTCAAAAAGTGAAACTCTGATTCAATCACAAGTTCATATGAAGACACTTGAGAGAGTTGGTACACAAATCTGAAAAAAAGTTGACTGTAAGATGAAAAGTAGATTTTTGGTGAATATTTGAAACATGCATGCTTGACTACTTGCTAGGGTGGTTCTCTATAGAATGTCTCTCTGTCTCCTCATCCGCACGGCTCCTAAATCTCACACACTCAGTCTCCCCTTAACACACGCGCAGGCTTTGTTTTACGCACACACATTCTCACAGACACACAGCTTGGTGTCACACACATACATTCTCACAGACACACAGGGTAAGCGCACACACACACAACCTCCACTCAGTCTAAACTTCAGGGCAAAAGCATTGTAAATGTTGGATTTGAAATGTAATATCCCATTGGCAAGTCTGCAGCATGGATTTTTCTATACAGTGACAAATTGTCACAAAATTACATTTATCCCTGGTTCGCAATGTTTGGAGGAGGAAACCGCCATCGCTGCTTGCAGCTTTATTTATTATTGTTATTACAAATACTTACTGCAGTTTACAAATAACTAGTGTGTCAGCTTCACTGGATAATGCCTGGCTCAGACTGTTGCGTTGCAATGCGTTGATCCAATGGATGACGGAGGGTGTGTCTGGTGCATGGGGTTGTGTTGATAACGGAGACGTTATAGTGAGATACACGGTTCACACGGTCGCGTTAGAATGCGTTGATGCGTCAGGGTTAACGGATCCCCATTAACTTTGAATAGTGTAATGTCATCCTTTGCCGAACTGAACGGAGCCACAATTCAGTTCGTCAAAGGATGACGACACCCCATTCAAAGTGAATGGGGATCCGTCGCCCTTAACGGCTCAATGCATTCTAACTCGTACGTGTGAACGGTGTGTGACAGGTCAACAAACGTATCACGCCGTTAGCTAGCTGTTTTAATTTCACGCTCTTCTTTTTAAACGTGATCTGATTGGCCAGCGCCTGTGCTGCCGTATTTGCAGCAATTTGATTGGCTGACGCATGCATTGCCTCTTTGAGTTGAATTTTTTTTTAACTTTCAGCACAAGCAACGGAACACAACGGAACGGAACTGAGCCACAATTCAGTTCGGCAAAGGAAGACGTCTATGGAGGACCAAACCTGCCATATTTACAAATGAATGAATGAATAAATAAATGGCCACATCCATGCATTTAGACATAAATAATTCCTATTCCTTTTCCTTTCCTATTTCTATTTCTATTCCTATTCCTATTCCTTTTCCTTTTCCTATTCCTATTTCTATTCCTATTTCTATTCATATTTCTTCTTCTCAATATGTTAATGAGATGTGTCAATCAAAAATAGGTAGGCGGTATTTGACACACCATTGGCTAATCGTTTCAATGCGTTGTATTCGATTATGTTAGTGGATGTTCTCTCAACTAGATAGTCAGTCATCATAACTAGCGAAAGCGCAGTTTGCTAGATAGATAGCTAGCTAACTGCCAGCAGCTTCATTTAATTTGGAGCAGACATATGTGTTTTTTGCGATGTATTGAGTTGGGAGTGGGGTCTCACACACTTTTTAATCCACAGCTGGCAACTTTCCTCCTATGTTTTGGGCTTTGGAAATGTGAACATAAACGACGTGTCCCTCTAATCTCTCAGGGTACCTTGTGTAAGATCTACAAGTCACGTAGGCACACTTTCGCCATGCTACTCAGAACTCAAAGTTGTCGGACCTTCCTTTCTCAGTAGCGGTTGCTAAGGTATGATTGGATATACATTTTAGTTTTCAACGAAATTGGCCAGCCTGGCCAAGTCTCTGGCAATTGCCCTTTTTATGTCTTCCATGACAGCAAGGTAAGGCTAACATAATCGAATACAGCGCATTGAAAACGATTAGCCAATGGTGTGTCAAATACCGCCTACCTATTTTTGATTGACACATCTCATTAACATATTGAGAAGAAGAAATAGGAATAGGAAGAGGAATAGAAATAGAAATAGAAATAGGAATAGGAATCATTTCTGTCTAAATGCATGGATGTGGACATTTATTTATTAATTCATTCATTTGTAAATATGGCAGGTTTGGTCCTCCATAGACGTCACCCCATTCAAAGTGAATGGGGATCTGTTATCGTTAACGGATCAACCCATTGCAATGCAATAGAGTGAGCCAGGCGTAAAGCTGACACACTAGAACAGTTCCACTTGGGGGCGCTGTAAAGACAGAAAACTGTATTACACGACCCACACAGGAAAAATGTAATTATCTCAGGTCACATTGGACTAATAATTCAGTACATATGAAAGATGCTATCTTGAAACACCGACTGAGGAAGCATGGTTGTGTATTAATGTACTTTCAGGGAGTGATGTCCTTACAAAACAACCCACAAACAGATAACCCAGACATCAGCAAGTAAAAGGTCAAGTACAGTTAACTGACATGGCAGTATGAAATGATGGACTGTATCATTTTGCTACCATCAAGCTTAAATTGTCACAGTGTTCCCCGACTTTAAAGGCACCCAAGGAGCAAAGATGAGACGTCGTTGTGTGGTGAGAACTGATAGAAAATCGTAAACAACAACAATCGCCGCCATTTTTTTCCCAAATCTTTATTTATTGGTGCCACCAATAAATAAAGCGGGATTCCAGTCAATGGAAAAATGGCCTCTCCCCACCGGCGATTGTTGTTGTTTAAGATTTTCTATCAGTTCTCACCACACAACGACATCTCATCTTTGCTCCTTGAATGTCGATATGTAATGGTATGGAGTTATTGAAACTTACTACGTGTAAAAAAGACTAGAAATTGAATGTTTATTTTTCGAGTCTCAAGCCTCGAAAGTTGCACTGGGTGCCTTTAAGCACTTGCACAATGCTGATTTCACAATTGTTAGATCTTATGTTCAAGTGTGGATGGTTAAAAAGACAGACTACCTGGCCCTGCCATACAGGACGAATTAACATAGTTCATTCTTGGGGGCCTCCTCTGCAAGCTTGTCTAGTGCTGCCCCGTGGAAACGAAGTGAGTGCCACCCTTGGCTCTTGGTGAGGTCCTGAGCGCCCTTGGCAATATAGAAGTCCATTGAGGGAGTGTTCCAGTCCAAAACGGACAGCTGCATATTGGAACACTGCTGCTCCTTGCCCACCTGTGCAGACACGGTCACTTTGAATCAGTTATGGACCTCGTTTGAGAACCAGAAGCTGACAGTACCCAGCACTCTGCATTCCAGTGAAAAGAATGTAAAAAGCTGTTTCTGAGTGACTGTACTGGTTGGATATGTTCCTACAGAACTGTTTGTCACAAGTCTTAGTGCAGATCACATAAGAGATCACATAAACTTTAGCAGAATTTCAATGAAATCGATGAAATCAATTAAAAGGTATCCACCTTTTGAAACTCTTCCCACTAGTGAGACTGCCTAACTCACATTATTATCTCAACAGATATATCCTCAGACAAACACAAATACAGCATATATAGGCCTTCTGCACTCCCCATTAAAATGGCAGTTTAAACTCTGTATTAAGAGATATCGTAGATTTGACAATCAAACCACTTACTTTGGCCACTGAGCTCATCAGTGCTTTTCCCATCCCTTTACCTGGGAAAGAGGAAGGAGAGTAGCTTTTACAAACCTGCTGCGTAAACACTCACACACACAGAGACACTTAAACTCGATTATACACATAATTTGAAAAAAAGAGGATTACCTCGGAATTCTGGCATGACGTACAGATCTCCCAAATAAACAGACTTGCCTTTGATTGTGCAATAAGTATAAGAGAATAGGGCGTAGCCAACGTTGACGTGTCCTGCATGTGAATTCACAAAGATGTAAGGTTATCATAACCTCCGTCAAGAGTTCTGTATTTCAATCCATTAAGATGTACATTTAGCCTGGAAGTATGTGATGCAGAGGATGCATCATTCCACATATCCACACTAAGTCTGAGGGCCAGGCCTGTTAGAAATAATAATACTGCAATACCACATACGAGTTCAAACCATATTAAAAAGGATTGTAGTCGTCTGATGCTAATGGTTGCTAGCCATTCTAATTATAATTTATAAAGCCTCTTGCAGTTGAATTATGGGCCTGCATTTGATTGAAACATAGATCTCAATAGTGGTTTTCCCTGTGCTTTTTGACTAAATAGTATACGCCTTCATTGCTTGTCTTTACTGACACCTGGGATTTACCACATGAACAGTACCACTCTGTTAAGAACACAACTGGGCAGCTGAGGTTAAGAGATGGGAAGATGTTAAGCTCATTCAGGTGACAAAACAGAGAGCACTCGAGCAAGAAAGAAGCACAGCAAAAAACCCAGATACAATTTTGAAAACACCTTGCAAGATTAATCTTATTTCAATTATATACCATGAACAAATAGCCTATTGGAAATAATCTGATGTATCAATGTCATTTCACCAATTAAGTTAAATGTAACACCCTGTTGGATTGACCATAGGAAATATAAGCAGGAGTGAATCTATTGTAGTGGTTCTTCAGTCCCCCTTCAGGCCTAGATGCTCGCAGGTGGAATATTGCTCATAGTTACCATCTTTAGTTTTGTGTTCCTCGGGCACCTCTGCAATGAGACACTGATAGAAAGGATTGTGACCAAAGCCGTTCCGTTTCAGGTCTAGACAAATGAAACACAAAACCACAAAACTTGACTATGTAGGCCTACGTTTTATTGTTTAGCTTTTCATCTCTCAAACCACTGTTTTTTAGCCTAAACATGAGCATGCATTGCTTAAAATAAAAGTTATTATAAAAGAGATAAACTGACACCTTCAAGAGATATCTTGACCTGATCGGAAATGTTTTCATATTCTGACAATTCCTGAAAGTTCAGAGAAAATATGTGTTAGGGGAAACATATTAATTCCATTATCTCGGTTCATTCAAATTTACATTGCGCACTGTGTTACTTCCTGGTATGAAATGCGCTGTACAAATAAAAGTTTGATTTATGATTTGATTTGACTTCATTGGCGTGCATTCGTCATATGAACTCAAAGTGTCCATTCTTTGCTGTTTAACTTACTTTTGTCATCCGAAATATGTCTGTACAATCTTCTGGTGTGGCGGCCCGAATAGTGAAATCCATTTTGAGATAATTTATGACAGACCTCCTAGAAAACACGAGAACTGTCCTTTGGACCTGGAGAGAAGCCTCACCAGCCTTAAGAACATGCTTTCAAGTACTCTATGGGTTAAGAAGACTGCTCCCCCATCTGCATCCAGCAGTGCCTATGTTACACTATGAATTGCATGTTCAAGAGCGTCAATACGCACCAATAGTTACGCAAACAGCATGTGCGCGTCTGATAAACGTTTGGTTCTCCAGAACCAATAAACCAAAGCCTGTCCATTCCCTAATTAATTTGTTTAATTCTTGATAGCTGCACTTTTATTACGATTGATAACACCAACCCAGAAACCAAAGTGCTAAAGTTTCAATAGAAATTTGAAAACTCAGGCTAAGCACATGAAGATTGAGTTTCCCTCAGATTTCAGCTACTTTTTTTGTGCTAAGTTATCATATGCACGACTTATCGTGAATATAGTTACAGTATGTGAAGCTAGTGAATAATGGACTGTGGGGGTTAGGAAGAGACCCGTGAGATTTCAACAGCTATTGCTCACTACTTTGTAGTAAACTGCACCTTTGACACAGTAACAAGTGACGTGAACATGTAAGACAATGACTGTATATAACTGTTATTTACAAATACAAATTGTTGTGTCCAAATAACTAGTGCGCCAGCTTCACTGGATAAAGCTGACACACTACAACAGTGCCACTTGGGGGCGCTGTTAACACAGCATACTGTATCACACATCCCCACAGGAAAAAATGATCTCATACCACATTGGACTAAAAATGCAGTACATATAAAGATGTTATATTGTAACACCGACTGAGAAAGCATGGTTGTGTACTTTCAGGTAGGAATGTTTGAACAGAATTGATGGCAAAGAAATCATAAGTGCTCTAAATAGTCTAATAAACCAGAAGCATATAAACAACCCACAAACAGATGACCCAGACATATCAGCAAGGAAAAGGTCAAGTACAGTTAACAGACATGGCGGTATAAAATGATGGACTGTATTATTTTGACACCCTGGCGCTTAAATTGTCTGTATCAATGGTTTAGTGTCCCCCGACTTTAAGCACTCTGCTGATTTCAGAGTTTGTAGATCTTACGTTCAAGTGTGGACGGTTAAAAAGTCAGACTACCTACCCATATGCGATACAGGACAACATATTTTAATGTTTAACTGCACTTGCAGTACATTTAACGCTGTTGACCTTGTAACGTGGATAAATATCACATTGTGCAATATTAGATTCTAGTAAGGCAATCAAGTGTAGATGGGGCACAGTTGAAGTCTGTGTAGTCGCAGTTATTTTATAGAAAAAATTATTCCCACCCAGAGAGTCAAGAAAATCATATTCAATATAATCAGAGAGATGGTAATAAATGATGAAAATCAACTTACAGTTACTAACAATGATGTACTGTACGAGAGGATCATGACTGACCATATACACATCACAGTCATTATAATCACAAACAGTCACTACAAATCATCACAGCCAAAATTGCACAAGGATTAATTCTTGGGGGCCTCCTCTGCAAGCTTGTCTAGCGCTGCCCCGTCGAAACGAAGTAAGTGCCACCCTTCGCTCTTGGTGAGGTCCTGAGCGTCCCTGGCGATGTAGAAGTCCATTGAGGGAGTGTTCCAGTCCAAAACAGACAGGTTCAAACGGACACACTGCTGCTCCTTGCCCACCTGTGCAGACACGGGTCACTTTGAATCAGTTATGGACCTCGTCTGAGAACCAGAAGCTGACAGTACCCAGCACTCTGCATTCCAGTGTACAGAATGTAAATAGTTGTTTCTGAGTTACTGTACTGGTTGGATATGTTCCTACAGAACTGTATGTCACGAGTCTTAGTGCAAACAGATCACATACACTTTAGCAGAAGTCTATTTCAATGAAATCGATGAAATCAATTAAAAGGTATCCAAACTCTTACCACTAGTGAGACTGCTTAACTCACATTATTATCTCAACAAATATATCCTCAGACAAACACAAATACAGCTTGGGGTCTTCTGCAGTCCCCATTAAAATGGCAGTTTAAAGTCTGTATTAAGATCGTAGATTTGGCAAGCAAACTACTTACT
Source organism: Sprattus sprattus (assembly GCF_963457725.1). Taxonomy (NCBI): domain Eukaryota; kingdom Metazoa; phylum Chordata; class Actinopteri; order Clupeiformes; family Clupeidae; genus Sprattus; species Sprattus sprattus. The sequence goes on along the minus strand of NC_137920.1, from coordinate 54,465,829 downwards.
TTGGCCACTGAGCTCATCAGAGCTTTTCCCATCCCTTTACCTGGGAAAGAGGAAGGAGAGTAGCTTTTACAAACCTGCTGTGTAAACACACACACACACACACACACACACACACACACACACACACGCACAAACACACACTCACACACACATAATTTGCGGGGGAAAAAGTATTACCTCGGAATTCTGGCATGACGTACAGATCTTCCATATAAACACACTTGCCTTTCCATGTGCTATAGGTATAAAAGAAAAGGGCGTAGCCAACGTTGACGTGTCCTGCAGGTGAATTCACAAAGATGTAAGGTTATCACAATCTCCGATCAAGAGTGCTGTATTTCAATCCATTTGAAGTACTTAATAAGATGTACATTTAGCCTGGAAGTATGTGATGTAAAGGATGCATCATTCCACACACCCACACTAAGTCTGAGGGCCAGGCCTGTTAAAACTAATAATACTGCAATACCACATACTAGTTCAAAATATATTAAATAGAATTGTATTCGACTGACGCTAATGGTTGCCAAGGTGACAAACTTTGCTAGTATGTGGCCTGTCACCATCTGAATGAGGTTGCCGACTTCCTGTCTGCCTCCCACCGTCATCTTGCACGCGTGTGCTCATAACAAACTAGTTAATGTATGCCATTGCAAAAACAATGATAGAGAAAGTGAAACATTAAATGAGCTGTGAATTTTAAAGGCATGCACATTTGGATGCATACCCAGTATATAATTAAACAACCTGCAAAGAACCGTGGTGTGATGCGTTGTGTAAGAGGGAAACAGAGAGACCATAACTCTATAAAATGACAGTCCTGTCCTGTGTGGAGTTTGATTCCCCAGGGCACACTTATGGATAAAGGCATTCTATTTATAATTGATAAAGCCTCTTACAGTTGAATTATGGGCCTACATTTGATTGAATAATACATTTAAATGGTGGTTTCGCCTGTGCTTTTTGACTAAATATAATACGCCTTCATTGTTTTCTTTACTGATCCCTGGGATTCACCAGATCAACAGTACCACTCTGTTACAGTTTTTCACTATTGCTAAAACCCGTTTTTCAAAACAATAACGGCTTTCTCAAAACTGCACACAGACAACTGAAAACCTGACACACAAAATGCTAAACCTGACACTCCCTTTGCAAGATGACTCTTTGCTATCAAATCTCTTAACTGTTCACAAAGTGGAACTCGTGTTTTCATTTGGTACACACAGCCATATTTTCAAAACACACACATACATTCATTTAGTACACACAACTAAGCATTTGCTGCACACTACCAAGCATTTACAGCACACAGAAGTGCAAAATTGAAAACACAATCATCGAATCACACCATATGAATGACAATGACTCATTGAGCCATTTCTCCTTTTGTAAAATGTATCAGTGTAGGCCTACATTTTTCATAGTCAAATATAAAACAGCAATACTGTTGTTCTCACAAACCATATTTACAATTTCAGTCTCCTGTTCCACCAAACACTAGATTGTATTGACATAATATTGTATACAAAATGCTTACAGTTTTTCTCAATTGCTTACACACATTTTTTGAAAGCATGCCTCGTTTTCTCAAAACTCTAAACACAAATCCCAAAACAACTAACAAAAAATGCAAAACCCTTTATATCTCCTGGAAAATGCTACTTTACTTTAAAAAAAATATTGAAAGTGTGTTTTCTTCCTCCACAGTGTGGTTCTCTTTCAGTCCTGCAAAATACAAATACTGTGAGCACACTATATTCTATTGATATGCAGTATTACAGTACACAAGGCAAACAGATCTCGTACTTGTTCTCCATTCTGAAGGTTCTAATGAAAAACCATGAAAAACTCATTAGAGATGACCATTCTCCTTCTTCTTTCTCCTCCTCCTTCTTCACCTTGTCCTCATTCTCTTCCTCCTCCTTGTCCTCCTCTTCCTTCTCTCTGTCCTCCTACTCCTCAACCTCCTACTCCTCCTCCTTCTTGTCCTCCTCTTCCTCCTCCTCTCACTCTTACTCCTCTCCTTCTCTGGTTGTCAATCTTTTCAAAGTTTTCAATAGTTTACCAAACAAAACAGAGGCTCAAGACACTTTTATGGTGCAGTCCTCACTGCAAATTGGTCAAAAGACCTGAAAGTTTAGAGATTTGACTATTTATGTCTTGCAGGTTGATGCTTTGAGATTTTACTTGAGAAATCTGTGCAACAACAGAACTTTGTGTACAGTGTTTTGACAACAATGTGATGTGTAATTGACATCAGTGTGTTCACAAGGAAAATCAGAGTCTAATGCAGATAAGGGAGTCTTAAGTATTTCCCACTTGGGGCGAGCGATTGATACATGGCGTGAAGGTTGTGCAGATTGTGCCGAATTTTCGCTTTTTACTTCTTAACAATAGTGAAAAACTGTAAGAGCACAACTCGGTAGCTGAGGTTAAGAGATGGGAAGATTGCAAGCTAATTCAGGTAACAAACCAGAGAGCACTCTAGCAAGAAAGAAGCACAGCAAGAAACCCAGTCTCGTGCATTTTGAAAACACCTTGCAAGATTCATCTAATTTCAATTATATACCATGAAGAAATAGACTATTGGAAATCATTAGACTTATTAATGTCATTTCACCAATTCAGTTAAATGTAACACCCTGTTGGATTGACCATAGGAAATATAAGCAGGAGTCAATCTATTGTAGTGGTTCTTCAGTCCCCCTTCAGGCCTAGATGCTCGCAGGTAGAATATTGCTCATAGTTACCGTCTTTAGTTTTGTGTTCCTCGGGCACCTCTGCAATGAGACACTGATAGAAAGGATTTTGACAGAAGCCGTCCCGTTTCAGCTCTGGACAAAAAAAAACACAAAACTTGACTATTAAGGCCTACTTTTTACTGTTTTGCTTTCCATCTCTCAAACACTGTTTTTTTAATCCTAAATGTGAGCATGCATTGCTTCAAATAAAAGTAATTATACAAGGGAAAAACTGACACCTTCATGAGATATCTTGACTTGATCGGCCATTTTTTCATATTCTGACAATTCCTAAAAGTTCAGAAAATAGATGTGTTAGGGGAAACTTTCTATCATTTACACGTCATTCAAATCTTCATTGGCGTGCATTCATCCTATGAACTCATAGTGTCTATTCTTTGCTTTTAAACTTACTATTATCATCCGAGATATGTCTTTACAATCTTCTGTTGTAGCGGCCCGAATAGTGAAATCCATTGTGGAGATAATACAGTTTCAGACCTCTTAGAAAATGCAAGAATTGTCCTTTGTACCTACAGCGAACGTAAGCCAGCATTATGAAGAAGTGTGCAAGGACTCTGTGAATCGCATGTTCGAGAGTATCAATACGCACCGATAGTTACGCGAACAGCATGTGCGCGTCTGATAAAAGATTGGTTCCCCAGAACCAATAAACCAAAGCCTGTCCATTCCCTTATTTATTTGATTAATTTGATAACTGATTTTTTTTTTATTATTATTATTTTTACAATTGATAACACCACACCAGAAATCAAACTGCTGAAATTTGCGTAAATGTGGTGACGTATTGACTCTTGAGAGGTTCTTCCGGGGTCGTAAGAGTGCAAAAGATGACCGGTGAATTTGCTGTCATGTTGGCCTACGGTAGCCTACCCCTCGTGCATAGACTAAGTGTAGGTTAGTAGTTTTGGAAAATGGATTTCAGTATTCGACCTCCCAAACCAGAAGACTTAAAAGATGTTTTCCGCATGGTCACGGTTAGCAACTTTTAATATCATTATTGTTATACATTTTTGATGCTGTTACAAAACGTTACTTTGTTTCCACTTCTGTGCAGGAGCTGTCTCTTCTTGGAAAGTCACCTGAGTTGGAGATATCCAGTGAAGGTAAATGTTTCACTGGTTCAGACCGCTGCTGTCAATTTACAGAATGATTTGCTTACTGAAGAGGAATTTTTAATATGCTAAACATATTTCAGAAAACTACCTTGATTTTTGTTTGCCTTCATTTTAGAGTTGGGGAAGGACTTATTCTGTGAAAACCCTTTCCTTCAGTGCCTCATTGTAGAGGTACCAGAACATTGTAAGACTCACAAAGGTAAATCTGACAGCACTCGCTTCTCTCAGAAACACTGGAGCCCCAAATCACACTGACTGCCAGTCTGTGGTTTTACACTGAATGATGGACCACACCACTAATGCAATCGGTGCATGCAATCATGGGAATTGGGTTGGGTTCATATTTTCAGGTGAGGGTATTTAAAGAACGATCTGGAACATGTAGCGCATTCCGTGCTCAATTTGACTTTTCCCATCCTGATGTCATGTAAAAGAAACGCAGGTGACTCAGTTGTTCTTAGCATCTTCAGTTAGAATGAGAGGATTAAACAACTGTGTCAACTTGAGTATGTCTTCAGTGTGTTATGTCTGCACATTATGTTCCTTGTGCTATGTGCTTATCACGCGTGAAAGGCCTTATCATTGACAACTCTACACACTGCCCATTTTATTATCACTTGGTGTTTATTACATACCAGCTATGCAAACATCTGACTCAGTTAATTAAAAAATTAAAAATTAAAAATGCAAAAGTAGTGACTTGATGGCCTACATAGAATTGACCAGGAGTCAGTTTACCAGAAGGTATGTGTTGTTAGAACATCCTGATTTGAGAGCACATTTATGGTACTCTATATATTATGATAATGTCATTGTGTTTTCCGAAACTGTTGGCAACATTGATTTTTAAGGTCTTCTTTGAAAGGCTGCTAAAGTAACACTATGCAACAATTTGACTTTTTGAGTTACGGTTTTATAGGCAACTAGTTTTGGTACCATCCTCAGATTCATTTTGATAGCATAAGGTCATGTGAAGGACAGAAAAACACCTGTGTCTTCCCCACTAGCCATCCAGGAAATGCCCTATGAGGGTTTTGTGTCCCGGCTGAAAAAACCTGCAAGAATGGAAGAAAAGCTTTCACACGCATTTTGTGTGTTGGCAAGCTTCTATCAGTGTCAGCTGGGATGTTGGTGGCGTTTTCAAGGTTTTTGCATGCCTTTTAGGTAGTAAGCCTACTAGTTTTGGAACAGAACTCCATATTGCTGCTTTAACTACAGATGAAGTGATCTGCAAAGGGAAACTCTTACTATCTCAGCTTGATGCAAAATCATTGAACATCTTAAATACATGTTTCCAGATGCTTTGGCACAACCTTATAATTTTAATGTCTAAAATTGTACATGGAAAGCTTTGAGCATCAGAGCAATCAGTCATCCCTGTAATAACTAATTCTGCCTAGTCATGAGGCCCTCTCTATCCAGAAGGTCATTGCATTGTTTATGACATGGCAGTAAATCAGATGAAGCACAACTTCTTCATTTTTCTCAGGCCTGTTTATTCAGTGTAATGATTATGAAGTAACATTACAAGAGCCATTTTGGGAAACCACATTTATTTTATAAATTATGAAGGCAAAAACAATGCCAAATATCCATGTGTCTTTTATAAACATATTTGTTTGGCAGTATAAATGTAGTCAGGCTCATTCTGTTAGCATTAAGTTACTCACAAATTACATTGAAGCCAAACTGGACCCTGAGGCCTATATATTTGCATGCATAACCACCAGGACAGTTGTGAATGGAAATAATATAGTATGGTGCCTCATTCCTCAGGTTGGACCTTCCTATACAAAATGCCGAGGTAGACTAGTAGCACTGAGATGATTATACATCAATGGACTATACACAGATACACAGACACAGACACAGACATATACTAATACTGTTTAGATAACGTTTTATTTTTGCATATTGTAATGTTATTCTATATTATGAGTACGAGATGTGGCTATTAAATCATGACACTATTGCTGTAATTTAATTGTAATGGAGAAAAGTCATTATACTTCTACTTGTTGTATCTGTCTCATTATTTAATAGCGACACCTTGTATGTTAATGATGTTTGTAACTTTGTGTGCCTCTCTGTCTCACTTTAGGCCAGACTACAGTTGCATACACTCTCTTCACAAATGCCTATTGCACTTGGAATGGGAGGGTGGTGCATTTGGGTGATTTCTATGTCATGCCTGAATGCAGAGGTAAAGCCTCCAATTATATGAATTTGTAAATTGTAAGTGTATGAGGTGTGGCTATGACTATTATTACAAGTATATATGAGTTATATGGGTAACAAGTGTTCTTCATTTTAACTGAACAGTATATTTGTTGTTTTATTTAACAGCCTGTATGCACTGATGTAGGTATGATATACATTCCAAGTCTGTAGCCTACTTTCTTAAGTTAACTGACAATCTTTTAATTTTTTTACCTCACAGGAAAAGGAGTTGGGAAAGCACTATTAAGTACGGTGGCAAAGGTGAGGCAGATTGTAATATATTATTCCTCTAGAAACTAATCCATTCCATTATTCTAGTATTCCATTTATGCCCTAGAGGTCAGGTGAAGAGTTGCCGTCATACACTTTTCATAAAGCACGCAAGGAAATACAGGCTGTTCTAAATACCTGAAAGGTAATTTATTGAGCTATAAACTCAACAAGGAAGTAAAACAAAATCAAACTAAATCTCACCCACAAAATTTCAATTACCTAATTAAAGGCTACCTAAGTCTTGTGTTATTGGCGCCCTAGTGTGGTAGAATCCAGGAGGAGCATCATATACATCACACACGGTCACCAGGTGAGTAATAGGTCAGTGAGGAATCGCAGTCTCTCAAAGATAAGTCCACCATTTAATTCCATAAGTCAAAATATCATAATCTAACTAAAAAAAAACACCTCAATATGGCCCCAACATACACGGCCATATGTGGACAAATTGGTCAGGGGCTTGGTAGTCAGACATCTTTAAGCTCAATTTTCAGCTTCCAAGAGTAAACAGATCAGTGGGCCTTTGAATAATATTAGGTTTAGCTAAAACATTCCGAACTTTGGGCACCAGAAAGGTCTTTACCACACGGCCTAGGGGCCATGAGTTCCTTGGTGCAGTCGCATATGCCACAGCTACTGTATCATTAATGTTTCAACTTCTTCTAGTATTGACCCAAGTTTGCCTTTGTTGCATGAGGGATAGATATTCTTTAGTCCATCTTTGCCAGAACATCTCTTTAATTTGTGTCATCCTCAAGTCCATCCATCCGATGGAATTTCAGAACTGTTCTCTATGCAACCCACACGAGGCATCGTCGGCAGGATAGACCCTGGAACTTACATGACTCCATTGATCTTATTGAGACAGGTTATAGATCACTTTCATTTGTAACATTCCTTATCGGCCCCTGTGTGTTTATGTGTTGATACTGATGCACTGTTGGTGGATGTTTCCTTTGGTTTTGTGAGAATTGGGTTTTGAAGAGTTTCCTGCTTTGAGTTCCTACTATCAATATGTAGTAGTGTTGGGTGTTGACATTGACATCTTTGGCAGTTCATGGGCCGATACAACAAAGCAAGTTCCAACATACCCAGGGTCCGTTCATTAGCTGGCTTGACAACTGCAGTCACGCTTAAGCAATGTCAGAACGGTAGTTATCAATTTATTAAATCAACCCAGGCTTTCCCAATCTAGCTATGAGCATGATCACGTTAAAGTGGCGGTGTTGGCAGCAGATGACCAATCGTAAACATGAAAAGGTCTAGAGCCACATATTTCAAACTAGTCTAATCATTTGCACCTGAGCTTGCAATCAGTGGATGCCCGACCTCACTAGTCCCCAGAGCACCTCCCCAGGGTCCTAGAGCCTGCCCTGTATAGTCCTGGTTACCCATATTAACCTTAAGGCTGATTTTTGCTCGATTACGTAAGCGTAAGCGCAAGAGGCCGTGCAAGCCCCTTGCGCGACTTTTCACGTCTTGCGTGCGTCGGCCCCTTTTTCTAGACTTGCGCCATTTTACACAAGCCTATTGTTCTGGGTGTGAATTGCTTGGCAACACCTCCAACGCAACGCGTAAGCACCTAGCAATTCATGCTCCCTTTAGAAGCATGCAAGGGCCTTTAGTGGGAGCCTAACGCCAGACTCACATTATTGCATTGGAATGCGTTGATGCGTCAGGGTTAACGCATCCCCATTCACTTTGCATGGGGTGACGTCATCCTTTGCCAAACTGAATTGTGGCTCCGTTTGGTTCGCGTGCGTTGCGTTTCATGCTTTGCTTGCGGCAAGCGTTGAAGAATGTTCAACTTTTCGGGAGGCAATGCATGCGTCAGCCAATCATGCATAACTGACAGCACAGGGGCTAGCCAATCATATCCTGTATATGCTCACGTCTACAGAGTGGCATGCTCAAAAAAAAAAGATGGCTGACCGAACTCCGTAGATGGTCGTATTTGTACCTACAACTTGGTTGTTTGACTTTTTTTTGGTTGGATTTTTTAAAAGTTAGCAAGAAATAGACACTGTACAATGTAAAAACCCGTTTATTGTAACTGAAAAATACCTCTCATAGGATGCGAGGTGTCTGAGCACCCTCTCTAATGATAGCATGCTACTACTCACAAGGTAAAAGCTTACTAGTGACGTGGTTGGTTTGTTGACCTGTCAATCTCACTATAACGTCTCCGGTAGCAACAGAACCCCACGCGCCAGACTCCTCCTCCGCCATCCGTTGGATCAACGCATTCCAACGCAACAATGTGAGCGAGGCGTAACGGGTCGGTCACACCTATGCGTTGGAATGCGTTGATGCGTCAGGGTTAACGCATCCCCATTCACTTTGAATGGGGTGACGTCATCCTTTGCCGAACTGAATTGTGGCTCCTTTTGGTTCGCGTGCGTTGCGTTTCATGCTTTGCTTGCGGCAAGAGTTGAAGAATGTTCAACTTTTCGAGAGGCAATGCATGCATCAGCCAGTCAAATTGCCTTTCATGCATAACTGAAAACACAGGCGCTAGCCAATCATATCCCGTATACACGTCTACAGAGCGGCAAGCTAAAAAAAAAAAGATGGCTGACCAAACTCCGTAAATGGTCGTATTTGTACCTACAAGTTGGTTGTTTGACTTTTTTTTTGGTTAGATTTTTAAAAAGTTACCGAGAAATAGACACTGTACAATGTAAAACCCCCTTTATTGTAACTGAAAAATACGTCTCATAGGATTTGCGATGTGTCTGTCAAACACCAGTACTTCTGTTTTTGGTAATGATAGATTTTGCTGCCTGATCATGAGATCAGCAATTTTGTTAGATCAGATCCACTTACGGCCTCCTGAGAGCTGTCACAGATGTGCCCAACGTCCTCTCTAAAGTGGAGTCTAAGGTACAGCAACTACTTCAACAAATTCTAAAGTAGTGGTGCCGCATTTTCTGGCTTGCTTGCTCCCTTGGAAAAGGCATTCATAGTATCATGGCTTAAGAGTACTTTCATTTTGACATTTGCTGGCACTATTTGTGCTTCTAGTGCCATTTTTCCATCTTTGATTTAATAATGGTTTCCTCCATCATATGGCATGTATGTCCTTTACAGTAATGCAGCAGATCAAGCTTAGATCTAGACCTGACATCTTTTCGAAGGATGCCCTCTTAGCAGCAGAAGAGGCCTTAGATGATGTTGACCTTTTTGACACATCCTATCAAGTGGTTTAACTCTTAATTGTGTACTTCGTTCTTTTTTCCCATGTTTCAATCTCTTTAACGAAGTAATTGAAATTAATCATCCTGGGCTCATTCCAACCTACATGGCCATTTTCTCAAATTTAAGAACAGATTTATCACATTTCACATTAATATTAAATAAGTAAAAATATCATAATCTAACTCAACATATCTCTTATACGGTTTCTTCAAAAGGTCTCAATTTGGCTCCAACACCCTCTCTCACACATCTCATCTTCACAGTGCACACTAAATATGGGATGAATTATGTTTTTTAGCTTTTCTGTTGTAATCACAAGTATGCTGTAAAAGTGAAACTGAATTTAATTGGTTTGACGTGTGTAGAATGTGTTTGCTGTAGGATAGTAATGTTTAAATGATGGTTTGGAAATGCTGTTGGACACGTGACCAATGGTGTTTGGAAGTAATAAACTCGTATCTCTGTGTTTAGGTGGGAAAGGACCAGCACTGTGCAATTATGCTGACCGAGATGAGAGAGAACACACCACTTATAGACTTTTATATTGCTAAAGGTGCGGAGGACCTCAAAGTTACAGAAAGACGTCACTTTCTGTGCTTTGATGGAGATGCCATGGACAAACTTGCACAGGAACTACCCTAATGCACTTGAAAACCTAAAGCTACTGTACAAAGCTTTTTTATATGAAAGGAAAGAACCTTCTGTATCTTTGTTGATACTTCCTTGTCTTGTTTTAATAATAATTTACTATTACATTTTGTGTTTTCTGATATCTTATGTCATTCGTGTGTCACTAGTGTGCTGATTAAACATCTTTCGATATTCAGGTTCCATAATAAACCCGACGCTTACAAATGTGAAGGATAATCTTATTTTCTAGACACCAAAATGTTGTGGTTAAAAATGGGTGCTCTTACAACCATCTTATGTTTAGGAGCATTTCTGCTTAGCAAATATGTTGTCGATAAACAAATATGTGAGTTGATGGGGATCTAGCTTTGACGTCCAGATGAGCAGCTGCTTTGCATTTACACACGCTGGTATTAGAGTAAGGCCAGACTAAGCCGATTTTCATACTTTCCGGAACGTATTCGGGTTTAGTCAATCGCTGCCAGACAAAGCTGTGCTGCGCTGTTCTACGGCCACACACACCCATTGAAACTGGTGAATATGCTGTAGTACATATGCAAGGCCTGTTGGTGGCGCTGTGAAGGGTGCTACCGGAAATGGAGAAGGAGACTCGTAGAAGAAGACGACAAGTTACAACTAGTTAAGTTGGTGCAGACAGTTCAGTTTGTCGCCAAGTAGTTGACCATACTGTGCCTTATACATTTCCTATGCTTAAATCATCATTGTTCGACCTGTATGTGATGCATTATGTGCATACCTAATGAAAGTAAGGGTTTTCATGAAGTTGCTACTGTGATAGATCGTGTGTATTAAATACCACATTTTGGGCTACCTTCTAGTGCTATTAGTAGTGATTAGCACGCTAAGCGGAGATTTAGCTATGTTCTGTTCTTATGTTGATACGCTGTAATAAAGATGTGTTCAATCCTGCTAAGATTTCGACTGGATGAGATATGAATGAGATCCATGTTGCCTAGTGTAATGTCCACTATTATATGTATCTGGCAATATTAGTTGTGTAATTCAGTGCAGTGTAAATTAGTCCCCATAAAGAAGACTGCTTTGGTAACTCAGTGAATAAAACGTGCCCTTCTTAGATCGTTGTTTGCCAGCCATAAACAGAACAGAAGACTTACATTTTTTTGTTTTTATTGTGATTGGGAAGATGTACGTGACTACTTGACAGCTTCCAGCGTTCACGTGGGATAATTACGTCATCAGATTCGCGGATTCAAACCCGATTTGCGGCCAGACAGGCCCTGATAGCAGGGTAGATTGCAACCTTCCCACTCTGGAGAGGGGATTCTAACCTTGACGGAAAGTAACGCTCCAAATGGCAGATTTATCTGGCCGGGAGGCCAGTTTGTCAAGTTATTTTCCGCAAAAGTATGAAAATCCGCTTAGTGTGGCCTGCCCTTTAGTCTTCCTCAGGTAGCTTAATCAGTCATCCATCTATGACTTTCTCTCATCATCATCCTTTAAGCCTATGTGGCGTGTAGGGCCAACACTGTGAAAGTTGCATTGTCTTTGCTTTATAATTCCAACTAGTGGTCAAACCCACTTTGTTGGCAATAAAGGGAGATCATCCTTTTGCTCTGTAGATGCTTACTTGAGCTAGCTAGTAATGCAAAGTCATCTGCAAACTCAAGATCTTCCAGGGTTGAGTAGTGGGTCCACCTTATGCCTCTCTTCTGATTACCAATAGTTGTGTGCATTACCCAGTCAATTGCCACAAGAAAAAGAATAGGTGACATGCAGCCTTGTCGGACACCACTGGTGATGTTAAACCAGTCAGTGAACTTGTTTTTGTGCAAAACGCTGCAACAGAAATTGTAAAAGAAAAGTTTGAAGATTGAAGCAAACTTGTGAGGGCAACCCTAGGATAGTAGGGTCTTCCATGAACTATTATGATTATGAAGGTGTCAAACACCTTTTCAAAACCGATGAAGTTAATGTGTATATTCCATTCCATTATTTGCTCCAGAATATTCCTCAGGGTGAAGATATGGTCTATACATCCCACTCCTACTAAAACCTGCTTGAGTTAGTGCCATCACTCATTCTCATGAGTAAGATTTTACAAAACAATTTACTTGGCACTGAGAGCACTGTAATCCCCCTGCAATTGTGACACTCAGTCTTGTCACCTTTCTTTGGTAGTTTAACAATAAATCCTTTACTTCCAGTCCCCATATCCAAATTCCAGATCTTTTGAAAGAGTTGGTGTTGGTGGACTTTTTCACTCTCTGCATATTTCTGTCAGGCGGTCAATCCAAGTGATGACGCCATCACAAGACAAGAATACATTTTGAGTAGTTCATCAACTTCTGTCTCATTCTGCCAATGTTTATCCAGCAACGGTCTGGCCATATTTGGGGCCCTGCACTCCTGGGTTGCTGTATCATGTGAGAATGACATAATGTCCTTGAGGACAGACTGCTGTAAATACCCATGACTGGGCCTAAAGGTCACAAACCTTATGAAATGCAGCATAAAATCAGGGAAAAGCCAAAGTCACATGACATTTTATGTCAAAACACCAATATGTCAAGAACAGTGACAAAGCTGGTGTGTCTGTTGTGACTTAGTATATTGAAGTTAAGCGGCAGTCTTGATTTCTTTTTTTAAAGCAGGGTTCCTTCAAGTCGCAAAACATTAAAAATCTCAAATTTCCTTCGGGATTAAAAGTATCCATCTATCTATCTATCCATCTATCATACAGTCTTACCCTTCACAAAGTTTATTGGTGGGGGAAAAAGACACAAAACATAACCCATTCAGCCATCTCCCATGTCGAACCACTTGTGGACCCATCTCATTTAAACAATATCATTTTAACAATTAGCCTGTGTTGTTATATAATAATGGCATTTTTTTGTCATTAGCCTACATTAATGTGAGTGTGCTTAACAGGTACATTTATGGTGTCATTGTATTGTCTCGCTACCTGACAAGGACAAGGAAGCGTACTTATATAACAGAAGAAATTAGAGAAATAAGTCTTTAAAATTGATAATTATTTTATTTTTCTCGGCAGGATAAACAGGACATGGAAAATGTGTCTACCCCTTTTGAGTAAACAGTGCAAGAAAGTAAACGGTCTCCGTAAACTGAGCATGTGCAACATTTTCTCGCTGTAGCACATGGTCTTACTATTGTGGTACACCGTCTTGCGCTTCTTGATAATGTAATTTTCACAGCAGGTTATTTTCCAGACATCCTCATTGAGATGACTGCTTGCTGTAAACTGTTATGCACCCACCTCAATGACAGTAATGTCCCACCTCCGCTATCCAGACGAACTTCCCACTTCGATCAGAACGTCACGACACCATACTAGTTTTCAGGGAGTAACCTGTCTTCCCGATAAGCCATGCAAAGTAGGCTAGGTCAAGTCAGACTACGCGAGCACACTTAACACATAAACGAACTGATCCGAGGTGGCCCATGTCGTTTGGAAATACATGAAATACACTGCATTTCCGTATTGTATTCCAGCTGCATTTAACTGGATTTCAGGAGAACGGAATCGTGGCTCAGGAGCTGATTTCCATATCATCTGTCTGGTAAAATGCGATTAAAAGTTGGGAAAAGCAGCCAATGTAGGCTAATAGTTTGTCTATGAAAATGTCGTTATTAACACTTGTATGAGTGTTTAAACTGAGTTTATGTTAACACTTTACATAGTCACATTTTGTTTTCCTTTTTGAGTCAAATCTTTGAATCATTTGTCTGGAATTTTAGGCTATGTCACCAGAAATGTTTTAGAAACGACTACATTGGCCATATCCTTTCTTATCACGCCGTATTTAACTGTCTATTGCTTAACCCTTACGAGTGTCGACCGCTGATAAGTGAGGGTGGGCATGGGTGCATTTTTCAAACTTTGGGGGAACCATATTGAGCGCATGATCTTCTCATAAGAAATAATAGGGAGAAGAACGAGAATATTGTAGCAAGACAATGGATATCCCATTTATTTAAGGTTTCACCCATTATTTTTTAAATTGATCACCCATCTAATTAATATCGGGTTGGGCACTTGTAAGATCTAAATAGGTGTAAAGTCGCACGTAATAGGCCTATATAGACTGCCTACCTAAGGAATAGTTTGTGTTAATAAGGAAACGGCACATTTTCGCTCCGTAGCCTCCTACCTTAAAGGTTCCTTTTTCAACTTCCCTTTCACATGTCGAAGCTCTAAACGTTAATTTGAGTGTATTCTCTCTTTGAAAAAAAAGCAATCTCACTGGATAAGTCAATCTTGATGTAGCCTAGCTCGCTGCCTTTTCATTTTAAGACACCGTCAGTGTTTATAATTAGTTAGAAATTAGAATGGAGATGGTTTAGAATATGTGTAGGCTATAACTATCTGACAAATGAATGTGCATTTTATACTCTCCCATTATGATTGTTTTTTGTTGTTGTATGCATGTATAGCCTATGCCTATGATTGCAAGCAGTAAAATGCATGGTCTTTTACGGTTGTGTTATTGTGAGGCAGCGCAAGCAAGTAGTATGCTCTAATCCACACCTCACATGTGTGTTTGTGTGTCAGTGAGAGGCAGACAGAGAGAGTGAGAGAGTTTGTGTGTGTGTGTGTGTGTGTGTGTGTGGCTATTGTGTGGCGAAACAGAAATATTTGGGGTGGAACGGCATGGTGGCTTCCTGAGATTGAAAAGACAGTGGGCCGTTAGTCAAAGCAATATCTGAAGGATGATGAAAGAATGGGCTAAGAAAAGAGAAAGGATGGAAAAAAGTACAGCTTGTTCGTGTTACTTTTATTTATAGACTTATAGTCACGTTGAGCCATAGCCTTACAAACATTGAGTAACAAACTCCTCAGTAGTTCACAATGTTTAGGCAAAAAGTAAGGCTATAGGAGTTGGAATTTTAGGAGTATTTGGTAACCCGTAAATAATGTTGTAATTGATTCCTGTATTCTTGTAATGACTACAGGCATCCTGTGGGCTCAGTCAATCAGCAGCCATGTCCCTGGGACGACCATTGCAACTCATGCGTTCGCTGAGGAAATCGCCCGCCCTTTTCCATCGCCGCTTTCGCCATGATCGCGCCCAGTTGCTGTCTCATGGCGACCCACTCTTCAAGGTGCACTATCTGGGCACAGAGAAAATCTACTCCCTGGACATGGAGCAGGCCGAGGTTGCCATCTCCCATTTGTTGGAGCGATCTCCAGCTCCGGAGAAGCTGGGCAAGGAGCACGCCTTGGTCGTGCGGCCACGTTACATAGAGGTGAAAGAGATCAGCAGCGGACGACAGCTCACCAAGACCTACCTCCGGGACATTGCTTACTGTGCGGCGGATGCGGAGCGGCCAAATGTGTTCCTCTACATATGCAAACAGCAGGGTCAGCAACTCCAGTGCCGAGTGTTTTGGTGCAGCCGGCCAGAGAAGGTCAAGGACATGACAAATTGTCTGGCTCGATCCTTTCAGAGAGCACTGAGTGACTTACAGGAGAGTGGCAATAATCGTACACAAGGAGAAGACTTGATGAAAGAGGGGAGACCTCTCTTGACTAATGGCAAGGCCAAAAGCTGCACAATGCCACGAGACCTGAGGAAAGGTGAGGAAGCCAGATAAATGCTTTGTGCTTGAAGCTGATTTGACATGAGAGAAATGTGGTAAAGGTTCAGCCAATCTAAAGATTAAAATGGCTACTTTTGTAGATGCTTGTGAAGACAAAAGTAGAGGTTATATTCCATTAATAATCTTGACAAGGGGAAGCAAAAATGTAAAGCTTTGTTTTGGGCCATTAAACTTTCTAGTCACAACAATCATATATAATTCACTGTCCTGCAATGTTTACCAATTGAAGCATAAATCAATACTGACTTCTACCTCATGTCACTGCAGGTCGCGCCACAAGGACTTTGAACTCTCGCAGTCCGCTGAGAGAGATGATGAGGAGGACAAGTATCAGTGACTGAGGGCCTCCAACAGCAAAACCAAACCGGGGAACCACTTATTACCGCCAAGACTTTCTGCTCCCTGTTTGTTGTCTGTATCTAGCACTCCCTGTTCTAAACATGAGGAGACATCACACAAAGGGTTGGTCCAGGCTAACGCTGTGCTTCTCCTACACACTGACTGAAGAGATTGGGTTATTCTCTGACCAAAGCACAAAGAGTTTGTGCAGTTGACCTTTTCAGTGCAGCCACTGAATTCAGATGTGGATCAAACTTCTCTTAACCCCTTTCAGGTGGAGCGTGTTCCTGTCTGACTTACAATCAGAACTAGATTTGAACGTATTCTGATTGGAAATGTGTTCACTCTATTCCATAATTATAAATGTAAACTTAAAAAAAAAAAAAAAAAAACATGCTCTGAAACTTTATAAAAATCCAGTTACATGTATAACACCACTCGTTTGTGAGGTTGGCTCTCAACAGGTTGGAACAGCACTAGTTTTGATGCAACATCAAAAATATTTCTATGAGCCTCACTACATGCCCTTTACCTCAAAGGGGGAATGGAAAGAAAATGGTGAAATGTTGACTACAGAAACATGGTGTTACATTTTTTCTTTTCATTGCCATGTTGCAAAATGCATGGTCAGAATGTTCTTTCCAAGAAACTTCACAACTTCCCTCAAGAATTCTCAGTTATTGTTAACAGAGTTCTTTTCAGAACGTTTTTACATAGCTTTGTTTTATGCAATTCTTACAATTCTGTGTGACATTTGTATGTTGCCCTGAATACATTTAAAACCAAGGCATAGTGAATCATTTATTTTAGAAGCTTTCTTTATTACATTTTAGGACGACAAGCCAAAGACAAGGGTTCATATTTACAGGTTTATATTTTAACAAATTACAAATGTATAAAGTTGTTAGAAAATGTATTTGTGCACTTACTGACAACATTATTTTACCTGAAACACCGAAAGGAGCACTTTGGCACTTTTATCTTGGTTGAGAAAAGCTACTCTCCACCACCAAACACCTATGTGTCTTATTCATCAGCTGTAAACATATTAAAACACATGAGCCCAAAGTCCACAAAAGACAGATTGAACTCTGAAGTGTAGAATTGGCAAAAGCTTGCATTTGATTTCTAGTGCATTAAGCGTACTGGTCCTTTCAAGTAATCTACACAAAACATAAAACCAAATGAATTATCCTTTTTTTTGACAAAATACAACATACAATTAAATGTGTACAAAATGATTGAAAATTCAAGTGCAAAACCAGTATAAATTGGATGCAGACTCTAAATACTTGGTGGCTCTCAAAACTGGGACCCTCATCAAACATTAAAACAGATTTAGACTAATGCATCACTTGCTCATATCCTGTGACCATCAGCAGTACCATTCACAGTAAAATGGAGGAGAAAGCGCCATATGAAATCAGATATGTGCATTGAAGGCCAAGACTGAACTATGACCTTGTTCATCAGATATCCTCATGTTGTCCATAGCCAAAGCCGGCCCTCCCACACATGGACATGAAGATCAGTGCACAACAACCCACAACAAAGAATCCGCCTATCAATATATAAACCAAAGAGGTTATCCAGAATGCAAACAGGTAGAGAGTCTTATCACAGTGGGGCCCAGCAGATGGATTGTAGTTGGGCTGGTATATTGAATAGATCCACACATTACCTGCAGACATACAGACATGCCATCATAAACATCAATCCATATATGTAACAACAGAAACAATGATCAAGACCAATGCCACCATTTCGTCTCTGCAGAATATCTTCAGTTACTATATTAAGTATCTGTCATTATTATTCCTACTTCTGTTCTTACATTTAATTTATAATATGATAAAGTGTTTTCATGCTGAAGAGTTGACTTGGTTTTTCTTACCAGCAATAAACCAGCAGAAAAGGAAGAGGGAGACAAGGGAGTTCCAGGCGGTGCAGACGCTACTGATGGCAGATTGGCTCCCGTCCTCGGGCTCTTGTGTGCAGGGCAGGCAGGACAGTAGAGTCAGGGACAGAGTGAAGGCCCCCATTGCCACTAGGTAGATGGGTATGTACCTCTGCAGCGGGCAGTCTTGCAGGTACATTGAACCTTAGCACAGGAGCAGAGAGTAATGTAATGTGAGCATTATACAAGTTAACATATTCAAATATTGCATAGCAGCAATTGCAGTATATGAACTGCACATTTAACTGCACTTACCAATTACAATCTCCGCGACGGGTATGGCCATCACAATTAGCTTGGAAATTACTGTTGGGGGAAAATTGCTTTTAATGGCTTCCATTTGTCTTTGCATGACCCATCAAGGGAAACATCCAGTTGACCAATAGTTCAGTCTGGTCAAAATTAAATTAAAAAAAGGTCTGAGGCAAATTAAAGAGCAGAATAAAAAATGGTAGCCTACTTAAAACAGGTGTGCTGGGCTTGGGCGTCCGGCGTATGTTCTGCAGTAAAGTCCTGTCCTCCATTGTTGCAGACACTTATGTCGAAAATGCAGAATGGGCAAACAAGGAAGCAGAGAGGAGAGGGCAACTGAACATAAACTTTACAAAAAACTACAACAAACAATAACAACAACAACATAAAAACAGTAATATGTGCACACTTGGTTCATCCATGATCATTTTGACCATAGGCTCACCACATCCACTCAAACCCATCAGGAGCCACGAGCATGCACTCGGCAGGCTCCCTAACAACATTACTGGCTAAATCACTGTGTGAGTCCCTGACCCTTCAGCAAACAAAATAACAGTTAGGATAGGCCTGCCACTCATGGCCCTGAGTAGAACAGCTGAAAGAGAGGTAGTGGGCAGTACAGGCCATTCAGTTGGAGCTGAAGATCCATCTAGTACAGTTTGAGGACAGAAGAAGGGGGGGGGGGGGGGGGAATGTAATCTTTATGTCAACTCATGAAAGGCTAGATTGATGCACCAGGTGGCTAAAAACTAACAGAGCGTTTTCACAAGACCACTGTTACTGTTTGTGATGTCAGCATAATGTGCTCAATGTATTTAAAGTGTATGGGAGTCTGTAAAATTATAATATCAACCACTCGTATTGTTAAGTTGAGTTAATCACAAGTTATAACCTGTAACCAGTAACCACTGGGAAGTAGTTTGTTTTTAAATAATAGACATGACTACGGAATATTCCAAGCGAGGTTTGGTGTAACATCGTGCACTTAATTCTCTTAGTAGGGTTACCTGACTGCAGCAACAAAGTCATAACCCTACAAGTGCATGTAGAATGCGGACCGTGCGCCGAGCACTACACACGCAGGCTTTCATTTGGCAAATGATCACATGATAAGGTCCCGTGTCGGATGTAGTTGTTGCTACATTCAAATTGAAGATTTGGTAGACCTTCTTTGCGTCCTCATGCACATTTCCCCAGACTCCCACAGTAGGTGATCCTAAAGCGTTAGCAGCGTCACGTGATACATATTCCAGGTTTAATATGTCAGCAGATTCTAGAGAATTTCAACTCTGTAAAAATAACATCCAAGTAAGGCAGTGGTAGTGGCCATGTTGCAGAACCTACCAAATTGAACACGTCACTGGTTTAGGTGACACATTCACCATTAACACCTTTTAAAATTGGTCTTGCTAACACTTGGTATTCGCCTGTATAAAAATAAATGAACAGTTAAACACAAGGATGAGAACGTTGCCTAAATGGACGCGTGTTTAGCCTACTGAATATGGTTTCGTTAAACGCAGGTAACCTTAACCTACAAAATAATCACTGATGTTTTCTGAGACCAACTGGGCAATTGAGTACCAAACGTCCGTTCCTCAACACTTACCAGTTACAGGAATTGAAAATATATCCTATGATCGTCCAGTCGTGTTTATTGATCCAAAGTTGGGCTAAAAGCGATGCGAAATAGTGACTGCTGTCGTCGTAGCCTACGTGCTCACCGCCCTCTCTTACTTCCTATAGGGTCAGGAGAATCGAGGGAAGGTCCTTAGTCGTCAGATATCGTCCAACCACTTCACTAAACTCGTGGCGCTTTCATTTAATAAAAAGGTTTAAATTAGTAGCGTTAGTTTTCATGTCTATATATTGATGTTCACTCCCAGTCTTTGACTCGAGTGCTGTGAGGCTTAAGTCTTAAATCATAACTAGACTATCGTCATGAAAAAAACACCCACCTAATTGTAGGCTACATCGGGAGCACAACCCATTAAGTTTAAAAAAAAAAAAAACAACAACTTAAAACCATCGTCCTACCACAGTTTCAAGGTCAGGCTGATAAGAATTTGCACATGTGTACATTTGTATTATTTATCCCTTATCTATAACATTTTCCTTTCATGTATCCGTAATGTTTCTTTAATAGACCTCATGCATTTTGTAGCCTTCATTTCCCACAAACAAACAAGGCTGACTTCAGTCAGTTTTTATTCACACAAATGACACACAGTAACACACACGTGTATATACTTGGCGACACAGGACACACACAAACACACACGCACACGCAGGCCTGAGGTCACAGTGAATGTTATCTCTGCATTTCTCCCATCGTGGACTGTCCTTCCTCCAGGACCCCCAAGGAGCAGTGGGCAGCCTTTAGGCGCCCGGGGACCAAGTCAAGTGATCCGTCTTGGTCAGGGACAGACAGTTCAGTTCTTCAGCATGTTTTTGTGTTGGGGTTCTTAGTGAAGGAAACCCCTTGTGAACACGGGGAGAACATGCAAACTCCACACAGGCCCGGGAGATAGCCCACCTGAGCACTGGAGGCCTGGGGAGAACCTAGGCAGGAGTCTGCCACTGAATATGCTCCTCCGGCCGTTGAGAGAACTGTGTAGTGGGTGGTGGTCATTGTCCAAGATGGTCAGCAGCCTACTCAGGGTCCTTCTCTCCACCACTGTTGTTAGGCAGCCCAGTTCGGTGCCAACATCTAGTCGCCCTGCATCCCTCTTCTTTATGCTGCCTCCCCTGCACACCACAGCATAAAAATGAACGCTGGCAACAACAGACTGGTAAAACATGCGAAGGAGTTTGTTGCACACATTGAAGGACCTCAGTCTCCTCAGGAAGTAGAGCCGGCTCTGACCCTTCATTTTATTCATAATATGATAAAGTGTCTGCATTTCAATTCATGCTGATGGGTTGACTTGTTTTTTCTTACCAGCAATAAACCAGCCGACAAGGGAGAGAAGTCATTTCAATGCAATGCAGATGCAACCGATGACAGGATGGCACCAGTCCTCAGGCTCTTTTATGCAGGGCAGGCAGGACAGCAGAGTCAGGGACAAAGTCAAGGCCCCCATTACCACTATGTAGATGGGTAAGTACCTCTGTATCGGGCAGTCTTGCAGGTGATAGTATCTGAGAAATAGAAATCAATGTAATCCACAGTCAAAGCTATATAATGTTAATTATAAAAACTTCCTGTGTATTCTGAAAGAACCCAAATGGTCACAACTGGTCCTGATCACTGTGGGAAGTAATGACACCTCAGGCCAGGTAATCTCCATGAATATAGACCATCTCAGCCATCCTGTCTTTTAGGTACGAATTAGCATTCTGGTAACCACCCCCATCCCACATGTCTTCTTGTTAAATACAGGAATTTAAGAACAGTCAGTTAGTGAAAAACAGCCTAGGTGAAACTATATCTTTTAGTGAAGCCCTGGTCTTGTCTCTCCCTCCTCTGGTGATCATCATTGTAAGATTAAACCTGAATCTTGACATTCCATATTCACTAGACTGAGTCTCTGATAATTAGGATAAAACTAAATCGTTTCACAGGTAAACTAAACCTAAGCACAGGAGCAGAAAGTAATGTATTGTGAGCATTGTGCAAGTTTACATATTAAAATATTGCATAGCAGCAATTGAAGTAAATGAACAACACATTTAACTGCACTTACCAATTACAATCTCTGTGAAGGCAAAGATCATCACCAATGCAGAACCCACCAGGCGAAAAATCCAGTCGACCATAATTTAGTGTGGTTGAAACTAAATAAAAAAAGGCAAACTTAAGAGCAGAGAAAAAGGTAGCCTACTTAAAACAGGTGTGCTGGGTTTGGGAGTCCGGCGTATGTTCTGCAGTAAAGTCCTGTCCTACATTGTCTCAGACACTTATGTCAAATATGCAGAATGGGAAAAACAAGGAAACAGAGAGTAAAGGTCCTTGGTCGTCAGACACTGTTTGAGGTGTGCTTTTATAGGCAACTTGTTTCGGTATACAGACTACCAGAGTTACAAACAGCTTTTTCCCCCAGGCCGTAAGGCTTCTAAAGCAGCAACACTGACCCACTGATCAATCGTCATCACCATGTACATTCTGCTCCCCAACTCATACAACTACACTTACTACTTAATCACTTCATATACAGCCGCGGAAAAAATTAAGAGACCACTTCAAAATTATCAGTTTCTCTGGTTTTACTATTTATTGGTATGTGTTAAAGTAAAATGTACATTTTTGTTTTATTCTATAACCTACTGGCAACATTCCTACCAAATTTCAAATAAAAATATTGTCATTTAGATCATTTATTTGCAGAAAAATGACAATTGGTCAAAATAGCAAAAAAGATGCAGTGTCTTCAGATCTCGAATAATGCAAAGAAAACAAGCTCATATTCATTTTTAAACTACACAATACTAATGCTTACACTTAGGAAGAGTTCAGAAATCAATATTTGGTGGAAAAACCTTGATTTAAAATCACAACTTTCATGTGTCTTGGCATGCTCTCCACCAGTCTTTCACATTGCCGTTGGGTGACTTTATGCTACTCCTGGCGCAAGAATTCAAGCAGCTCGGCTTCTTTTCATGGCTTGTGACCATCCATCTTCCTCTTGATCACATTTCAGAGGTTTTAGATGGGATTCAGGTCTCGAAATTGGGCTGGCCATGACAGGGTCCTGATCTGGTGGTACTCCATCCACACCTTTACTGGCCTGGCTGTGTGGCATGGAGCATTGCCCTGCTGGAAAAAACAGTTCTCAGAGTTGGGGAACATTGTCAGAGCTAAAGGAAGCAAGTTTTTCTTCCGGGACAACGTTGTACTTTGCCTGGCTGAGGTTTGTAAAAGACCATAAGGATTGAAAAAAGCGGACTGGAGGGTCTTCTAGTTCGTCTTCTCTGATGAGTCCAATTTTCAGCTTTGCCCAACACATGGTCGTCTGATGGTTAGACGGAGACCTGGAGAGGCCTACAAGCCAGAGAGTCTTGCACCTACTGTGAAATCGGACTCATCAGAGAAGACGAACTTAGAAGAACCTCCAGTCCGCTTTTTCAATCCTTATGGTCTTTTACAAACCTCAGCCAGGCAAAGTACAACGTTGTCCCGGAAGAAAAACTTGCTTCCTTTTGCTCTGACAATGTTCCCCAACTCTGAGAACTGTTTTTTCCAGCAGGGCAATGCTCCATGCCACACAGCCAGGCCAGTAAAGGTGTGGATGGAGTACCACCAGATCAGGACCCTGTCATGGCCAGCCCAATTTCGAGACCTGAATCCCATAAAAAACCTCTGAAATGTGATCAAGAGGAAGATGGATGGTCACAAGCCATGAAAAGAAGCCGAGCTGCTTGAATTCTTGCGCCAGGAGTAGCATAAAGTCACCCAACGGCAATGTGAAAGACTGGTGGAGAGCATGCCAAGACACATGAAAGTTGTGATTTTAAATCAAGGTTATTTCACCAAATATTGATTTCTGAACTCTTCCTAAGTGTAAGCATTAGTATTGTGTAGTTTAAAAATGAATATGAGCTTGTTTTCTTTGCATTATTCGAGATCTGAAGACACTGCATCTTTTTTGCTATTTTGACCAATTGTCATTTTTCTGCAAATAAATGATCTAAATGACAATATTTTTATTTGAAATTTGGTAGGAATGTTGCCAGTAGGTTATAGAATAAAACTAAAATGTACATTTTACTTTAACACATACCAATAAATAGTAAAACCAGAGAAACTGATAATTTTGAAGTGGTCTCTTAATTTTTTCCGCGGCTGTATATGGATATTTTAATGTAATATTCCTCACTCCTACAACCTGTAAACTTATTATCTTAGCGTCATCAGAGCAACATCTTTGCAGTAGATGGCCACAAGATAGACAAAGGAAAGGAAAAGTGTATAGGATAAATAATAAAACTTAAAAGCGTGTCAAAGTGTTTTATTATTTGTCACATGCACCATAATGTTTTTATATTAGACCTTTTGCATTTTCTAGCCTTCCTTTCTTAACTTAAGAGCAGTATAATTAAGCAATATTCATGGTTGATTTTTAATAACCTCCTCATGTTGCTCTTGTTATTGCACAGTGGAGTCCGTTAGTTCCCATTCGTATTGTTTAGTGTGCAGTTAACCTAGAGCTCTGTGTTTGACAAAACCATTGAGATATATATTGCTCTTTACAAAAATGCTGCCTCCCCAATCTACCGGTTTGCCTCATAACACAGCTCTCCTAAAAATAAACTCTCTTGGAAAAGACTGGCCAGCTGCAGCGAAGCTCCCTATTAAGCATCACCAGGAAACACCAGTGAGGCCTCTCACCCAGCTGACCACCTGCTCCACACTACCGCCTGGAGAGTGCTATTGCTCCATAAGCTTCATTACCACATGCCATCTGAAAGGCTAAGAGAAAGCAAAGTAATACCTACTTTCAACCACCCAACATCTGTAGGCATTACCAGCATTGGGCTATTATCAATTAACCCGCTGAACCTCAGTTCATCTTGTATAGAGTAGCTATGCCATGTTACATCACCTTTCACGTAGCATACTCCCATATAGGTATAATTTTTAATCTGGTAGTGCATGAATAGATTGGTAGTGATGGCAGTCTGACACTGAAGCGCCGGAACGTGATTCAAACCATAAACTACACGAACCATCAAACCACTGCTTCGAAGGTTGCTTTGGTACGGAAAAATCACGTGACATATGACGTGCGAACCAGCAACTGCTTCATTCTCTGAATGAACCAGCTGAGTGGTTCATAGCGCATCACACGGACCAGTCAGGTGCCGCTACCAACTAGCAAGAGTCTGAATAGAGGCGCCTTCAAAGCATTAAAAATTCCCTGACTGTTCCCTATCAACCATAACTTGTTGTTACACAAGCACACCCAACCTGTGCCATATT
Organism: Sprattus sprattus; assembly: GCF_963457725.1. Classification (NCBI taxonomy): domain Eukaryota; kingdom Metazoa; phylum Chordata; class Actinopteri; order Clupeiformes; family Clupeidae; genus Sprattus; species Sprattus sprattus. Next base: position 54,440,548 of record NC_137920.1, on the reverse strand, counting down.
TTCCCAGCACATCCGAGTCCCCAAGCACATCCTTTCCCCAAGCACTCTCTCCCCAATAACACAATATACAAAAAATAATGAATCTTTATTTGCAAAAATATATTTATATATCACAATCTTTGTTTACGGGTGCATGTGTGTACAAACACACACACAAACATAGTGTGTGGGGGGGGGGGGGGGGGGGGATTTGGTGCGTGCACTGTACACTAGATTGTTGTCTTAATACCTCCTGCCACTTAGCCTGGTGACACCAGCCTACGTATTTCCGCCTGAATTGATTTCAAGCTCATACTCAGTCTGGCCCAGCCCCATTGACAATCGTTTCCAGAACTCAAAATTTTGCCGGACCAATCAGCTAACAGTTTGTAGTTTAACAGTATAAGTTGCCCGCGTTGCTGGCCGACGGAGTCAAATGTCCGCACAATTCGGCCATTTTGAGACGGAATAGCTCACTCCCCCTTAACATTGTGTTGATAGTGGTACTTTTTAAATAACCAGAACTTGCTCAATTTTCAACCGATTTTCAAACGGGTTGGTTTGTTATAAACGTAAGATATTTCTTATGGCACTACATACGTATGAAGAATTATAAACATGGGTTTTCATATGAAAATAACATTGACAGGTCTCGTTTCAAGGAAGCGTTCAAAATAGCATGCTGCACAAAATTATGGCATCTTCATTGGCAATAAAGTCAGCAATTTCCTGTCGAAATCATAATGTAAGATGTTTAACAAACCAACCCGATTGGAAATCATGTGCAACTTCAGTTTTATTATGTGCAACTTAAGTTATATTGAAAAGAAAGAACAATTATGCCTCGCCAATTGATGTAAAATGACTGATACACAATAGCCGTGATACACAATTAAGCTGGCCATTTCAACATGTTCAAGCATCCAGAATTATTACCAAGGTAATGACGATTGTAAATCAAGGCATTTGTAAATCCGTCAACATTTCCGCGAGATAAGAGTGTAAACGATTGTGAAGATCACGGACGTTACCTAACGTACCACTGATCCCTCCCGGAAGCTATTCCGTCCTTAAAATGGCTTCCTGTGCGGACGTTCAAGAGACCGCCGTTGCACCCATAGACATGTATAGACCCTATACATGTCTATGGTTGCACCCCCTTGGCTGCCTCCGTCCCTGTGTGCATATGACTTCTGGTTGCACTTTAGCACCACCTTCTGGCTAAATTAAGCATTACTGGAGTTCTGTTTCTGTAAACTACTTAAATCATGTGATGTTTAATTAGTACTAAGACACTGTTGACTGGAGCATAATGGAACTTTTATGAAACAACTGGGTAAGAATACAAAGTTTTTCACATCTATAAAAAAAAAAATTGCATTCCTACAAAAAAGATCTGCATAACCTCGGTTTCCTCATAGTGATTAACTCATATGGGGAGGATTCATAGGCCCACTGTGTTTTGAATCCTCTATCAGTGTGGTATAAAATTTTGAAGAACCCCTTTAGCCAACCTTTTATTGAAAATAGAGCTGAATACAGTCCCTGACAAAAGTCTTGTCACTTATCCATTTTGTAGAAACAACAGCTTATAACCTGACTTTTAATGTATCCATTGGTTTCAGAAATGACTCATATGAAAGCTAAAACCCTCCCGAATTATGTTTAATATACTAAAATAAATTTGCTTCACTGAAGAAAGATCAATCATTTAATGAACACAGAAAGGTCAGATTTTGGCAAGACAAAAGTTTTGTCGCCTACAGAGAGTAATGTGAAAATTTACCAAATAATTTACTTCAAATACAAAAATATGTTGCATAAAATTAAAATCAGTGAATTAAGTAGTGGTGCTGTGAGATCCATATTTAATTTGTTGTATGACTTTCAAGGAAAGCTAAAACCCTCCCAGTGAATTAAATAGTGGTGCTGTGAGATCCATATTTAATTTGTTGTATGACTTTCAAGGAGTGCATCCATGCGGTTCGGCAATGATTCATACAATTTATTGATGAAGTCATCAGGAAAAGCAAAGAAAGCAGTCTTACATGCCTCCCAGAGTTTATCAAGATTCTTTGATTTCATCTTCCATGCTTCCTCTTTCATTCTACCCCAGACATGCTCAATGATGTTCATGTCTGGTGACTGGGCTGGCCAGTCCTGGAGCACCTTGATCTTCTTCAACTCGAGGAACTTTGATGTAGAGATGGAAGTATGCAATGGAGCACCATCCTGCTGCAAAATTTGACCCCTTGTATGGTTGGTAATGTAAGAGGTAGTTAATACTCCTTGATATTTTAGGCTATTGATATTGCCTTCCACCCTGCAAATCTCTCGCACACCCCCATACTGGATGTAACCCCAGACCATGATTTTTCCGCCACCAAACTTAACTGTTTTCTTGGTGAAACTCGGATCCATGCGGGCTCCAGTAGATCTCCTGCAATATTTGCGGCGGCTGTGATGTAATTCAACCGAAGATTCATCTGAGAAATCCACCTTCTGCCACTTTTCCAGCGTCCATCCTTTTAGCAGGCTATGGGCCTCGGCAAATGCCACACGTTTTTTTGATTGCCTTTTGTTTAGTGCTGGTTTCTGGGCACTGATTCAACAATGGAGGCCATTTCGAGACAGAATTCTACAAACTGTCCTGGTTGACACGGGGACTTGGGGTGACCAGGCCTGGTGGAGCTCTGTTGCAGTGGAAAAGTGGCTGGCCTTGGATTTTCGAGCCAACAAATGGTCCTCCTGAGCAGTTGTCTTGCGGGGTCTGCTGGACCTGTGCTTGTCAAAAACATCTCCAGTCTCTTCAAATCTTTTTCTTATTCTTTGTACTTGATGCTGAGACACATTGAAGGTGTCATCCACCTTAGCAGTGGATCTGGTCTTCAGCCTCTTGATAATGGGCAGTGGGCTTTACCAAGCTGTGAACGTTAGAATGCTTTTCAGCAGTTTCGTTTGGCACCAAAACATTATTTCAAAAGCTGTTGGGATTGAAATTAGCCATTTCTTGTAAAAAAAAAAAAATTGATTACAAATATATTTGAGGGGCACTTAAGGTCAACTTGTACCCAAGCGACAAGACTTTTGTCAGGGACTGTAGGGTTCCTGATTAGCCTGACGATGTCATACTCATAATTCTAGTCAGAATATGAGTCTGAGACCGGACCACTGGGCTGTGATTATGGGGCGTGTTTCAACGAACCAGGAAAGAAAATTCCTCTTCGCTGAATTGGATACCTAGAACCAATCAGAGCAACGTAGTATTATTACCATCTGATAGATTAAACTTTTACCTGATCCCGTAGGAAGGACGGCAAAAACATCTTTTCAATCGACAAATGCCTTGATCGCGTTTCTCTGTTCCTCTTTCAAAATGAATGCGCTGTCAATATCTGTTGAGAAATGCCTGCTCACGTTACTTAATTAGCACTCAAGGCTAGAAGCTACCATTCGTTTTAATGTTTTTTTTGTCTACGCTGTTAGCATAACCTTTCAATAATGGTCTAGAGTGCATAAGTTAAGACCTACAATCCTAGGCAACATTGGTGTTGCGTATACACAACTAACCGAGTCAATGTAGACATAAAAAAAAGTCGTGTAGATACCTTAAATCATATCAAATATGTCCCACTAAGCTCCCGAGACGGCGCCATCTTTGTTCGATGTATACCGGTATTCTATCTATGTCTGTCCATCAACGTATAAAGCCCGCCCTTACAATTTGAATGGTCAGATCCCTTTTCGGGGCCGTTTAAACCCTCCCAACTAGCTCGACTCCAGACTGAATCTCCCAGAACAAAAATTTTGTGGGCGGAGTTCAGGCTGGTATCCAGGCTAGTTCCTGATATCTCTTCTGCATGGACATGAACTCCTGTTAGTGTACTCGTAGTACTGAGTGTAGCAGTGGGTCTCAGACTCAACAACTGTTGTCCGGGTTCTTCACCAATCAAAGCTTTATGGAAGAGAGCCACTGTTAAAAAAACCATATCAAATATCGACTAGAGTTCGCCAAAAGGCATGTGGGAGACTCCATGGTCAAGTGGAAGAAGGTCATGTGGTCTGATGAGACCAAAGTGGAGCTTTTTTTCACAGTGCCTCTCTTCCATAAAGCTTTGATTGGTAAAGAACCCGGGCAACAGTTGTTGTATGCAGAGTCTCTCCCATCTCACATCTGAAGCTTGTTACTCCTTCAAAGTAGTCATAGGTGTCTTGGTAGCCTCTTTTACTAGTCTCCTTCTTGCACGGTTTCTCAGTTTGTGAGGACGGCCTGCTCTATAGGCAGATTTACACATGTGTGTAAGGTCTGTGTTCTGTCCCTGTCTTGTTTCATTGTATGTATCCCTTGTGTTCTCACGTGTTCCTTCTTTTGTGTTTGTTTACCCTTGTCTCCTCGTGTCTGTCTCCTCACGCCCTTCCCTTGTTATTGTGCTTGTGCTGTTCATTAGTTTGTCTCCCTTGTGTGTCATGTGATCTTTGTTGTCTAGTCTTTGTGCTTCCTTGTTCCCACCATGTGCTTTCCACCATGTGCTTCCCTGTGTTTGTTTGTGTATTCCATGTGCCCTTGTTGTTGTCCGTGTCTCCACCCCTCACCTGTTCCCAATAATCACCTGGTTTGTTTGTCTTATTGGTTTCTCCTGTGTCCTGTCAATTCACCTCGTTTAGTCCACCTGTGTCTCCTTGTCTGCCCTGCCTTGATTGTTTTCACCTGTCCCTTGTTATCTGTTGTGTGTGTGTATATATAGTCCTTGTGTTCTTGTCTCTCGTTGCTGGTTCGTCATTAATGTTGCGTGTTGCTTCTCAGTGTTCTCAGTGTATTTCTCGTGTTGACCCTGGACTGTTTTCGACTTCTCTATTGCCTTTGCCCTTTTGGATTGTTTGCCTGCCAGTGGACTGCTTACCCGTGTACCGAAACCTGGACAGTAAAAGTTTATTCTTTATTCTACCCCTTGTGTCTGAGTCGTGCTATTGAGTTCACACCCCAACCCCAATTCGTAACAATGTGCCATACTACTTCAATTTCTTGATGATGGATTTAACAGAATTCCAGGTGATGTTTAGTGGCTTGGAATTTTTTTTTTTATCCTTCCCGACTTATACTTTTCAATAACCTTTTCTCTGAGTTGCTCAGAGTGTTCTTTTGTCTTCATGGTGTAACGGTAGCCAGGAATACTGATTGCTGAATACTCACCTGTGAATGGACCTTCCAGGCAGGTGTCGTTATACTACAATCACTTGAGACACATTAGCCCCTTATACATGCGTCAATGTAAAGCTGTTACATTGCGCCTACCACGATAGAAACTCGCGAACGTGTTACAATTGCCTCATGTATAAGGGGTCTAGATGTAAACCGTTAGTTTTTCCGCCGATCGTCTGAGCCTTTCGAGAGAGGTGGTTTACCACGTTCATTCGTCTTAGAAAAGGGCGTGTCAAATCAGGCCGATGTGTCATGGGGGAGGCCGTGCGTGACTGGGGGGAGACGGTGACAGGAGGCTAGAAAGTTCACTCCATCATCTCTTTGAAATTCCTTATTCCATGAGTGGTAGGCTACAATGACTGGCTGTTTTAAAATATAACTAATAGCCTAACGAAACAAAATAACCCAGGAAGTTTCATCTTCGAGACGTTAAGGCTTCTTCCAATACTGACAGCTGACTCATAGTTTGCAGGTTTGCGGGAGACGCGACATTTGAGGGATGTCACTTAATTTAAACCTTTTTTGCTTCCGTTAGTGTGTGTGTGTGTGTGTGTGTGTGTGTGATAGAGACAGAGAGGACTCAGTAAAACATCGGAAAACACCGTGTCTCGTAAGCCTTAAACTATCAATCACCCCCACAATGAAATATGCCATTACAGTCGCGACAAACTTCTTGGCATTGTGGTGCGCCCAAAACGCAAGCTATAAACGTAGCCATCCTAATGTAACCAAAATATACCTCTGCTGATATGCCTTACCTTCGTTCTTTTTAGAATTTGTCTTAGCACTACGCAGGAATAAAATAGCATCTACAGTGTCAGGATTCAGGCGCTCTCGCCTGGCTTCTATAACGCGCCCTGCTGCACTGAAGGAGCGCTCACTCGCAGCACCTGTTGCTGGAACGCATATAATTCGTTTTGCAAGGTGCTGTAGTCGTGGGAACGACTGGCCTGGTTTCTCCCAAAAGGAAAGTAGATTTTCCTCTGCTGATCCCGCGTCTATATGGAAGTTTGTAGAGAGATTGCCGGGGAGTAAAATGCTCCCTTTCCGTTACGTCTGCTGCTGGCTAGTAATACAGACAGCCGGAAAGGTTAATAAACGGAATGAAATAGCTACACATTACACACGCTATGTTTTAATAAAAGCCACGTTACTCACATACTGGTTAACACTGTTTGTTACAGCACATAAATGTTTGTCGCTACATCCAAACTGCGTCACCGTTGTCCCTCCCTGTGCTCCAGCCGCACCATTTTGCTTGCAATGTGCATCATTTAATTGAAATATGCTTATTGGCATTTGTTGCACCTTAATCATTTTCTACAAACATGATATGCTATGTATGGTGTAGTAGACTGAGACTCTATTTACTACTGCACAAAAACTAGACACGTTTGAAAAACTAGACGTTTGCAATGAAGTAGGTTAACTTTCGCCAATATCTCCGTAAGGGAGATGGGTTATGTGCTCAAATTTCCTGGGATCAAAGAAGACGTTAGTAGTATTCATGTGCAAACTAAAAATCACGTCTCAGGATTGCTGCGCATGCAAGTTATTTCGGGTGTCTCAACTGTAACTAATACCACTGTCATATAATTATGAGTCCAGTAAAAGACGGAGCAAACACAGTTTTCTACCGTTGTTGAAACACATCCACGCGTAGACTCGTTGTCTTTCCATCCGAGAGTGGTTATTCAAAGAAAATATTAAGAACTATATGCTGATAGAAAGAAGGGAACTTTAAGCCACTACACTGCCTGTGCCCGATGCGGATCCACGTTGATGTTGTTAGTAAACAAACCAGGTGGGAGCACATCTCTGTGGTCTTTGCGCATGCCCGAGGCAATGTAACCGCTTCACATTTTGCACATGTATACAGGTAACGACAAGAGCCGTTTCCCTTGAAAATCTTCACACCTACACGCGAATACGATACGATAAACTGATCTGATCTCAGTGGCACATGTATAAGGCCCTATTCACTGTACAGTACACTGATCCCCATTTCACCAATTGTGAGACTTCTAGTACCAATTGGCTGGACCTCTGTTGAATAAGGTCAGTCACTTTAAAGGGGGTGAATACCTATGCAATCACTTATATTACATTACATATTTTTATTTAACTGACATAACTGCGTAGAAATCTTTTTTCACTTTGACATTTAAGCTTTTTTGTGATGTTTTTGTCAAAAAAGCCTACTTATATTGACCATGATTGATTTGTAAAAGCAATAAAAGAGTACATCCAAGGGGGTGAATACTTATGCAAGGCACTGTAATACAGTATGGTGGTCTGCTGTTTGTGGCACACTCAGAGATTTGAGGTAAATAAGAGGATCCTGAGTCGTTTCCTTGCAGAGTTGTGTCCAGCACTGGAACAAGAAACGGAGGCGGGAGCAGGTTGCCTGGCACTTTCCTAATCCATGCTGCACGATTATGGCAGGTTAGAATGGAGAAGACACAGATTCTTCACAGTCTCCTTTGTGTACATGTGGGTGATTTGTGCAGCAACATCTTGCCTGGCTTTGCCACCATGTCCCTGTGTGAGTAGGACAGAATCTGAGGCTGACCTTGCCACTATTTGTGATCCCTCAGGGAAAGACAATAAACTCAATGACAGACTTGAACAGTCGTATGGATTTGTTCCTTTCACTAGTTTACTCATATTTGTTCCACTTGGGTCTTAATATGTATCAGTTATTGAATTGCTGTTAAAAAAAACTGTTGCTAAGGACATTTACTGGACAGACATAATAAGATCTCTAACTGAATATGAGACATTCTCAGACTAGTGTTGTAGTTATCGTCATTCAAGTTTGAGACATTTCATCTTTGTAGCCCCTCAGAGCTGTAATGAATGCATCCATCCCCAAGTCCTAAACCGTGATTAGCCTAGCCAAAGCTTTACAGAATGAAGAGTGTTCTCCATATTCATTGCCTGTTGTTTGCAAATAGTGCCCAGCTGCAGAGCCTCTCAATCCGATTGCACAAAGGGCTGGACTGGAACAATAAATTGGCCTTGGCATTTTTGGCCCAGACGGCCCGCCACAATCGGTCTTGTACCACCGACTATTGTTGCAGTCCCTCAAATATGCAGAATTCCCCCAAAACACTACAAACAGGGGTAGTAAGTGCCGTGGACAAGTGGACCATTGCAAGTGGACCTGCTCACTCGCTCTTGACTGACTCCCTGGTGATCAGAGGTGGTTGTGGAGTACATCTCCAGACTCAAATAGAAGTCATCGTCAGAGAAAAAGCTCTCCTAGTGTGGTAGCGTGCAGAACTGCATGACCCTAGTGTGTCAGTTGAATAAGTGTTAGAAGCCTCATTCCAAGTTATTTAATAAAATGAAAGTATACAAATAAGTTTGTAGGTGCGTGCTCAGTAAATATCAGCACCAAATAATTGAAATGTACTGAAGGAGAGATATCCCACAGAGAGTAACAGTAACCCATACCATATCCTAACAGTTATCACCACAACTAACTGAAAATAGACACAGGACATCTGGTTGCCTATTGTTGGAAATTATAACGGGTTTCCCTATGGGCGACTACATAAGCAGACATTTTAGCACAGTGGGGCTACAAGTGTTGCATATTATACAACATTTTCGCGCATCTTCATTGAGGGAACCCTTAGCCTAATCATTATAAAAACTAGACGTAACGCAAAGCGTTACAAAATACGACCGCCGAACTGTTCAGTAGGTTTTGGCACAGAATGTGTCATGGTTGTCAGTGTGTTTGTGTGTTTTGTGTGTGTAAATTGGTTTCATTTTTATGTATTAAAGGAATTATTTCTGATAGATTTTGATGATTGTGATGATGCCTGTGTGTGCACCTGTGTATGTACATGTACATGTGCATGCATGCGTACATATGTCTACTGTGTGTGTATGTGTGCATACTAATGTCTACTGTGTATGTGTGTGTATCTGTTGCAGTTTTGACCATGTCAGCCAGAGATACCTGCAATTACATCACCAAGTTTGCTTTTGAATTTTTAAGTAGGTGGGGCTATACATAAAATGAGTGGTTATAAGATGGGTTGACATGGCCCCTTAAGACAAACATACAAAAAACATGTGGCCCTCCTAAGCCCTACAGTTCTCGGGATATTCGAAGAAAACTGTGTAAGGCCACCTACAGGCCAGTTGGTGAACAGCCACATAAAAAAAAAATATTGTATGGCCCCCCCATGGATGGAATTGCACGAAACTTGGCATGCATTCAGAGGGTCTCAAAATGATCCACCACTTTCGTACACTTTCGACAATATATGCATAAGTTATAAGTAACTGGAGTTGTGAAGAGTGCATAGTTTGAGGGTCTGCCACGCCCACACCCTTCAAACTTTGTAAAAGATTCTAATAACTTTTAATTCCCCATTGCTGAAGAGTAACCTGACCACGTTTGAAGGCATTACCATTAAATCTGTAGGAGGAGTTCAATCACATGCGAGGTGTGGAAACAAAGTGAAGTTTCCAACCACCAACAGGTGGCGCTATAGGTGATATCAGTCAGGCATATGTACGCGTTCGGGCCAGATCCACCCTAAGACATTTTCTCTGGATCAAACAATGTACGCAAGACTTATAAGTGACTTTGTGTTTTGTGGCAAGCACTGGCAAGTTAGCAAAGTGCACCAAATGTCGTGCACTCCGGTGTTTCAGTGTGCCGGGAATCGTTGACAGAAAATCGGCAAACAGAACAAAAAAAGAAAGAAAAAAACAGAAAAAAAAGTCTGACTAAACCTATATCGCGCGGCGGTCATAATAATGTTTTAATGATAGCCTACAATATTGGCCTAGGCCTAGGTTATTATACACGTTGATTTTCTGTCAATGATTCCCGGGACACTGAAACACCGGGGTGCACGAAATTTGGTGGGCATGTAGCCCCACTAGATTAGCGTGAAACCATTGATTTTCGTTTTCATCCGTTGCACCCCCGTTGGACTGGACCCCTTTTAAAGAGGGTGGGGCGATTCAGTTTTCTGTGAATAAGTCGAAAACCGTAAGCACCTAGGAGGACCACATTTGTTTTGTATGTTGGTCTTAAGAGGCCACGTCAACTATTCCACTACCACTTATTTCATGTATAGCGCCACCTAGTTACAAATGAAAAAGCAAAAATGGAGTGTTGTAAAAAATGTTAATTGTAAGTTGACAAGGTCAGAACTGCACGAAATCAAAGGTGTGGGATCGATGATCGTGGGGGGGGGGGGGGGGGGGGGGGGCATGCAATACATTGATTTATATAGTTTTACACCAACTGGCCTGTAGGTGGCGCGACACAGTTTTCTTCGAATATCGCGAGAACCGTAGGGCCTAGGAGGGCAAAAATTGTTCTTATATGTTTGTGTTAAGGGGCCATGTCAACCCTTAACATAACCAGTCATTAAATGTATAGCGCCACCTAGTTAGAAATTAAAAAGCAAAAATTAGGTGTTTTAATCGCATATATGCCAAAGTGCTCAAAAAATTACCAAATTTGCCAGGGACATCAAGCCTGTAACCGTCCATCTTCGGTAGAGTTTTTGTCCATGGATGGAGCAAAATGGCTCTGTAGCGCCCCCTAGAACATTGCAAAAAACCCTGCGCATTGGGGTTATTTTGGCGTAGCTTGGCGGAATTCGGTACTCGTCTTCGTCATGCTTGGACGCACCCAAAAGTCTCTTGACGCCATGGTGGCAGGTCCACAGGAAGTCGGCCATTTTGAGTGGAAGTTGCGTTTTGACGGCGTTTGCACACCTCGCATCTGATCGAACTCCTCCGACAGATTTAATGGAAACGCCTTGAAATGTGGTCAGGTTACTCTTCAGCCATGGGCGACTAAAAGTTATATAAGATTTTCTCATTAGTCGGAAGGTGTGGGCGTGGCAGACCCTCAAACTTTGCCAACTTGCCAGTGCTTGCCACAAAACACAAAGTCTCTATCAACTGTTGAGTACATTGTTTGGTCCAGAGACAATGTCGTAGGGTGGATGCTGGGGGGCCATACAATTTTTTTTTTTTATGTGACTGTACACCAACTGGCCTGTAGGTGGCCTGACACAGTTTTCTTTGAATATCCCGAGAACTGTAGGGCTTAGGAGGGCCACATGTTTTTTGTATGTTTGTCTTAAGGGGCCATGTCAACCCATCCCATAACCACTCATTTTATGTATAGCGCCACCTAGTTAAAAATGAAAAAGCAAAACATGAGGTGATGTAATTGCAGGTATCTCTGGCTGACATGTTCAAAACTGCACCATATTGCATGGTCAAAACTGCAACAGATACACACACATACACAGTAGACATTCGTATGCACACATATACACACACAGTAGACATGTGTGTTTGGGTCAATTCAACTTTTCTTAACAACTTTATGTGACCTGTTTTAAAGAACTACATTGCAAAAGAAAAATATACCAAAACAATCCACAAAAAAGTAGTACACAAAACATTACATAACCAAATCATCAAAATCTATCACAAATAATTCCTTTAATACATAAAAATTAAACACAAACCAATTTACACTCACAAAACACATAAAAACACACAAACACACAGACAACCATGACTCATTCTGCGCCAAAACCTACTGAACAGTTCGGTGGTCATATTTTGTAACCCTTTGCGTTACATCTAGTTAGACATTGACTGAGTGACCCATCTGACGTTCTCACTTAATGCTCATTGTCATTATGGCATGACACACACACTTACTCCATGCTTACCGCTGCAACTACACTCTGTCCCTCGGCCATGTCATGCTCATCTGTCTCTCCTCGGCTTCCCTGTCCCTGTCACACGGCACTTCTCCTTCAAGTTCCACCTGTTAATGCACAGTGTCGGTTAGGCCTACTGTTGATTCTGATCCACACACATCCATCCACAGTTGGCACTGACTCTGAGCCATGGCATCTGACACGAGAAACAGAGGACAGAGGGGGAGGGGTGGTTCCTAGTAAGAGACGTGATTGGGCCAGCCCAGTGTTAGTATAGAAAATGAACCAATGAATCGCTATCCCTGCTTTATGGGCTGGCCATTGGCCATTTTTTTAAAAATTAAAAATAATAAATTAAATTATACCGGCCCAGGTGCGTCGGCACACCGGGAAAATTGTCGGTATGACATATTTACCAACCCACAACTGAGTGCATAAGAACTATAGGCGACTCTTGGAAGGGGAATGGGCTTTGTGGTAAGAGGGCGTGAGGGACGCCTCTGAATAACGTCATACGCCGCGTTGGCTTTCAGCGCTGCAAGTTTTGTACCCTCTCCTCCCCCAACCGCACTCCGTCTGTGCTGGAAAAGTTTGTGATCTGGGTAAATGTCTGCATACCTGGGAGATTTAACAATAAAAAAGAAAGGGACTACGAGTGTTGCTACAAAGAGAGCAACAGCATTTCAGGGATGATGACCCGACAAGATTGTTGTTACCGAAAAGTTTTGCAATTTCGTTAGTTGCACAGCTTGAACGCATTCGCCCCTTTCTTGGATGGTGTATTCGTTTTGTGGGATCCTAAAAACTGTTGAAGAAATGGCGGAAACTAAAATAATTTACCACATCGACGAGGAGGAGACGCCGTACTTGGTGAAAATTCCTATACCATCGGAAGAAATAACTCTATTGGATTTTAAACAGGTCTTAAACAAGCCAAACTATAAGTTCTTCTTTAAGTCCATGGATCAAGATTTCGGGTGAGTAGCGAAGTGTCCTTGCCTGTGTAGCCACTGTCCGGTGGGTATATTGGCTAGTGTTAAATCAGTTTCCTCCTTGCAACTGTCCATCCTACTAATACTAATTCTGAAATGAATCCGTGCTGGCTCCAACTGCCGACTGATAAACACCCCAGTTAAATAAAGCCTGAACCAAGGAGCATCTTACTTAGTAATGTCTACGCGTTTGGCTAATTCTCTCCCACTGTTGTGTGAATGCCATTAGACCCCTCCAAAGTGGAAAACCCCGTAGCTCTGTCCTTAATTTACTGTACGCTAAGTTGAGCATCTACCTAATTTGATTCAGCATTCTGGAATGTTGTTCTCTCCCAGCTGCTCCCCGCATCAACTGTGGTGGCGGATGTTAAATCTCAGGACAACAACAGACCTGCGTTCCATGACTTATACCGTATTTAACTCAAGAAAATGATCAGTGAAAAGAATCACCGTAGTATTAATAGCGGTATGGTTATTGTTAAAAGAAATAAAATAAAAAACCGAAACGTCTTACATTATGAAAATTTACAGTGTCTCATTTTGGGTATGAGGTCAATGTAGAGTTTGAGAATTAGTTCCGGCCCTGTGAGATTCACAATTGTCACAGTTGCATCTGCAGTTTCTGTGCCCCCAACAACACGTCCCCTACTCAGCCTTTTTTTTGGGCCAGGGGCCAACTTCCCCTCTTCTCAGCAGCTGTACTTCCTCCACACTCCCATTCCTCAAGAGGGTCTCAAGTAGATTTAAGAGAATTCCACCCCCTTCCTCTTTATCCTATACATTCCTACAAAGGGGTCTTTTCCTGGTTCACAGTTCCGAGAGATAGGAACCACGATAAAATGGCTTAATCCCATTGAGCCATGCATGCCAGGCCTACACACTGCTCCTCTGTTTCCGTGTGATGCATTCAATTAAACCATTAGCCCTTTGATTACAATCCATTTCTCCACTCTGGCTACACATCCATAGGCTTGCACAAATACACTGGAAGCCTATACTTAATGTTAACTTGCAGAGTGCTGACTATGATTAGTAGTTTTGCATGGTATGGAGGCTGTACGAGGAAAATACCATTTTTCAAGTACACAAATAGCCATGACTGTCTTCACTGGGAGGTGGGATTGAAGAATTTGTCATTTGAAGTGTGTATCTTCAGATTTTTTACATATTTGACATTAAGGTGAAAGTTGTGCTTTTGGTTAGTTTGTTTTCTACACTTTTTTAAATATGTGGAGGTTTAAGTTTAAATGTGCCAGAGCAGTTGAGGCATTCTGTGCTCTGTTAGTTTTGTTTATGGGCTGCCACAACTGTGCTTGGAACAGCACAAACAGTTACAGGTCTACTATACTTTTAAGAAACTGTCCAAATGATCTGCACCAGATTGTATACTTCTGTTGAAAGGATGATAAGAATAGGATTAGCATGGATGACATGAACAGATGAATGCATGACTGAATCAGAGTGCATTTCTCTTATCCGCCTCATCATCGCAGGTAAATATATCAGAAGCATTTAGATGAGTAAAGCCCTCATCTGGGTCATCCTCCAAAGGCATCCTCTCTCCTAAGGTGAAACCTACAATGCCTACCACTGTTGGATGGCTGTAGAGAGCATGGGCTTGCATACTGGCTAGCGTCATGTGACTGGTGTGTGTAGTGAGAGAGTCCAGACAGAAAAATATGTTTCATGACTTTGGTCTGTTCCAGTGTGTAGATGAAGTTTCAGTGGAGTTGTGAATGCCCAGTGTCATATTATAAACTGGCAAATGCTCCCAGCCTATGCATGCCACGTAGATAAGCAAGGTTGGAGAGTTTACAGACACTGTCCTCAACCATAATACTGTCCGCTCTGAGATAAAAATGAAACACAGGACATGATCTGTCATCACCTTGGCGTACACTTCGGTTCAGCGAGCCTTAATGGCAGCCGGGTGGCAACAGTCAAGAGGTTTCTGCAGTGCAGTGACAAACAGATTTTGTGCCTACATTGTTTATACTTGTTTAAATGACGCAAACTGTCCTCTCAGTGGAATTATAACCATTTAAATCAGTAATGGTTTATCTCAGCAATTGCACATTTACCTAAGTTATCACTGGCCATAACAACTGAGACATACATCCAGATGCTATTTGAAAGGGATGTTTTGATTTATACACTGACGTTTTAATGCTAATTGTATGTACCTCACATAGGACACATGCACAGGCACAATGCTGTGAATATCTCACTGAACTCAGCCACAAGTGGCCTAAGCACAGAGAGAGAAGAGAAGGAAGATATGATGCCTGGTGGATAGCTAAATGGATCTGATGAGAAGGGGGGGGTGTGTCCTTATCAGTGCTGCTACAGGCAGGGACAGGCAGCAGGGCATTCCCACATGCTTGAATGAACCCCAGATTAGATGGTAGGAACAGGCTTGGAAAGTTCAGAATCCAAGGCAAGGCAAAAGAATAAATGGTTTGTGTGTGTTTGTGTCTGTGCAGCATGAGCGTTTGTGTGTGTGTGTGCATGCATCTGTGTGTGTGTGTGTGTGTGTGTGTGCATGCATCTCTGTGTGTGTGTGTGTGTGTGTGTGTGCATGCATCTGTGTGTGTGTGTGTATGCATCTGTGTGTGTGTGTGTGTGTGTTTGCTTGTGTCTGTTTATGTGAAAAGTTGAGAGAGTGTGCGTCTGTGTGTACGTGTGCATGCATGCATCTGCGTGTGTGCTTTTGCTTGTGTCTGTTTATGTGAAGAGTTGAGAGAATGTGCGTGTGTTTGCGTATGTGTGTACGTGTGTATGCATTCATCCGCATGCGTGTGTGTTTCCTTGTGTCTGTTTATGTGAAGAGTTGAGAGAATGCACCAGTGTTAGTGAAACTGTGTGTAAGACTTTGTGCCAATGGAATTTATTCCTGAGTCATTTCAAGTGTGCAATGCTGAATGTTCAGTTTTACTGTTTACAACAAATAACCTTTGAGTGATTCATCTGTGTATTACCTCTGCGTGTACTCCTCAGCATGAAGACAGGCAGTAATTTAGTCTTCTTTCTACTGTGGCTCTAGACAAAGGAAAACAATGGGATACTCCTTTTGGTGCTCGTGGTTAAGTGAGAAATGTTTAGTCTATTAGATGCTTTCTGAAACTGAAGGCAATCTGAACTTGCCTGTTTGTTTTGAAGCAGACTGCGCTAGACTAATTCCATGAAGTTAAATACAGGTCTGATACAGGTTGTTTGTATTTGTTCATTTATAGGGTTGTCAAGGAAGAGATCTCAGATGATGCTGCCAAACTACCCTGCTTTAACGGACGGGTAGTCTCATGGGTAAGGCAAAAGAGTAAACTCGAATGGAATGATTTAAAATAGGGATTTATTGACTATCAAATAACTTGGTAAATAGTTTGTCTAGGTTTTACTAGTGCACTTCTTATTTCATTTTGTTATTCTCAGGAAATGGGTGAAAGACAGCATCTGTCTCACCTTACTCTCTCTCTGTCTCTCTCTCTCTCTTTCTGCCTCCCTCCCTCCCTTTATTTCTCTAGCTTGTGTCCTCAGATTCCCTTCCTGTAGAGCTCCTCCCCCCTCCTCCTCCTCCTCCTCCTCCTCCACCACCTCCTCCTCCAGTTGAGGTGTGTCCCGAGCCCTCTCCTCCTCCGCCTCCTCTTCCACCTCCACCTGCTGAGAGACTGGGGGGCATAGGGGACTCCAGACCTCCCTCATTCCAGTATGCACCATCACCCACACACACCCACACACAAACACACACTGTTGTGTTACACACACACACACACACACACACACACACCCACACCAACTTCCACATCATTCATAACCCTGTTTATTGAAGTTTAAATAATCTGATTTTAACTAGTCATTATAAATCAATGCTAGTGCCCATATGTACATAGACATGACCCATGATTCCTTACCGGAGCTTCTTCTTTGTGGTCATTTTATAGTCCAAACGTGGCTGGTAGTGTGGAGAACCTTGACGAGCGCACAGAGACAGAATCTGTGGTGTCCTTCAGAAGGGAGAGGCCCAGACGCAGAGAGAGCATGGACCAGCATGGTAAGCCATGAATGGAGGAGTTATCTACTGGGCAGTAGGTGTCTTAGAGGGCTTAAAGTAGTAGAGGGGGTATGGTTTTGTGTACCATAAGTATTTTCTTTGGTTAAATCAACAGACTGATAAAATGAATCTGACGATAACACAATTGAATGACACCTTTTAATGTAGAACTGCTCACTCTGGCTCCTGACTCCTCCCATTCTGCCATCTTTGATATTCCTTCCAGGACCTCGTGTGAACGGACAGACCCGACTGGAGC
Source organism: Sprattus sprattus (assembly GCF_963457725.1). Taxonomy (NCBI): domain Eukaryota; kingdom Metazoa; phylum Chordata; class Actinopteri; order Clupeiformes; family Clupeidae; genus Sprattus; species Sprattus sprattus. The sequence continues at coordinate 54,423,345 of NC_137920.1, read as the reverse complement.
GCCACCTAGCTGGCTACGAGAGCTCCAGCACCATGATGAGTAGCGAGCTGGAGACTACCAGCTTCTGTGACTCAGAAGAGGATGACACCATGAGCAGGTATGATGCTGCACAGAATCCCTCGTCAGCAGCCACCAGCAGCCTGGCCTCTGCTGTCCCTCCCCCTAGCTGATAGCGTCTGCCTCTGGAGAGGCCCTACCCCAGATGTGTGAGGGGCAGGTCAGATCAGATCAGGTCTCGGTCGGGGCAGGTCAGATCAGATCAGCTCCAAATTAAATCAGCTGCTGTCAGCTTCCTGTCCTCTCTGCCAAGCGTGTCAGCCTCTTGTCAGAAAAATGTCAACCTTTGTAAATTTAAAATTAACTACAAAGGCACACAGAGAGTACAGGCCTGTGTCAAGGCCAAATGCCCGGCCCTGAAAAATAATTAGTGGATCCGCCCCGTGATTCAGATCAGCGCCAAAATGTAATTGGTTCCTCCTTGGCCCATGCTACACAAGTTTCATGAAAATTGTCCATGTTGCTTTTACGTACAGTAATTCTGCTGACAGACAAATAAACAGCCTAACAAATGAGTGGTAATGCGTATAAATCTAAATCTCAAAGATATGGACTACTTGGTGTGATCCAGATCCCTTGGCCCCCGGAACCCCCCTTGCTACAACATTGCTCCCTAAATTGTTGTCTCACTGGTTTGGTATCCATCTGTATCATTCAGTCACCACTGATTGCAGACGTGGTTTGTTTCTGCTGAGTGTGCTGTTGAAAGCACTTAGACCAAAGCACAGAAGTTCATAAGTTCATAAGTTTCCTGTTATCCCAGGTTCAGCAGTTGCACGGAGCAAAGCACAGCCTCCCGGCTGCTGAAGAGACACCGGAGGCGACGGAAGCAGCGCCCCCCCAGGCTTGAGCGGGTACTGCACCTTCAAACATACGCACACAAAAATAAAGGAATAGAAATAAGTCACAGAAGTAATTATAGCAACCTTTATTAAGGGATGATTTAAAACAATATGAGAGTGGGATCTAATGTGACGGGGCTTATTTGTATCCAAAGGCATCGTCTTTCAGCAGTGTGACAGACTCCACCATGTCGCTCAATATCATCACAGTTACTCTCAACATGGGTGAGTACACTCTCTTTTACAGTGTGCCTGGGCACACTCTTTAAATAGACGTCTTAAGATGCCTCTCAATCTCTGAACCCTAGTCGGTCAATCTCTGCTAGCAGTTTTCAACCAAGAGTGAAGCCTTTCAGGTTCCTTTTCGACGTATTCTTTCTGTGGTTCTTGGAGAACTCTGTAATGAGGGTCCCGTAAATTCCTGAGGTAATAGGTCATCTACCCACCAGTTGGAATTAATTTTCTTTTTCCCTCTCAGTGCTTTCCCAGTGACCTTGCCATCTCCTTTTTTCAATTATGTATACTGCATTGTATTGTGATTTGTTATTGAATATAGCCAGGGGATTTTACTGTGGATTTAATCCACTACTGGGACCCAGCTCCTGCTTGTTAGTGATGTTATCTCATCAAACAGACATGATGAATACCTTAAGCCTGCCTGAACTCAGTCTGAAATGTTCATCTTTGTATGTGCCTGTACATTTATGGTTAAAGAGTTATATTGAACAATATTGTACCGTTTGTTCCTGTGATCAAGTAAAGTACCTTACTGCATGTGTTTGAAGCAGCATATTAACTTGTAAAACCTTGTTGTCTTAAATCAATAACAGTTTGATGAGATATGTTGTGTTGATATTTGCAGTTTATTTACATTTACATGTCATTCACACAAAATTACATTGGTTTATATTGGATGCCATGTCCTGTTGGCACAGAAAAATACAACTTCCTGGGCATCAGTATCGTGGGTCAGAGTAACGAGCGAGGTGACGGGGGCATCTACATCGGCTCCATCATGAAGGGAGGGGCTGTGGCTGCTGACGGACGGATAGAGCCAGGAGACATGCTGCTTCAGGTGAGGTGGACAGGAACCTCATGGTTTATCACCATATTTACTTCTGCTTTGTTCACTGCTATCGGACATCTTTTATGACTTCCATTCAGTGACCTTTACACTGTAAAGAAGTTTGCCTCCATTCATTCCTCCATCCACCTAGACTCTTGATGTAAAGATTTATCCTGTGTTGTTATACCTGAGGTCTGTTTATTATCGCTCTCTCTCACTTGCTGGCGCTCTCTCTCATTGCATCATACCACAGGTGAATGACATCAACTTTGAGAACATGAGTAATGACGACGCAGTCCGTGTCCTGAGAGATATAGTTCACAAACCAGGGTGAGTTCTTCCCTACTTATGAATATTGTAAAGATTCACAAGCACATACACTACCAGTTGCTCCAACCTTACCATCTCTTTCTTTCTTTCTTTCTTTCTTTCTTTCTTTCTTTCTTTCTCTCTTTCTTTCTCACTGTAGGCCAATCATCCTCACTGTGGCTAAATGCTGGGACCCTTCACCCCAGGGCTACTTCACTTTACCGCGCAGTGAGTCGACATCGACCTTCTTAACGCAACTATATGATAATTATTATGTGAATATCAATGTGAAAGAATCTCACTTTGAGTAAAGGAGCTTTAGGGGCCTGTCTGTTTCTGTTCATTCATTCCTGATGACGTATATTCCATAGCGACGATTCATTCCATGCCTCTGTGTTGTCTTAGATGAGCCTATCAGACCTATAGACCCGGCGGTGTGGGTAACTCACGCGGCAGCCCTGACGGGAGGCACGTACCCCGTTTACCCTCCTCTCTCCGTCGCGGGGACCGAACGTAAGCTATCCCCAGGCATGTTTTCAGCTGTAAATCATGACTTAGCATCTCTCTCACTCATCATGTGACTTATGTGCTCTTACTGGGGTATTTTGTTTCTTGTTCTTAGTCACGTCAGGCTTTGAGGAGTTTAGCCTGTCTCTCCACTCTGACATGGTGTCGGTGGCCAAAGCCATGGCCTCCCCAGAGTCTGGCCTGGAGGTACGAGACAGGATGTGGCTGAAGATCACCATCCCCAATGCGTTCCTTGGTAAGAGCACAAGCAAATGAAAGAGAACTGCTATTGAAAGACCAGATATATTGTCTCAATGATATGAGCAGGCCTGCATAACATAATATTATGACTGAGTGTGGTGTGCTGTTTGGTGGCTGTGTCTCTAGGCTCGGATGTGGTGGACTGGCTCTATCATCACATTGATGGTTTCAAGGACCGGCGCGAGGCACGTAAATATGCCAGCAACCTCTTGAAGGCTGGCTTCATCCGTCACACCGTCAACAAAATCACTTTCTCTGAGCAGTGCTACTACATCTTTGGAGATTTCAGTGACTGTGAAAACTGTAAGTCCCTTGAGTCATTCTGCATGTATGGGTTCTTTTTCACTCAGCTCATGGACAGCGTGTTAATGGAAAACGATGGCAATTCATTGTCGTTGGTTTTGTACTATTTTCTAATGGTTATTAAATCATTGAGCAGGCTGTGGCTAAATGAAACAACTTTCATTAAATCAGTCTTATTTTGTGATTTCAGTGTTGTGTAAAAGGGTTCGACAGCACTTGGATCATGAAGCACACATTAATGTCTCCCCCTAATGTTCCCTTTTATTTCCTCAGACATGGCTAACCTGTCCTTGAATGATAATGATGGCTCCAGTGGGGCCTCTGATCAGGACACACTGGCTCCGCTGCCTCTACCAGGGGCCACACCCTGGCCCCTACTCCATACATTCCCCTACCAGTATCCCCAACCCTACACCAGCCAACCCCCGCCCTACCACGAGCTCTCCACCTACAACTACACCCCTGGCAGCACAGGCAGCCAGCACAGTGAAGGTGAATATGTCTCAGTACTGAGCACTCAAACAATTGATGCATTCAAATGCCATTTACAATTTACTACTAATATTAGCACTTGGGACATGCAGCCTGTAGCCTTCCTTTCTTCCTTACTGACGTACTTATTTCCTTTCTTTCTCTCCTCCCCGTACTCTTTCTCTCTCTCTCAGGGAGCCGGAGCAGTGGTTCCACCCGCAGCGAGGGAGAGCGGAGGCGGGGAAGCAAAGAGGGTGGGAGCACCAGTGGTCGGGAGGAGAAGTCCCCTGTCGGGGGGACGGAGTCGCGCTCAGGCAGCGGTGGCAGCGAGTCCGAATACTCCGTGCGCAGCAGTCGCAGGCGGGGCCACAGCTCGGCCACGCCCAGCGAGCACAGTCACATGAGTCAGCGATCGCAACACCGCACGCCCCAGCCCCACATGCCCTACCCCCCGGGCTTCCCTATGCCCTACAACCCCATGATGCTCATGATGATTCCCCAGCACCACCCACACGTCATAGGGGCCCCCCACCCTCATCTCTCCGCCGGGCCCTCACCTCTGCCTGGCATGCACCCCTCCTCCACCCCCGGAGGTCCACCTGGCGCGCCACCGACACGTGACCTTGGCTCTGTCCCGCCGGAACTCACCGCTTCCAGGCAGTCCTTCCACCTGGCCATGGGCAATCCCAGCGAGTTCTTTGTGGATGTCATGTAGCCAGAACATGGCATGTAATATTTAGTCATGGCATGGCATTGTACAGAGACTCAAAGCACAGTCTGACGACTACTTCAATGCTGGACACACTGTTGGAGGTTTACACATAAATACCACAAGATTGTTTATTATATCACATAGCGATAGCTGTTTGCGGTGTCAGACTGCACATCATGAGACGGTTAACATTCAGTCTCCTGTGTGCTTTCAACTGGAATGGTTATTTGGTAGTATCCACCCGTCCCACTGGAGATTTGTATGTCACGTTTGTGTGTGCGTGTGTGTGTTTGTGTGTGTGTGATGCGAGGTTTGTGGACTAAAAGTTTGAATTAATATTCCCCTGACTTTTCTAATGCACCCGGTGAAATAACTGCATCTGCAACACAACTGGTCAGTTTTGATGGGCAAAGATTCTTGGTAATGTCTACCGAAATGGTGGCTTTTCATGGTTGTGAAATTCAGATTTCAACCCCCAATATTTTCATTAGAAATACTAGTTGCTCTTTGTGGGAGATGTTTCAAGATGTCTCAAGCATAATTTCTTCACATTCATTCAATGGACCAAAGGAAAGCAGGTTCATAATACTAGCTTTTAGGTAATTTTTGTAAAGTAAAAATATTTCTATGATGACCTGGTACAACAAACATGAGATTCGGTGAGTTTTCTAGTTTTTTACATCCCTGGGTACGTTTGATGAGAAGAGTGTAACTAGTTGTTTCTCTGCGGTTTCTGATGTCTGAACTTATGGGAATGAGAATGTATTACTAATCAAAGAATAGTTGTAATCCTTTCTTTAAACTGAAGTGTAGAAAATATTCCATATCACAGATATTATTGGGATTGACTTGAAAAGAATTTAGACCCAAAAAATCAATTTCTTTAGATGTTAATACTTGGCCTGCGCAGGTTTTTGTTGTTGTTATCAGGGCCTGAAGGAGATACTGACATGAGTAACTGAAATGAGTAAATGACGGTTTACTTTGATAATAGTGTCACATATGACTGTTGGTATAGCACTCATCAGTCCTGTTGTGGCATCTATCTTCATCACAAAATATGTTAATCACAAAGCATGTACGTAACGGTCATAGTATGTTTTTATTGCTTTTTTTATTTAGCTAAGAAGACCGCAAACAAGGGGAGGCCCACACACGTAGGAGGCTGTCTCTGTGATACACACTGGGGAGAAATAACAATGTTAAATAAACACAGTGAAGTATAACAATGTTTCACTGGGGAGAAATAACATGGTTAAATACACACAGTGAAGTATAACAATGTTAAATACACACAGTGAAGTATAACAATGTTTCACTGGTCTCACTGTGGGAATCCCCTTTGGTTAGTGAACATGTCTGTGAAAACTCTAGAGATAATCTTTTTTTGTTACTCTCACAGTTGAATGCATATTTCATTCTGGTCTGAAAGGTACAAAACTATATACAGCTGGAAGACATTACCTGTTATTATCCTGCAATCAACCAAATAGGTGCATTTAAGGTCAAGCGTGTGTTTGTGTAGTTCGGTTGTATAGTCTTTTAGTATTGTGAAAACCCTGGTACAGGAGTAAGCCAAATGAGCTGAGCTGATTCATCTTGGTGCTCTTAACTGGTCAGTACACTACACCCAGCACATCCTTAGAGAGAACAAAATAAGCGTTTAAAAAAAAAAAAACAGGGTTATCATGAAATGCTGACAAAGTTGGATAACCTGATCAATTATCTTTTTATTTATTGCAGCTCTTGTATTTCAGTGTATTACCATATAAGAACCAAATCATGGCTCTTTTTTTGGTTGGACACCTCTTCTACTGTCATGTGTGGTCAATGCACAAAACCTGGCAGGGTGAAATATGTGGAACTGGGACCTGGTACACATAAGGACAGAATCTTAGCAGATTGTGTTCATTTTGTAGTATTCTGGGAACCACACAGTGGACTTAAAATCAGGCTGATATGTTTTAATAGTGTCAATACTAGTCCTATGCGCCAGAGGGTTTTGTAAAGTATGGCCGAAAAAAAGGCAATTTTATTGACTATAGGACAGCTAACGACGAGAAAACTCCAATGTGTGTCTTGTGACATCCTGAGTTGCATACTGTGTGTATATGTATTAATTTATGTACCCTTAAGTAAAGGTGTGACATGAAGAAATTGAACCTTGTTATGTTGTGAGCAACAGTGTAGTATAACTACAAAAGCCTTTTTTACTTTTACCATACCTGTCTCACAATGTCAAATGTTTGAAATAAATGTATATTAGCTCGACTTTTCTTTTGTGTTCTGTTTTTTAAACTTAAAAAAAATATAGAAGATGTAAAATATAGAAATGCAGGCCTAAGCCTTTGAGTTGAGTCCTGATGGAATCTAATACATCATATGAATGTAATTTAAGAGCTTAGATGTCCATACGCTCATCTTGTTTCAGGGTCTGAAGATGGCATGGGGCTTCTTCAAACAATATTCTAAATGCACTTGGCTGTATAATCAAAGATTATTGAAGACATGCTTCAAATAATAAATAACCAACGTTCTTCATCCTTGAGAAGACAAACAAGATTTACCCTATAAAACATCACTACAATTCTTAAGTGGCATGTTAACCAAGCATGTAGTAGACCAAGAAGGGCACTGTAGAATACTAATGTGTGTCTTCACTAGCATATGAGAAAACAAACAAACAAAGAAGGATAACAATATCAGTTTTTGGAGAGCTTTTCTTTCAACCAAACCGCATCCATTAATCGCAGCATTTGCTGTACCACTTAGTGTTTATAGTTATAGTAGAGAGACAGTGTGTTCCTTTAAGATGACTCGATTACCTTTGATTACCCCATTACTTGATGTGTGAGTTAAAAAATGTTGTAAGGTAGCCAATATGTATCCTTCGTTTCGACTGCCATCTAGTGACTGTATGTATGCGTTTATGTTTTCTACAAAAAAGATAGGCCACGCCACCACAGGCAGGTTACACAAGGGTGGGCTATATAAGAACGGCGTAAGGATATGTTAAGGAAAGCATACCCGCAGCATACAGTAAACAGGGCACTTCTTTGAATTGATAGCGACCGTACAATATCCAATAGTCTACCGGAAAGTGTAAAGTAACTTTCTTGTGGAGATTTCAACAGTATATATTCGCTTATTTGTCTATTGGCCATTGAAAATGCTCCTGAGTAAGGGTTTGAAGCCTGCATTGTGCAGAAGTGCCCTCCGCTTATCTTCTGCAACCGCCCGGTAAGGCTAATTGTTCATATTAATATTTCTCTATAGTATTTGACGTTGTAATATTGTCAAAATTGTATGAAATGATCGAGACACTGAGGACACTTACGCGTACCCATACAACGCTCAATTCGTTGTGAATGTGCTAGCCTAGCCTACATAGCTAAATATAACAACTTCTCGTCTGTTTACAAATTGGCAGTTTAAGTTGATGTGTTTCGGAGTTATTTTGTCCTTCTTTCCTCTGTCTTAATTGTTGGAACTAACTGTAGGGCTTACTTAATTTTTCATTCTCACTCAAAAGGATTCAAGCTAAAGGTGTTGCTGCAGCCTTTCAAAATGCACGTCTATATGCCAGCCAGGCCGCAGAGGTAGGTATAACAACTGGGAAATATAATAATGTGTATATGAGAGATTTATAATACAGAAATGGCATTGTCTGCGACCTTGTGCTACTACATAAAGACGTAGACGCAAGGGCTAGGCAAAGCTACGTAACAAGGTATGAAGTAGGGGAAAGTTCAACCCGGAGTCACGTGACCAAATACAGATCAGAAGCTCCTATGGATGTTGCTATTTTCTAATGTTGACGTGGAGGATGACGCAGTGTCATACTTTGACACCTGTTCACACGGTTTCCACCCTCTCTCTAATGCTTAATCAAATATGCATCAAATTCATTAGCCCTAAGGAATGACCTCTCCAGATAAGGAAAGGTCATGTATTTGTTGGCATTCTCTACTCTGGCTCTCCATTCCACTTGCCCTTTGCCACAGAGGAGGTCCCTGTGTTGTTAGGTGCTTCACTGTCTTTGAGAATGGGATAACAGCTTTAGTGCAGTAGGCTACTTGGGTGGTGTCCCTCATGGAAAGATGTTGAGTGACCTCCTTAGTCTTAGACCTCCTAGTATTAGTTTATGCAGAGAGTGGGGCTTTACATGAATTTGTCTATAATGGCCTGTTGAAATTCCGAGCATTGCCAAACACAGGGCACCCCTCCACTTGATCGGAACTATCTTTATTCTATATTTGGACTCAGAGTATAGTTATATCCAGGGGTGCAGATAGCACTGGGGACGGGGGGGATATGTCCCCCCCAGATTCATAGTGACCCCGATCCGTCCCCCCCATTCTCACTACGTAATGCGACAATCATCCGTAAATAACTCTGCACAGATGATTAGTCGATGTTAGTGTCCCCCCCCCCAGTTTAAAAATCCCATCTGCACCGCTGGTTATATCTGACTTCTCCTGGCAGCTTTATGTTCATGTATAGCACACCACACCAAACAGGGAGTTGTCTCATTGAAATGATTCCCTATCTGCAATCAGTGTTTGTTCTCTGACTACTCATTATTGGCCTCTTATTATTATTGTGTCTCATAATGGTAACCCACCCATCCTTAATCTCTCAATTTCTTTAGGCTGTGTTGGATAAAACAGAAGTTGGAAGCACAACTGCTGTTAAACCACGTGCTGATAAGAAGGCACTGGCAGTGGTAAATCACTCATTCATCCTCTTTCACAATTCAGTCGATTCTTAAGATGCTATTGACTTAAAAAAGTTAAACCTGCATGTTCCACTGAACATTTAAGTACAACAACTAAAAACTTGAGATACTCAGAACAACTCACTTTGTTTTTTTCTATGAGGCTTTATTTTACTAACTTTATGTCAAGTTTAGTACAAATGTGCAGAGATAATTTAACAAATACGGAAAGATAGGGTATCACAGTGTTAATTTCAACTACACGTAATTGATTCACTGAAAGACTCTGATATTCTATGAAACCTAAAGCACAGTGGTGTGGCATTGATTGTTGTGCTTGACCCCCTGTTTCTGTCAGGAGTCCAAGTCTTTCGCCGTTAACATGTTCAAGGGCCAGATCAGCACCGCCCAGGTGTTCCCCTACCCCTCAGGTGAGTTGTCTCTCAGTGCTCACATCATTAATGACGTCACCCAGCGCTCACATCATTGATGACGTCTCTCAGTGCTCACATCACTAGTGACGTCTCTCAGTGATCACATCATTGATGACGTATCTCAGTGCTCACATCACTAGTGACGTCTCTCAGTGCTCACATCACTAGTGACGTCTCTCAGTGCTCACATCATTAGTGACGTCTCTCAGTGCTCACATCACTAGTGACGTCTCTCAGTGCTCACATCATTGATGACGTCTCTCAGTGCTCACATCACTAGTGACGTCACCCAGTTCTCACATCATGACGTCTCTCAGCGCTCACATCATTGATGACGTCTCTCAGTGCTCACATCATTAACGACGTCTCTCAGTGCTCACATCACTAGTGACGTCACCCAGTTCTCACATCATGACGTCTCTCAGCGCTCACATCATTGATGACGTCTCTCAGTGCTCACATCACTAGTGACGTCACCCAGTTCTCACATCATGACGTCTCTCAGTGCTCACATCACTAGTGACGTCTCTCAGTGCTCACATCACTAGCGACGTCTCTCAGTGCTCACATCATTAACGACGTCTCTCAGTGCTCACATCACTAGTGACGTCACCCAGTTCTCACATCATGACGTCTCTCAGTGCTCACATCACTAGTGACGTCTCTCAGTGCTCACATCACTAGTGACGTCACCCAGCGCTCACATCATTGATGACGTCTCTCAGTGCTCACATCACTAGTGACGTCACCCAGTTCTCACATCATGACGTCTCTCAGTGCTCGCATCACTAGTGACGTCACCCAGTTCTCACATCATGACGTCTCTCAGTGCTCACATCATTAGTGACGTCTCTCAGTGCTCACATCACTAGTGACGTCACCCAGTTCTCACATCATGACGTCTCTCAGTGCTCACATCATTAGTGACGTCTCTCAGTGCTCACATCATTAGTGAAGTCTCTCAGTGCTCACATCATTAACGACGTCTCTCAGTGCTCACATCATTGATGACGTCTCTCAGTGCTCACATCACTAGTGACATCTCTTAGTGCTCACATCATTGATGATGTCACCCAGTTCTCACATCATGACGTCTCTCAGTGCTCACATCACTAGTGACATCTCTTAGTGCTCACATCATTGATGATGTCACCCAGTTCTCACATCATGACGTCTCTCAGTGCTCACATCATTGATGATGTCACCCAGTTCTCACATCATGACGTCTCTCAGTGCTCACATCATTGATGACGTCTCTCAGTGCTCACATCACTAGTGACATCTCTTAGTGCTCACATCATTGATGATGTCACCCAGTTCTCACATCATGACGTCTCTCAGTGCTCACATCATTAGTGACGTCTCTCAGTGCTCACATCATTGATGACGTCTCTCAGTGCTCACATCATTGATGACGTCTCTCAGTGCTCACATCACTAGTGACATCTCTTAGTGCTCACATCATTGATGATGTCACCCAGTTCTCACATCATGACGTCTCTCAGTGCTCACATCATTAGTGACGTCTCTCAGTGCTCACATCATTAGTGACGTCTCTCAGTGCTCACATCATTGATGACGTCTCTCAGTGCTCACATCATTGATGACGTCTCTCAGTGCTCACATCACTAGTGACGTCTCTCAGTGCTCACATCATTAATGACGTCACCCAGCGCTCACGTCATTGATGACGTCTCTCAGTGCTCACATCACTAGTGACGTCTCTCAGTGCTCACATCATTGATGATGTCTCTCAGTGCTCGCATCACTAGTGACGTCACCCAGTTCTCACATCATGGCGGCTCTCAGTGCTCACATCATTAGTGACGTCTCTCAGTGCTCACATCACTAGTGACGTCTCTCAGTGCTCACATCATTGATGACGTCTCTCAGTGCTCACATCATTGATGACGTCTCTCAGTGCTCACATCATTGATGACGTCTCTCAGTGCTCACATCATTGATGACGTCTCTCAGTGCTCACATCACTTGTGACGTCTCTCAGTGCTCACATCATTAACGACGTCTCTCAGTGCTCACATCATTAACGACGTCTCTCACATCACTAGTGACGTCTCTCAGTGCTCACATCATTAACGACGTCTCTCACATCACTAGTGACGTCTCTCAGTGCTTACATCATTAACAACGTCTCTCACATCACTAGTGACGTCTCTCAGTGCTCACATCATTAACGACGTCTCTCACATCACTAGTGACGTCTCTCAGTGCTTACATCATTAACGACGTCTCTCACATCACTAGTGACGTCTCTCAGTGCTTACATCATTAATGACGTCCTGGCTGAGAGTGGCCTTAGACAGGTCAGCTCATGTGTCTCTCAGTTTATACCGTCTACAATGTCATGCAGTGTTAATAATACATTGGGTTTTTTCTTTATGACCAAAGCTATGAATGAAGAGCAGACTCAGTTCCTCAGGGAACTGGTTCCTCCAGTTGCCAAATTCTTTGACGTGAGTTATTTTATTTATTTAAACATGCATTTTCATTTCAAGTTCCATATATGTGCTCTACAGCCTATTGTTATTACCTTTTAATAGAAATGCTGATGTTTATGGTTTCTTTTTGTTCACACTTTACATTACATACATCATTAACACTTGTGTTTGAACTAATGCAATTCAGTGCAATCTGTAGCCTGGCTGCAAGCAAAACATAACCGAACACAAGCCAGTGGTCCTCTGCTGTTTCTGTCTTGTTATTAGGAAGTGAACGACCCGGCTAAAAACGATGCTCTGGAGAAGGTGGAGGACCACACCATGGAGGGCCTGAAGGAGATGGGAGCTTTTGGTCTGCAGGTGCCAGCTGACCTGGGCGGCCTTGGCCTCTCCAACACACAGGTGGGCAGAGAGTAAAGAGCATTACTGACTGTTACAAAGAGGAAGGTACAGTATGTGCATTAAGTGGGTGTTATGTTCCTGTCTGAATCTAAGGTGAGACTGGCACTTGTAGATGCTGTTTATTTTTCACTGGCATAACACTTGTGCTGTCTGTTAAATAGTATGCCAGATTGGTGGAGATTGTCGGTATGCATGATCTGGGAGTTGGCATTACACTCGGAGCCCACCAGTCCATCGGCTTTAAGGGCATCCTGCTCTTTGGCAACCCAGCGCAGAAGGAGAAATACCTGCCCAAGCTGGCATCAGGTGAGGAGCCAATGGCCTGTCACCAAAGTGTTATTATGACTGAACATTGCTGCATGTTAAATTCCATACTTGTACTTTACGTCTATATAATCTTTTTTAAACTTCATGAGTGTGCACTATATATACAGTACGTAATAAAAGGTTTTCTTGCAATACCACGAATTCTAGTATGTGTCATTGACCCATGTTTTTTTTCCACCCTCTCTGTAGGAGAGAACATCGCTGCGTTTTGTCTGACGGAGCCTTCCAGTGGCTCAGACGCCGCCTCCATTAAGTGTACAGCTGTGCAGTCTGAATGCGGCCAGTACTTCACCCTCAATGGCGGGAAGATCTGGATCAGGTGAGGCCAATGAATGCGTCGCTGTCTAACATGAATGCTGTTGGAGCCGACGCTCTCAGAGGCTGTTGCTGATTGGTGAGCCTGGCACGGCCTGTGACATGTTCTCAGTATGAACTAATCTAATCAGGATGCCAGAGAGAACACGCATATCTTCAGCATTCCTTCAAACTCTGTTTAGAAAGAAGGAACAATGGTGAATATAAAATAGTTGTCCCTTTTTCAGGACTGTTGTGAGATGCACATCAAAATCTCTCTCTCTCTATTACTCTCTCTCTCTTCCTGTCTCTCTGCGCCTCTCTCCTTCTCTAATGCGCAGTAATGGAGGCCTGGCAGAGATTTTCACCGTGTTTGCCAAGACTCCAGTTAAGGATGAGAAAACAGGAGAAATGAAGGACAAGATAACTGCTTTCGTTGTGGAGAGGAGCTTTGGGGGAGTGACACAGTGAGTAAGATGGAGGAGCTGAAAGAGGGAACGGGTGGGCAGAAGGAAGATCATTAGTCTTGCCATCACAATTAGAGTCAATTTGGAGGTGGAGAAAAAAAAAGAATGTAAATAAAAGAAGACAGGAAATAAGATAAACTAGGACCATTTCTTTTGGTGTCTCAGAAGTAATTGCTTTGTTTCCATCACATGTTCCATCTTTTTCTCTTGATCACCTTTTTCATGATCCATGCCCTCCAATGCTATCTCCCCTCAGTGGCCCCCCAGAGAAGAAGATGGGCATCAAGGCGTCCAACACGGCGGAGGTGTACTTTGAGAATGTGCGCGTGCCCGCTGACTGTGTCCTCGGAGAGGTTGGCGGAGGCTTTAAAGTGGCCATGAACATCCTCAACAACGGGCGCTTTGGCATGGCTGCTGCCCTCTCAGGAACCATGAAGGGCGTCATTACCAAGGCTGTGAGTGGCACACACGGCTGTCATGGTTGTTTTCGCATTTATTAGCTGAAGTGAAAATACACTAAGAAGAAATAATGTACAGCTAGTGTGAGACCTGCACCTATAGGCACCAAATATAGGCATCTCTATGTTTTATCAGAGTCAAGGTGATGCAATGGAACGGGCAATCCTTTTATGGATTCTTATCACACCAGCAGCCAGAATTCAGAATTCTTACCCTATGGATTCACATGAGTCACACACAAACGCAAACCATCCAAGAAACGACTCAAACCTGTTGATGGGTTGCTGTTTGCTTAGGTTACTATTAGAATATGTTGGTATAGAATATGAATGGCACCTTGATTGCTATGTGCGATGGCATGACCAACCATTTTGGAAAAAAGGACAAAATGATCATCTTGCACAGGTTTTGCAATGTTGACTTTGACATTTTATCTCCTGCATGGCTCAGTTGCCCTGGTGTTGCATTAGGAGCTAGGAGCTGGAGCGGCTGTTCAAGCAATAGATTCCAGAATTGAGTACATGTGCAACAAGGCTTCCCAATGTGCTGCAATCCATCTTGTACAGCTGATTTTACTACAGAAAGGCCTATGTAAATTCTATAAAATCTTTACCATTGCCTTGTTAGTATCAGCATTTGCAGTGGGTTATAAAGTTGGCAATTCGAAGTTTATGTTTCTAGTCCCTTCCGTAGTCCATCTAGTCTTCTCTGCTCCATGATGTGTCTTGTGACTTCAGTGTCGGTTCTCTCCTTAGGTGGACCACGCTGCCAACAGGACCCAGTTTGGCAGCAAGATCCACACGTATGGAGCCATCCAGGAGAAGGTGGCTCGCATGGCCATGCTGCACTACGTGACCCAGGTGAGGGAATACTAATCAGCCGCCTGTGTAATTCCCTAAACAGGACCTTTCTGCGTCTGACTAAATGTGTGGCAGTTTTCTTCTGGTCCAATTTCTCTTGGTTTGATTTCATCGACTGTGTGTCATGCTTCCTCGTTGACACGCTCTGTCTCTAATCCCGTCTCTCTCTCTCTCACACGTGCAGTCTATGGCCTACATGATCAGTGGAAACATGGACAGTGGTGCGGCGGAGTTTCAGATCGAGGCGGCCATCAGTAAAATCTTTGCCTCTGTGAGTGCAACATCTACAGGGCATAACAATATCAATCAATCAATCAATTTATTTATTTGCTCAAGAGGGACAGTGTACATTCATGAACATTAAAATGTAAATGGACCCAATTATAGCCTAGAGGCTAGATTCAATAACAAATATGGTTAATGCCAAAGTTGTCACTCAACTCTAGACTTCAGCCCTGAGTGTTTTTCTTACCCGTGCTTACAGACACTAAAGCTAAACCCAGCACTTGAGTCTTAACGTTTCGTATGCCAGTAGTATAACCTAGAGCAATAAGCTACTATAGCAGTAATAACTCTCTGTTTTTGACCGTCATTAGGAAGCAGCTTGGACAGTGACGGATGAATGTATTCAGGTCATGGGAGGAATGGGCTTCATGAAGGCAAGTCTCTCCTACTCCTGTTCTTCTCTTCTTAATGTAATCGATAAATTAATTTGTGAATATAATATGTGACCTCATCTCTCGCTCTCTAGGACTCTGGTGTGGAAAGGGTGATGAGAGATTTGAGAATCTTCCGGATCTTTGAGGGCACCAATGATATCCTCAGACTTTTTGTGGCTTTGAATGGCTTCCAGGTGAGTGTTGAGCTTGCGTAGTTGTACCTAGGTAATTATTTGGAATGACTTTCATGCAGTCGTCCTTGGAGCAGTCACCTAGTACAAATATGCAATTGACAAGGACTCGTTTTTCTGGTTCAGAATGCAGGTACGCATCTGAAGAGTCTGCAGAGAGCTCTGAAGAACCCCCTTGGCAATGCTGGGATGCTGGTCGGGGAAGTCAGTAAGAGGGCTAAGAGGTTGGTTTGAGTCGACAACTTCTCATATATACACACACGCACACGCACACGCACACGCACACAGACACAGACACAGACACAGACACAGACACAGACACAGACACAGACACAGACACAGACACAGACACAGACACAGACACAGACACAGACACAGACACAGACACAGACACAGACACAGACACAGACACAGACACAGACACAGACACACTCTCACACACACACACACACACACTCTCACATGCACACCTACACACAAATACACAGACTCTTTCAAAAACACACAGACACACTCACACACAGACACACAGACTCACCGACACTCACACACACACACACACACACACAGGCACACACATACACACAGACACTCTCTCTCACACACACACACACACACACACACTCACATTCCGGACGGCTGATGTATCCCTCTCTCTCTGTCTACCAGGAAAGCTGGCCTGGGATCAGGTGTGACCCTTCAGGGCACTGTTCACCCAGATCTGGCCCAGAGCGGGGACATGGTAAGCAGTCAGCTCACAGCACAGTCTCTTGCTGTGTCTGTCTTACTACCTCACTCTTAACTTGTTGTGCTGCTCCAATCCCTCATATCGTAGGCTGTGAAGGCAGTCGAGCAGTTTGGAGTGACTGTTGAGGACCTGCTTCTCAAACACGGGAAGAAAATCATCAGTAAGTCATCGTTAAAACAGGTCTTGTCAACATGGGTCTGAAAGGTTGGCTGTATACTGATTAAATCTCTGACACCCCGCTTACAGACGAGCAGTTCGTGCTGAAGAGAGTCGCCGACTCCGCCATTGATCTGTACTCCATGGTTGTGGTGCTTTCCAGGTAATTAACGCTAACATGTGGCATCGGTATTGTGGTGCTTTCCAGATAACGCATGCTAAGCTAACATATGGCATCAGTATTATGGTGCTTTCCACATAACGCATGCTAAGCTACATGTGGCAGTGGCATCAGTATTGGGGTGCTTTCCAGATAATGCATGCTAAGCTACATGTGGCATCAGTATTGTGGAAGAGACGGACAGGACGTCTAATGTGGCGTGTGTTTCTCTTGCAGAGCTTCCCGTGCACTGAGCCAACAGGAGCCCTCTGCCCAGCATGAAAAGATACTGTGTGAGACCTGGTGCATTGAGGTAAATGTGTTATCAGGCGCACGTCTGTGTGTGTGTGTGTGTGTCTATTTGTATTTAAACACACACACACTTACACATAGACCTAGCGTTTATCCACTTCATATCATATGTCCTCATATGCCTCTATATTGCATGCGACTCTCAAATTTCTACCGTTGTCTTTCCCCCTCTCCTCCACTTCCTCTCTGGTGCGTCTCTCTCTCTCTCTCTCTCTCTCTCTCGCAGGCCCATGACAGGGTCATGGATAACTTGAAGTCTCTGGGTGCCCGCTCCAGTCTGCAGACCTTCAAGAACATGCGCGACGTCTCCATGGCTGTCGTGGAGAACGGCGGCATTGTGGCCCCACACCCTCTGGGCTTCTAAGAGTCCATTGCTCAAAGTCACCACATAGCTTCACATGATCAAAGCTGCAGACAGACCCAAGTCACTTAATCGAACACCATTGACTTTTCCAAACCCAACTTAGGGGCTGTAGGTACAGTCACACACACACACATGCTCTCTCAAACAAGGACCGCCAAGGATGAATTCGGGTCTATTGTCATTTACAGCTTTTGGGTCCAAATAATGCCTTATACATAAGCCTGCAAAGTAAATGTTGGTCATCCTTTACCACCTTCATACTGTAGATTGTACACACGCAAGCTAGAGTCTTCTTCTGGACAGTCTGATCATGACAGTCAGAAATCACTTGGGCATCTGCCTCTACATTCTACCTCTTAAGGTCATACCTCTAGCCTTTATTTGTCTTTCATTCATATCTTTCAGACTTTTGGCATGTCATGATGAACTTGTCGAAGTGATCTGCCTTCATAGGAGCATCACATGGCTGATCCATTTGACCAGTCATATCGCATGCCCACTTCTTTTGGGAGTTTGTATAGTTCTTTAGTCAGTGCATTTTCTTTAGTACCTATGTACGTATATTAACCTTCAACATGAAAAGCCCCCCCCCCCCCCCCCCCCCCCACACACACACACACACACACAGTAGTGTGCCAGCTTGAAATATTTTCCTTAGGGTCATCAGGGCCATTCTCTTCAACGATTCTACCATCTCCGGGCACCAAGTGCTCTTATCCACAGTCCTCTGCTAAAGTGCTTTACAGTTATTTTCTAATGTTGACCTTCGATAGTGTAACACAACCACTCACAATGAGACTAATGATTTTGCCTGCAGTTAATAGAAGTCACAGCTCTTATAACTGTATTTTGTAAAAAATGTAGTCAGTTATGTGTCTATATGTAGTTACATGGTTTTATAATGAGAGCTGTCTTTTGGGTTAACGGTCTGATGTACCTTTTTAAAGCCTTATGTAATAAAAATGTTATTTAAGTGGAACTGATCTGTTTTTTTTTTGGGTGGAGGGAAAAAAACAGAAGTCTCGTTTATAAAATGTTCGTACATACAGATTTGATGTTAGAATGCGCATACGCTGGATGCACATTCTATATAGTATACTGTATATATATATATATAGAGAGAGAGAGATTTGATTTGATAAAAAACTTTATTGAAACCATAATCAAGAACCTCTCATACACAGTTCCTCATGAAACCACAAAAATACCATAAATAAGCATAAACTACTCCCTCAAAGGAGCAAAAAAGAAAATGTGTCATGAAACCCCAAACAATGAGCTCCATGACGGCACCATACTTCATCAAAAAACTCAACTGCAACTATCAACCCACAAAAAAAAGAAAAACAAACACAAATTCCGACTTCAATAAGTACCTTGTGGTAAAACAGAAACAAATCATAAAAACAGTATACTTTATCGTTTCCCCTCTACGGACAGAAAAAAAAAAACCCTGTCGCCCACCTCGGGACTCACGACCTATGAGAGTGCACTCAACTGTGCCTTGCGCTGCCTGCGTAGCACGTCGACTTTTTTTTTAAGTCGAATTACTTCAACCTCATCAAAGGCTCCAGCTTTAATTAAGCATTTAGAATATTTTATAAACTGCACCTTATCCTTGAAATAATCTTCCACCAGTACCCCCCTCTTCCCATATGAGTCCTGTAGCAATTTCCTAATTTCTTCCACTTTGTAGACAACGGACCTGCTATCCGTCTGTGAACAAGCAGACCAGTTGGAATCAGACGAATGACCTGACAGGCTGGAATCAGATGAGTACTCCTCATCAGATAGAGACCAAGTTGTGTTCACTTTCTTCCTGTTCGGCAATTTTCTCCTTAAAGCTGTAGGTAGTTTGAACATTGTCTCCGTTGCCATCTCTGACCCCACACCCGACATAAATCTTTTGGTCTTTTCTTCCGGAGGACCAGAAGAGTCTGTGACTGACTCAAGGGAGATGAGCTCAGCCACCTCACAACCTGCCACAGCAGCCTCTTTCACCGCCAGGTCAAACACCACCGGTTCAGTATCACCAGTCTCAGTCACAACAGACCCACCCGCGGCCGGCTCACCAACCGGAGGCGCTGGACAGTACGACACGACAGGGCCAGGGACGTCTGTAACAAGGGAATCAGGTGCAGGTGGAACCGATGTGGGGGAGTCAGCAGGGGTATCCGTAGATCCAGCTGCAGTCGACTCGGCATCCTGATCCCGATCTTCCTCTCTTTTTCCCGGGCAAGCTCTCGCTAGATGCCCTATTTTCCCACACCTAAAACATTTCATCATGGAATCTGATGTCGCAAACACAGTATAATCAAACCCATCCACTTTAAACTTTAAAGAAAGGTCGAGGTCCTCCTGGCCATTGTTAAAAACAATATAAACCTGTCTTCTAAAAGACACCATGTGTTTGACAAGGGGTGACTTACACCCTAAGGGCATTTTTCTTATAGGGGATACCAATTTACCATAACGCGA
Organism: Sprattus sprattus; assembly: GCF_963457725.1. Lineage (NCBI taxonomy): Eukaryota > Metazoa > Chordata > Actinopteri > Clupeiformes > Clupeidae > Sprattus > Sprattus sprattus. The sequence goes on along the minus strand of NC_137920.1, from coordinate 54,403,330 downwards.
TAACTCACGTTCAATAAGCTCATCCTTGATAAACGGTGGAATGTTTGACAGAGTAATTTTTCTCGAAGGACTACTAAGCGGAAAGACAGGCGTAACTACGCCCCCAATCACAACTCCATTTTGGATCACCTCATGGGTTTTTCTGACTGAACTCAAAAATAAAACAATTGCTTTGTTCATTCTTGATGCAGATACTACATGTTCATGGCCAATTAAACTTCCCACAGATAGAGAGCACTGCTCAACACTAACCCACGACTCCACTTTAATGCCATGTTGGCGGGTTAAACATTCAAAATCCATTCTTCCCCGAGATGCCGTGTACCCGGCAAAACCGGTACGCACCTCCGGGAAAACCAGTGAACGACACAAAATCAATAGACAACCTAAAGGTCAACACACCAATACATAAATACAAGAAGACACAATACAAACAGTCAAACAAAGTTAGAAAAGTGAGAACGCCACAGACGGCAAACCTGTCGCATTCACACTCAACGCGCTCCACTCACTCACGCAGCTCCAACAAACACGTCCGCTCAGGTCGAGAGAGAGAGAGAGAGAGAGAGAGAGGATTTATATATAAATGATACCCATGATTTAATGTTATACACATTAAGATTAATCAGAAAACGTCCTGTTTAATGAGAAAATAACCACACACAAGTAGTAAATCATAAATTAAGAAAACACAAAATTCTAGGTTGATTGAAATCTCTCCAGTTCAGATAACTTGCAGTTACTGATACAAATACAGTAAGAGACCAATTTCAGATAAATTACAAGAGAAATAACTTTAAACAATATAAAAAAATGGTGAAAAAAAAAAAAAAACATTTCAAAAAGTTAAGATGTACCATAGCTTTTGGTGTCTGCTTTTGCAGTGTCAGGAGTCTGACCACCAGAGGGCAGTACTGCACTCACCCACCTGAGCAGTGGCCTCTGTGCGTTAAATTGGCTGACCACCAGAGGGTGTACTGCCCTCATCCACCTGAGCAGTGGCCTCTGGGTATTTATTTGTCAGCTATCTCTTCAAGTGGGGAACTGTCATCGTTTCCTGTCAGTGTTTGAGATCTGTCTTCGTTTACTGTCTCTGTTTGTGATTTGGACTTGAAAAAACCAGACTGGAAGCAGAAAAAAAATGTCACTTAATTTAGTAATCGAATAATCATGGTAATAATAGTTATGTTATCTTGCATTACATTCGCTTCTGTTGCATTTCAAGAAAGGAGACATTCTGATCTCTGACCTTGTAAAGAATCCCAGAGACGATCAGCAGTATTATCAATGTGCAGAGTACGCTGACAGTAGCAATCACAGCTACAGGGCCCTGGGAGGGAACATCCAATTCTGAGACAATCTGTGAAAGAATGAGAAAGAGTTAGTCTGCACCTCAAAGAGAAATGCAGGAACAGCTTTTCGAGCTGTAGACTGACGCCAGGTTGAAGCATCTTTTTGCCTCTTGATCCCCTGCGACCTCTGGGTAGCACCGAATACCCCCAACTCCCTGATGCTGCCTTAAACCTCCCTTTCGCTTTGACATACTTGTGTTTTGCAGGCTTTTCCTAATGGATATCGCTCCTAATGGATAGTTTAAGAACCCCTGACTTAACATGAAAAAAATCCCTCAACAGAAAGATTACACTTAAGACTGACATCTGCTCCAGTAATAACAGGCGGCAGACATCAGGTCATCTGAATGGTTCTCATGACTCGTTTCTGTGGCAAAATAAAGACCCATCACCACAAAACTATAGAAACACAGCATGAGGGAGAGAAAGCGGGCACTGAACAGTTACATTTATCATAGTATGGTAACATTTACCACAAAAGTCATACAGGGAACAAGTTATTTTGCACTTTGGTTTTTCAGTAACTGGCACATCGAAACCACGCCAACGTCACGTCATGTTCAGGACCACTAGTCTGCACCTCAAAAGATCTCTTCTTAGAAATGCAGGAACAGCTTATTGAGCTGAAGAGTGACGGCAGGTTGAAGCATCTTTTTGCCTCTGGCTTCCCTGCGACCCTAGGTGGCACCGAACACCCCCAACTCCCGGATGCTGCCATAAAATGTATACTCCCTGTGTGGCAGGCTTTTTCCTAACGGATATCGCTTGCAAAGTTTGAGAACCCCTGACTTAACATAATGTAATGGTATAAAAAATGTCATGAGACACAAAATAAAACATGATGACACAGTCAAGAGGCTTTTCTAGTGAAGTATAAGCTGATGGGAATCTGCTTGTTCCGAGTAAACCAAGACGAAATGTGCGTTGACTCACAGAGCGTGACAGGACTCCATTTCCAGGATACTGGGTGTAGCGGGCTTCGTCAAAGGATAGGATTGCCCAACTCTCGGCCTTCACCTGAGCTCCTGACCCCTGAGAGAGGAAAAACCAGGAAGCACCAATGGCAGAGAACAGTGGCAGGGGGAAAGCTTTCCCTGAAACAGGATTATACTTTAGTAAAATATGATTTATCTCTTGATACAGGCGTCTTTTCTTACCCCAACATTTCTGCTGATGACTCCAGAGAAAGTGAAGCTGATTTGTTGCTTGATTGCCAGCGAGTAAATGGCACAGACAATTAGATGGCAGGCATTGCTCCTACAGTGCTGGAGAGAAACCATCACGGTGGATTAAACTACCAGTGGGGTGCTGAGAAGGTAACGTTTATTTGTCAGGATTTGTCTGTAGAAAGAGGAAAATCCCTTACCTTGTTGTCTTCTGCAGTGACTACTTTGAAATTTGAACACTTCTCCTTTTGTTTTTCCTGTCATGGTGATAAACAGAAGTATGTATATGCTCACACACACACACACACACACACACACACACACACACACACACACACAGGCATTAAGTCTCGAACAAATCAAATCCCTCAACAGAAAGATTACACTTAAGACTAACATCTGCTCCAGTAATAACAGGCGGCAGACATCAGGTAATCTGAATGGTTCTCATGACACTTCAAAATAAAGACCCATCACCACAAAACTATAGAAACACAGCAAAATCGATTCCAATAGTGTAACATTCATTTCATCACATTTAGAATGCACTGAACTCTGACATTAATTTGCCCTTAAAAGCAAGAGGCTGAGCAGATGACTTGTGAGAATTGTGTAACAAATGACTTGAGAAAATTGTGGAACAAAGCATAAACCAGGCCTCATGAGCAACTGTCACAACGCAGTGTGTCAGTGAGTGGTTTCGCAATATCCTATGTGCAAGACATAAGCTAACTGTTGCAGTTCAGTTCAGTTCAGTTCTCAAAGCTACTTACTCCACCTGTTAGGCCCACAGTCCACACAAATCCAGACTCCATCTCCACTGGCACCACAAAAGTCACATTAACATCTACGGCCAAATCTCCGATATTTTCAACCTGGGAAAAACAAACAGGACGAGACATATAGGTGTACAGGTACACTCCAGTGTGTCTGTGCGCTCCTATTGATTGAGATCTAGTAAGATTAAGATCTAGTGAGATTGAGACCTAATGTATAGAAGAAATATTTGTATAAGGGCACCTTAAATTTGTGTCGGAGTGGTGTTTTGTCTGGAAAACTGATATGACGGGTAGAGTCCCCCCTGGAATCAAACACAGTGAAACACACACACACACACACACACACACACTTTTAGTCAATGTTCACACCCATTTTTGGATTAATGATGTTCACTGATCCCAGCTGGTCAGCAGGTTGCCACTCACTCTTGAACAATGACATTGATCGGCAGCTTCACCGGCACTGAAGCCTGAGCAGTGTTGTCCTGCAGTGTGTGGGCTTCCTCATTCGCACTGTTTACATGAGGAGAGGGAGAAGAGGGGGGTTTGCATCAGACACATATTTTACCACCACACCTTCATAAAAGATTGCCACAAGAGTACCAGTAAGGCTTAGTGGCGTATAATGTGGAAATCAGTGGTGCAATTACACCTCGTTAACTAATAACCTCAATGTGTCACCATGGTCAGTGTGCAATCCAGCATGGGTGTGGCCAAAATGTCAGTACACCAAAGACAGTTTGCTCATCTTTGAGAATGATGTGTTAACGGATATGACAAATATGAGAATGATAAGTGGTCAGTGGATGTCTGGGGTGATCTGTCTGGGCACTGGGTGGAGGAGGAGGAGGAGGAAGGATGCTGACCTCACGGCAGATACAGTCACAGACAATTCATCACTCAAAGAAGCAGAATCAAAGACCATGAGTGATATCAGTACCGCTGTCTGGGAGAAACAGGAAATCAGGCATGCAGGTTACCACTTACAAAGAAATCAGACCCAGTAAAGTCAAGTGGGTGAGATAGTTCTTAACTAAATCATACTGCTAATTAGGGGTGCACGATTCAGAAAATGTCACGATTCGATCCGATACCGATTTTTAGGCTCACGATTCGATTCAAAATCGATTTTCGATTCAAAAACGATTCTCGATTAAAAAAAATTGATTCACAGTATGTAAATGTTAGTGCTGTCAAACGATTAGAATATTTAATCGCGATTAATCGCATTTTTGTCATAGTTAACTCAAAATGAATCGCGATTAACCGCAAATAAATTAATCGCAAATTTTATTTTAATGCTCTTATCATGGAAAAGTGGATTGGCTTGCTTTATGCAATGTTTTATTTTATTGAAAAACAACATTGCCAAACAGGGCGGTACAAAATAAAATTATAAAGTGCACATTTCAGACTCAGCCTATAGTGCAGTTAAACCATGGCTTAATATTTTCTTTTTTTCAAGTTTGCTGTGAACATAGAAGTCAGGCCTCTTATTTCAAAAACAATGTACCGTAACAGTTAGGTTACCAATAAAAGGTAAGCCTACTACTTCTGTGCTTTCAGCCAGCTACCTGTTGACATTTTCAGACAACAGTGAAGCTCGCTTCTTTTGCACAACACAACTTTTAAAGGTAAACTTTCTATTTAGAAGCTTTTTATCAACCATTTCGCCGTATCGCGCTCACCATCACTCAAACCGTAACGTTAGCCTACTACACAGTTTGCGAAGCCAAAAAGAACATTAATCTTAGAAAAAAATATATATTTTTTTAAATATGAATTGATTTTTGGAATTCTATGAATCGATTCTGAATCGGAAGCACTTGAATCGCGATACGAATGTGAATCGATTTTTTTGCACACCCCTACTGCTAATAAAAAAATATTTTAAAAAATGAAAATGAAAAATAAATGAATAATATGTCAAACTCACCATTGCTTTTTGATGGATCACAGTTGAGCCAAGGTTACAGTCGACGTACAAGTAAGGGCCTGTGCGGTTGGACAGACACCATACAGGCCCATTCCCCTCAATCTGCAGGAAGAGACAGTTAATATAAAAACAAAATCCCCCCAAAACAAAACAAAATATTCATGTTCGTCCTCATGGTTGTGGTCTGGGTTTTTTGTTCTTGTGGTTCGGTTCTGACCCGTTTGGCTTGATTGTAGGACAGCGAGAAGGGAAAACGGAGCTTCAGCTGAGTGGCAGAAGCATCTTCTCCGTTATTGACCACTTTCACCGACACATTCACAAGGACTGCTGAGATGTTCACCACCACTGGACTGTTTTGCAGCAGAGGAAGGAAGGGCAGAAATGAACAGACGAGTTAACCATTTAACACTAATGATTTAAATACTGACTGTAATAAGGCATTATTGTCCATTAAGTACTACAAGAGCGTGGGTTTAAGAAGGGATAAAACTGTCATTATTTACATCTTAAAGTTACATTATCATTGAATATTATTAATGCAAGTTTTATTCTGTTCGTTTTATTAAGGTCAGACCTTGTGAAGCTGACTGAAACCTGGAGGTCTGAGACACACACGTGGTCGTCACCACACACCTTCTCCAGTGGCACCTGGGTCACACAGACAGCACAAGCACATTAAGTTTATCCAAACAACAACTTTACACCAACAGTGAAGCTACGCATGGTAGCAAAACATTTTGGTGTATTGTTGTCAAACAGACACACACACACACACACACACACACCCACACACACACACACACACACACACACACATGCACAGATTATTACCTTGCTCAAAAAGGACAAGGGGCAATTAGGGCTGTTCACTGGCCTTAGCCCCGAAGATGCTGGAATGTCCTCTGCATCAACTAACAGCTTTCCAGACAGAACGGGGTCGTGGTAATCAGATATGCAAGCCTTTAGGGAGAAAGAACAACTAAACATCAGCACTCATATAGTTACAGATAATAAATCAGTAGCCATTCACTTTGGTTTGTTAAAACATCTACAGTCTGTATCACTGGCATCGTTGTTTTCATTCCAATGTATGTATTTTCATAGACCTACAAATGGCATATCAATTGAATTTCAACCTATGGAGCCACACTTACTGGGAGGATGAGGGTGCTCTGATGGCAGGATGTCTGGTGGCCCGTCAGGCTCATGTTCCAGTGAGGGCTGGATGACTTGGGGAAGAGTAAGCGAGGCGGCCTACTCTGCTGGTCCAACTCCAGCGACAGGGATACCGCCGCCTTAAAAGGCCCTGAAATAAACAACACAAACAGACAACACAAAAAAACAACACAGCAATGTCAGCCAGGGGAGATTGCGCCAGCATGGCATTATGGGTACTGTTGTTGATCTGATAGAGTTGAACAACGGTTTTGCCTTTCAAAATCTCAAGCTCTGTGCATGCCTTTGGAAGAGACAGTATGGTAGAAACCAGGGGGTATTCAACCTATTTGGTAACCTGTTTTACACCTGTGCAAAATCTCTTGGGTTTGAGGCAAGTAAGAAGAGGTTGCAAAATGTTTATGTGTTAATCTGAAGTGACATCCAACATCCTGATATATCTGTTCACTTACCCTGTAAGGTTCCCTTGAGGACCTCTTCGAGAGTGACACAGACGTTTACGTTGGAGACGGGTCTGTTCACGCCGAGGGGGGCGGAGCAGTGGAATTGGTCCTGCAGAATGATTGGAGGGTCCAGAGTGACGGACACCCTCAGACACATCACCGGGTGGGACCTGGATACCAGAGGAACGCATACAAAGATTGATCGCTAGGACAGTAAAGCTCATTTAGGTTCTCCTTAAAATGAAGGTTCTCGTGTCTCACCTGATTATGACGGCACCTCCTCTTACCTGATTATGACGGCACCCCCTCTTCCTCCAACCACCACGTCTGTCAGGCCATCCCCACTCAGGTCTCCAGCAGAGTGGACAGACAGGCCAAGATACTGGAGCCTGCTGTCCAGCTGAGAGCCAGCAATCCTCTGCACAATGACACAAATAAACCGAGGTGATATCATGTTTGCAGGACAAATCAGAAATGTACACTGCAATAGAAAGTGGTCTGACATTATTGCTGCAATTATGTGCAATTCTACCATCAACTACCTATATTCAATACATGGGCGCCGGTTTGGTTAGAAAAGTGCTTGGGACATGGGATTTTATTTGAGCCTACCTGAGTCTGCCTCTGCTAGCACATCCAAATTTAAATGCTCCCTATTACAAAGGCTATAGGGATTGTGTAGGGCTAAACTGAAATGTTATAAAGGGTGTTTGATTTAGTGTGAATTAGTGTTATTTAATTAATTAATCGACACCAAAGAATGGGGTCTTGACTGAGAAAAATACTGAGAAAACAAAAATGGTCAGAGGCAGATTTTTAGTGCTGGGTACACCTGCTGCTCACATAGCCTACACACAACACTGTCAAAAGCAGGCTAGGTTGTCTGCTCACCTGGCTGTATTTGTATCCGATGCCCCTGCTGTGGCTCAGGAAGATATAAAGGCTTCCCTCCCCACTGTTTTCCAATGGAGCTCCCACTGCTAACTCTGGTGCCCCGTCGCCATTCAGATCTGGACAGGAGGACAGAGACGCTCCAAACTGGCCGTGGACGTTTCCGGAAGCCCCATGCATGTACTGGGAGCAGTTGGGAGTCTGTGGAGGTTAGGATGAAAATACAGTTGAATGCAACTCTGTGAATTCTGGAAAGTTGCTCTGGATACGTGTGATCTCCAAAAACGTCTCATGTGTCTGTGGTTGTGATGTGTGTGTGTGTTTGTGTGTGTATGTGTGTGAGTGTGTATGTGTGTGTGCATGTGTCATGTTCGACAATATCTGACCTCATATTCCATCTGGCAAATGCGCACCTCTCCCCCGAAATCTTTGCCATGGTGAAACGGAGCCCCGATAACCAGCAGCCCACTACTGCCATAAGTCTTCCCTGTCAATGTGCAGAGTGCTGAACCAAAGTAGGAGCCAAACTGAATGGGAGGGGGCAAACAAATAATCAAACACAAATTACAGACTTAATAATAAATGATTGGACAAAACAGATCCTGAGCCTTAGGTTACATGAATCTGAACAGAAAGCTTGAGTGAATGACTATGACAATAATATCAAAGCTTTACTGTTGCCCTGGCAACACTCATACCTGAAAGCCATGTATCCTGTGAGTAATGGCCCAGGTGTCGTTAACATGAGACTGTTGGAAGCCCAGGACAAGACCAGTGTGTCTGTAACGTGGTGCACCTGCAAAGTAAACTGTTCTTCCATTTCCATTCAGTATAGTCACTGAATAACCTGCACACACACAGAGGTGGGGAGAGGAGATATACACTCATGTTATAAAAAGTTTGTGGCAATAGAAACCATCTCTCCTTTTGATACATCTTTTTCAACAACATGGCGTCAGCATACGGGTAATGGTAATTGTTTATAAATACCAACTGTGCATGCGCCTCTCACTTCCATTACCGGTCGCACTTCAGCACTTGTTGTTGCTGCATTTTGGGGCCACAGTAAGCAGGTGTTGTGTTTATTAGAGAGAACAGCATGTGAAGAGTTTTGGGCCTTGTTGTTATGGCGAACTTGCCTTCTATTGTGTTCTTTAGAGTAATACAAATACCGTTGGTTTTGAATTGCGGATGAAGTAACGCAAATTAACAAAATTGAAAGTAACAACATTATTTGTTTTCCTCCCTTTTTTCGCCGAGGCTGCATGCTTTTCTGAAGTTCCACCTCATTTGACCTTAAAGGCACTTGAGATTTGAAAAATAAACATTCAATTTCTAGTTTCTGGTGAGAACTGATAGAAAATCGTAAACAATCACCGGTGGGGAGAGGCCATTTTTTTCCCCAAATCTTTATTTATTGGTGCCACCAATAAATAAAGCAGGATTCCAGTCAGTAACGGATTCCCGTCTGCAATTCTCTGAGTTTTCCAAACGTGTGACGTCACTATTTGCGAGCGCATGCTTTAACCAGTGACAGGATCACGTGATAGAATCTCCGGAAGCGCTCGGGACTCATCGGTCTTGTTCGTGTGCGGTCGGAAGATTTGAAAAAATGGCCTCTCCCCACCGGCGATTGTTGTTGTTTACGATTTTCTATCAGTTCTCACCACACAACAACGTCTCATCTTTGCTCCTTGAATGTCGATATGTAATGGTATGGAGTTATTAAAACTTACCACGTGTAAAAAAGACTAGAAATTGAATGTTTATTTTTCGAGTCTCAAGCCTCTAAAGTTGCACTGGGTGCCTTTAAAGACATCATTTTTTAGCTTTTTGGTGCTTTAAACGATACTTAATTGTTTTAAAAAGCCAGGACTGGCCCAAGTTTCTTAGGTTGCTTTAGTTAATATAGACAGCGAATACAGTTATTATCTTATAATTGTATTTTTATCACAATATATTTTGTTCAAAATTTCAGACTACTTGAACGTGAGAAAGAATGTGATAAACTGACAGATAGAGAGAAAGGAATCGACGTAAAGAATGGTGAGAAGAAGTGCAAAACAGACATGTAAATAGCACTGCTTTCACATCGCAGTGAAAAGTCATCACCCACAATGATAGCCCAATATGATGGGAAGCACACTACCCTCAAACTCTCACCGTTGACAGTTTCCTGTCATAACCTCTTCCTGTCATGTTCTCATGCTCAACTGTACATCATCAGTTGACACTGTCACAAGAGAATTTCATTAACATGGTCTAAGTTGTCATCTTTAAGAAGAAAGCCATCAATGGATGCATTAGAGACATGAGTAACATGGCCTACAGTTACATACAGCTCCCAGAACGGGACTTTGGGAGAATGTAAAATGGCCTACAGATACATACACCTCCCAGAGCAGGGCTTTGTTGTTGTGTTCTCACCCAGGTAGGAATCTCTCAGGTCCCTCTCCTCTGCAGATGCGTTTATGAACGTTGCATTGAACCCAAGGCCATACCTGGCAAGCCCTCCTGACCAGGTGTATGCCCCCACAGCCCCAAATGCACTCACATCCTTAAGGAAGAGAGAGGGGAAGGGATGGGTGCAATGGAAGAATATCAGCGCTGCACAAAAGTCTCATTTATGACATCTGTGGTGCGTGTGGTGTTAGAAGATCTTACTTCAGACAAGGCAACACTGAAACCGCCCTGTGACAACTCTTTCTCAAACGAGCTGTAGTTTGATGAAACACCCGTTCCTGACGGTAAGACAGATATATAATAATAAACAGACGGATTTAGATAAACAGACAGACAAAGATTACCCAACAACATTGGTGTATCTTGCTTTTGACATCATTGTTTTCTTTATGTACCTTCTATTGCAAAGAGTTTGGATCTCAGTTCTCCCTGAATAGAGTCCAGATCATCAAAGCTGCTATTCATGACGTTCTTTGTGTTGTTCAGTGCAATCTTCAGCAGCTCATCGTAGGAAAATTTCTCGCCAACCTGATGCGGGGTAGATGAGGAGTATAAATCAAGCATCTTCTTTGAAATGCACACTCATGAAATTGTACTTTATTTTATGTCAGGCACTTATAACCTAGACATTGTACTAACCCCAATGGCATACATGGTCACATTCATATCTTTGGCCTGTGGGAGAACTGCATCAAGTCTCTCCGTTTTGTCATTGGATATTCCATCAGTTATTACCAAGAGCAACTTCTTTGAGTCTCTCTGCATTCCCTTTTCCTCTGTAAACATCTCTTCACTAAAATAAAATGTAGGGTGGAACATTGATAATCAGAGAGAGAGAGAGAGAGAGAGAGAGAGAGAGAGAGACAATGAGTAACTCAGACATTTTAAATCTTGTGTGGTAAGACATCTGGTTCTCTCTACAGGTGCTCTGTTACAGTCACAAAGAAAAAATATGCAGATAAATGAAAAAGACAGTAGAAGCTTTTCCTTACAGCACGTAACGGATGGCTGCTGCTGTGTGAGTGTCGCCCTTTTCGTGAGTCACTCCATTCATTAGATCAAGAGGTTTTTTTGCTGCAGCGAAGTTCTCAAAGTTGAAAACAGCGTGGTAATCTGTAGCATACTGAGCAACTGCCACCTGTGAGAGAATACATATATTGTCAGAGTGGGGTGGTCCATCTTCAGAGAGTAAAAGCTCTACACAGCACATCGACTCCGCTGTTATTTTGAAGGACCAGTCTTAAAAAGAACCAATGAGTGTCGCCGCCTGGACAGAAACAAGGCCTGGTATGTGCCGCTGCCGGAGCCCTTGGATATACAGCAAACTCAGATTCGGACACGTGTCATGAGCACAAATACATGCATATCCTTTATCACAACACACCAAAACACAAACACACATACCACACACTGATACACACACAAACTAGATCTACAAATCGCAACCACATCACAACACATACAATAACACTTACTTGTGTTCCAGACACATTAAACATGCAAGTAAGGTTCTTGACGAACGCGATCATAGTTGCAAAATCTGCTGGTTCGATGCTATTGGAGCTGTCAAAAAGGATCACTGCATCCAAGGACATATTGCGGCATTCTAAAAAGAGACAAATAACAGACACAAACCTATATTCTTTTTTACAGCAAACATACTGTAAGATTAGAATATACAGCTTGAAGCAAAACACCATAGCCAAGAACAGCACATGAATTCTACCTTGAAAAGCTGGCTTGATCTTTTTTTTTTCTGTGAATGTCGGACCAATTTCCACACATAATCCATTGAGGTGGTTTAGCCTTAGATTGCATTGTTGTGTAAGGCGTGGTCCACAAACCTGCAGTCAAGTCAGAGGAGTAAAAATCATTGATACGATTGATAGCATCTCAATAGCCTGAAAGACTGTCACAAAAACCTTCCAAGTTAGTAGGGGACGAAAACCATGTGTTAAACCATGTGTTAAACAGCTCAGGACAGTTTTACACAGACTCAGTGTCCCCTTTGCTTAATCCAGGAATCCAGGGACTCTTGCTAAGACTCATAATGCCATGTGATACTAAAGGATAGCGTACTGATTAATAGTTGGGGTCAGGGAGAGGTCTACCAGTGAGAAGAGCACAGGATGTTTGCGCTGTATTCACATGCGCGCTCCTGATTCTCGAGGCTTAGGGGGAAGAGAAAGTAAGCAGGGACTTCAGTGGGTTTAGTGGCTTCTCTTTCCTGGCCAGCTAGCCAACTACCTCCACTTTGAAAAAATATGAAATCCATTTTGAAAGCTGTCCCATTGTCACAACAGTTCTGTGGTAATAGTATTCTGGCCATTGTTATTTTATTTCCAAAAGGAAGGACATTCGGTCCCTTATTATTGATATGGAAAGATAGATGGCATACCCAGTCTCAGACGAAGACCAAAACATAATCTGGATCAACAGTTTACTAGTGTACAATTGACAGTTAATTAACGAAGGGACCACACTGTGAACTCAACAGTCGTTAAAATTAAAGCACTCACCATAGCCCTGTTGGCTGTGCAGGCGAGAGACAGTCCCAACGAAATCCCTGGATTCACTAAAAAGAGAGAGGGCATGACAAAACTTTCCACTATTGACTCAAATTCTGTGAAACTGCTCTATGAACAGAGAAGTGGGAAGATCTGACTGATAAGGAATTGTATATGGGAAGCAAGAGAAAATGGTTATGAAACTGCAAATCACTAATGCAGAAACCAACCGTGAGAAATCATTGACTGACAGTACAAAAACTTCAGTAAACATTAGCTCATATTTATATATTTTAACTTTTTTAAATTTATTTTAAAGCTGTCATCCAGTGGAATCTAGAAAGGACAGTGATTCCTCCAATTCAATATTTAGATGAAAATTAGCTGACTGATGTTGACACAAAACATCCCCTTTTGTCAATTCTCTAAATCAACAAGGGGGGGAGTTTCCACTTGAGACCAAAAGTATTTCATGTATATCCTTCTTACTAATAAAGCCTTACCTTCCATATGAAGTAATTCACACTGACCCTTGTAGGGACACTTGTAAACTCCACCAATGTCATTTTCACGCAGTGGGGATGTAACTAAAACACTTAATCAGACCAGACAGACACATGGAGAGAGAGAGAGAGAGAGAGAGAGAGAGAGAGAGAGAGAGAGAGAGAGAGAGAGAGAGAGAATGGAGACAGAAAGAGAAAGAGAAAGTGAGAGTCAACACTGATTGAACTCTCACAAGCAAGAATGTGGGGCTATTCTTTTAAAACTACTCAACATGTGAAGTACATAAATCTGGAATCGTGGAGTTAGAAATGCTTTCTGCCTCACACAACTAATTCTGATTAGCAAGCCAATTGTAAGCGATTATTCAAAACAAGATACAGCGAAAATGTACTGCAAATTCCGAACTATAAACTGCTTGAGGGAGCACTTGCTTGTACCTTGTATGGTTCCACTACTATTGTGTTATCTGAGGATATTAAGACTTGGCTATACACAGAAGTTATAACACTCAAAACAGGAGCAGCTGTTTTACTAAGAATCGCTAATAGTAATTCATATGGACTATTAACAAATCTACCTGTCACTGCGCACTGGTCCAAAATGACACACTTGGTATCCAAAGTACGTAGTAGAGTTCTGTAGAAATATTCTGGGGCTGTTTGTATCCAGGTTGAACCCAAAGGTCACTGATGCAACTTAAAACAAGGAAATATTGGCCAATTAAAACCTGCTCAAGAAATAAACTACACATGTTTACATTTATGATACGGAATAACTGTAGCCTACATTCTCCTAGCATTTAAACAGAGAACTGTCTAAAATGACAAGTTCGGTAAAAGTAAACGATAATGGCGGTTTCCAACAAGAAACGCACAAAATCAGCCAAACATGATTTCACGTTATTTAAATGTAGGCTATTTTAATCAAAATCGAGGACACAAAGCACATTGGAAATGGTTTTGAGTAATATTGTTATTAATATACATTTTACACATTATACATTTTATACGTATTTTACTTTAGATACGATGTTCTTTGTTTAGAGATCAATGCCCGAATGTCTTACCTTGCAATAAACCCACGACCAGAGTATGCCCATTCATGTTTTAAAAAAATCGCCGTGTCGCATATAGCCTACGTCTATGAATTTCACATTTAAAAAATCCGTACAAAAACGGACCGAAAGATTAAGTATCCACGAGATAAATGTTACTGTACGTTCTGAATTGGGGAAGCTGGGTAACTGGTATGCTATCTGTGAAAGACAGGCGTCTCAAGCAAAACAGTGAGAGAGATGGTTCTTAAACAGTCCCGAAAGTGGGCGGCAGAATTGAGGTCAGTCAAAGTTCAACGCCAAAACACTCAAAAATCCTATTGCTGAACAAGTCTTTTGTGATAACCTACGTATATTGTTTTCAAAAATTTAGTGGGACTTTTCACACTCTTTGTACGCGTTAATGGTCTAATTCCATGCTGGTGAATGCACCACCGTGTGTTTGTTTTTATTTGCATTGCCTCTCACTTTAATTGAAATCCTCGAGACATAGGGGAGAGTGGGGTAAGATGTGCCAGTTTTTACTTAAAGTGACTTATAAGCGAGGCCATGACAGTAATGCTTCAAACTAAAATATGTACATATATTTCAGGATGTTGTGCATCTTTGGGAACAATCAATTTGGATCTGAAAAATAGTATTAAAGAAATATAGCTTACTGAAAAAAAGAAGTCTCATGGCACAACTTGCCCCTGGTGCGGGGTAAGTTGTGCCATTAAAGAGAATACATTGGGGTGAATTGTGCCATTGATTATTGAAGTAAAACAGTATATTTGCATTTCAGAAACTGTGCTATATAAAAGCTAGACAAATTCAATGCAAAATTACTCATTTAAGGTGTATTTAAAGTTATTTTTCAACAACAAAAGCTGATTTTCTACAAGCCTATTGCGCCACATGAGCACATCAAAGGTACATTTTCTTAAACAAGGCCTAGAGCTTCCTGAACACATCAGAACAAAGCTGAGTTGAGCCAATTCTATTTAAAGGTAATTTACATGAACACATGTTCAGAAAAAAATGAAATTCAAATGAAGACCAAATTGAATGGAATTCTCTATACAGATCACTGGCACAATTTACCCCAGGCCCTTTGGCACAAATCACCCCAATCCCACCTTTTTGGAAAAAATGCATCATCCAGCTGTTTTGAGCTAAATTCATACTAGCTATATAGACTCATAGTGTAGCTTACCAAAGCACTAAAACATGTGTGAAATGTTTTTAAACTTGTCTAAACCCGTTTAGACACAACAATCAAAAAACCGTGATCATAGAAATTTGACTTTGGAAGGCAAAAAACAGTTTTTTGAACTTAAATGTGCTTATCTCTCATGCAAAGAGACTCTCTTCTTTGCAGGATGAGTTAAATGGCTGACTCTTCAAAAATATGTGGTCACTTGACCAATTTTTTCTATGGTTCCCTAGAAATAAGGGGTGGCACAACTTCCCCACTGGCACATCTTACCCCACTCTCCCCTAAATGACATATTCGTTGGATAATTTTCTTCCTTCCCAAAAACAGGAAGCCTACTAGCGCTTAGTCAAAATCCTCATTGTGATGCTGAATAAACCTAGCCTGACGATGTCATACTCATAATTCTAGTCAGAATATGAGTCTGATACTGAACTATTGGGCTGTGATTATGGGGCGTGTTTCAACGAACCAGGGGGAAAAAATGCCTCTTCGCTGAATTGGATACCTAGAACCAATCAGAGCAACATAGTATGACCATCTGATACAATAAAACTTTAACCTGATCCCGTAGGATGGACGGCAAAAACATATTTTCGATCGACAAATGCCTTGATCGCGTTTCTCTGTTCCTCTTTCAAAATGAATGCGCTGTCAATATCTGTTGAGATATGCCTGCTCACGTTACAAATTAGCAGCAAGGCTAGCTAGCTACTATGTGTTACAATGGATTTTTGGTGTAAGCGTTAGCAATGACCTAACAATAATGGTCTAGAGCGCTTCAGTTAAGACATACAATCCTCTGCAACATTCGTGTTGCACATATACAACTTACCGAGTCAATGTAGACATAAAAAAGTCGTGTAGATAGCGTCATTTACATAAAATATGTCCCACTTACAAGCTCTCGATACGCCGCCATCTTGGGAGGATTTCGAATCTACCGCTTGATCATCTGTCCATCATCGTAAAAAAGCCCGCCCTGACAATTTGATTGGTACGGCTTTATCCGACCGATGAAACTCTCTCCCAACTCGTTCAAAGCCAGACCAAATCTCCCTGACCAAAATTTTTGTGGGCGGGGTTTGGGCTGGTATCCAGGCTAGAATAAACCAACTCTGAGTGCTGTTCACATCATTCCACCCTCCTTAACCCTTCCAACACGATGTGCACCCCTGGGGCGTTTGGTGGTAGGCTATTTCTATTAATAGAATGTAAAATCTCCGCAAGTTTTTGTCCTCCAAACATAAAACTAACACCCTGAGAAAGCTTGAATCTTCTAGTTTTCAAATATATCCAGTTCGAAACAAACAAATGAATGAGCACTTTGTAAGGAGAATACAGGTAAAGCCTGGCATATTTCTCTCTCAGAGTGTATAAGCAACCGGTGATCGCCCACCCATTAGCAAATTAGGGCTATTCATATGATAAGATCATGGTAATTCTCCGATCGCTATTGGGTAATGACGTTGCAGTAAAACGTGAGAAAACGCCCCATTTTTCCGTATAAACAAGGCAGCATGTACGGATGTTTACATTTGGACTGAAGAGATACATGATGGCGAACTCCTTCTCTGCTGCCGAAGCCTTGCGCCAAATTCAAGAGGACCTAGTCAGCGAGGAGGAAACCACATCCTCGGATGAGAGCGATGACGATATGGAAGATGAACACATGCACTTTGAGCTTCGTCTTGACCCCGTTGAGGATATCCTTGTTGAGTAAGTTTTATTTGTTTATTTGTTCACCTAGCTCTTGTAATGAATGCTGTTGATTAACTTATAGGGAGTAAAATGCTCCTCTGAGTTGAACGAAATATTTTAGTATGCTACTGTTTGCATAGTGAATAAATTACTTTATGCTTCTAAGACTATTGTATGGTAGAATATAATTCTCAGAGTGGTGTTAATGATGTGAGGCTATATCAACGATTGTTGTTTACGTTTCGAGTTGGTTGTCTCTGCTGATATAAGTAGAACATACTTGGTGACTATATTGCAGCCATTGATGTAAAAATGCAAACGTGTCTAACTGTTATAGCGAGTAAAATGCACGTCGGTATGCTCTGAGTTGAATGGAATGTTTAGTATGCTACTATTTGCAGAGCGATTAAATCACTTCATGTCGCTAAGACTATTGTATAGTAGAAAACGAAGGTTACGTCTGTAACCACGGTTCTATGAACTAAGGGACTATGCTAGTCACAACTAATGGGATATCCTTCCGCGTGCGGCAGGATGAGTCGAGTCAGAATTTCAGAGTATATCACGGGTGTGGTACGTCTCCCCCAGGTATAAAACACCATCAGTACCACATCACCACCTCAAGACTTCCTGAGGCTATAAGGGGAGCAACAGCTGGACTAGCATAGTCCCTTAGTTCATAGAACCGTGGTTACAGACGTAACCTTCGTTCTATTTCACAAGGGGACTATGCTAGTCACAACTAATGGGATGATAATACCAGAGTAAGTTGGTTCCCTTAGAAGAAATACCATAGACAATTTGCTTGATTCACACAACTTTATTGAACCAAGTCAAATACAGCAAAAACAGAACTCATTGCTGAGAAAGCACAGAGGATTGCAGTATAGCTGAACCCAATCCCTGAGGTGCAGCGACATTCACCTGATAGAACCTGGCAAAAGTTCCTGCGGATGCCCAATTGGCAGCAGCACATATATCTGTCAAAGGGACACCTTTCAGCAAAGCCCATGATGCAGCAACACCCCTAGTAGAGTGTGCTCTCACTGAGGATAACAGGGGTCTCCCAGCCAAGTTGTAAGCAAGCTGTATTGTCTCAACTATCCATTGTGAAAGGCGTTGCTTTGATAGCCGTTTACCCTTCACACGATCCCCAAAACAAACAAATAACTGATCAGTTTGGCGAATGTTGCTTGTCCTGTCAACATAGTGCAGCAAGGCTCGAACTGGACACAAAGTCTGTAGGGAATTACCTCCCCCTTCAGACACTTGTGACGGGGGAACAGAGGTCAGTGTCATTTCCCTGTTAACGTAGCCCTGGGGAAGAACTTTGGGCAAAAAGGAAGGATTAGGTCGGAGCAAGACGCTCGCCTTATCCGGGCCTACGCGGTAGCACTCCTCACTCACAGAAAGGGCCTGTATTTCACTGACTCTCTTTGTGGAGGTGATCGCGACCAAGAAAACTGTTTTCAGAGACAAGTGCTTCAAGTCAATAGAATCCAAGGGCTCAAAGGGAGCCCTGGTTAGTGCCTCCAGAACTATATACAAATCCCAAGAAGGGAATACTCGCATCCTTGGGGGTCGGAGTCTGTGAACACCTTTGAGAAACCTGGTCACTAGACGGTAGTGATGCGCGGGTTACCCAATTACCCGCGGGCACCCGCGGGCCGGGTGGGTTGGGTAGCAGTTTTCTCTAAGTATCGCGGGTTCGGGTGGGGCGGGTCAAAATAGTCAAAACCCGCAACCCGGAACTTTTGGAATACATAGGTGAAATCGCAATTTTGCGTTAGCCAGAACTTATCAATTGCATACATCCCACTGTCACAAAGTTATTGCACTCAAAGCTCCCACTCCTGCTAGTCGTCTGAGCTAGGCTACATAACCTGGGTGTCCACCTCACATTTTATTCTATACTTTATATTTTGTAAAATTATGTAACCTTTTAGAATGGTAGGCTACAGTTTAAGATACAGCTCCGGTTAGTTTATCCCAACACGCCATCCGTAGTTTTTGTTTGCACCGCCAAAACTTCTAGGAGGACTCCAATAATGGCTGACTTAATAAGAGAGAAGATTAAAAAAGGCGATGCAGAGGTTGTACGGAAAGCCGACCAAAAGAGCAAGGTGTGGGAAACATTTGGACAAGTCGTGCTGTCCGATGACACCATTGCAGACTACGTCATGTGTCTTCAATGTGAGGCGCTGTACAAATATGATGGGCATAAAACTATGGGCATAGTCAGGTGAACTATTGAGTATGCTACTTGTTATGAAGTGGCTGTTCCACTTTTGTTTTAGACAAAACTGCGCTAAGAGTCTAGTAAATCAGATTGTCATATAGCCTATCTGGGCTACATTGCCTTTGATAGTTTTGCCAGTTAGTGCGTGTGCATTGCCTGCGCTATGTGTCTGTTTGTGGGGACATCATAGATAGACATAGGCTATGTCTTCCACGCATTTGTTAACAGTTCATCAATAAATAATTGCGTAAAGCTGTCGTTGTTGTTGTTGTTTGGTGTAGACCTGCCGTTGAAGTTTCACAATAATGCGAATTTTGTGCAAATCCTTCTCATTTAGTTACGTGTTAAATTAGGCATAACCCTCAGCCCCAGGCTTTTTATTTTATTTGTTGTTATTATTATTTTTATTTGTTTGCGGGTCAAATTGGGCGGGTCGGGCGGCCCGCTTCAGAATTCCCCACGGGTCGGGCGGGGCGGTTTGGGAAATTTCTTGGGTCGGGTTGGGGCGGGTGTTAAAATAACGCCCTCTCGCGCATCACTACTAGACGGTGTCGACCTATTGGGCCATCCGGACCCTCATCATGACAGGCAGAGATCGCCGCTGCATATACCTTCAGAGTAGATGCAGCCCGTCCAGCATCAAAAAGTCCGCGTAGGAAGAGAAGGACTGAGTTTACGCCACATGACTCTGGGCAGAGCCCCTTCTCTCCACACCATTGGCTATATAATTTCCACTTTGTGAATGGCCTATCGTTAGCCCCCCGGACAAAGGGGAGGACCAGGTTCTCGTAAGCCTTCCCCTCGAAAGCAAAACGTAGGAACTTCCTGTGTTCCGGGTGGACTGCTATATGAAAATAAGCATCTTTGAGGTAGATAGATAGATAGATAGATAGATGGATACTTTATTAATCCCAGGGGAAATTCATGGTTGGGGGGGGGAAATTACAGCATAACATTGGGGAGGGGAGGAGAGAAAAAAAGACAATACCCAGACTATGCTCCTAGAGGAGTACAGTGTGGAGACAGTAAAAAACACACCTCAGCACATAAGCCCATACAACAAACACTACATACATGAATACAAAAACACCAGAGCTACATGAGTAAGCTGCCACTTGCGTTGGCGCTAAGGATAGCAAGGAGTCTTGTGACATGTACCAGGACATGACAAACAGAAGCAGACAAAGGCGTTGGATGGGGGGTCAGGAGGGTGAAGTGCAAATTGGTGATGGTATGTCTGTGTGTGTGTGTAGTCCTGTGTTACTGCCCTACTGGGCCCCAAATCAGTCAGATTCTCAGTCCGCAAGATAGTGGTTGCCATAGTGACATCCTTGATCCAGTTCCAGGCAGAGACAACATTCCAGGTGTCTGTGGGATGGGGCAAGGGGAGGCAAGAGAGTCTCAATACATCATTCTTCAGGAGAGATTGGTTGTTCCAGCAACGGCCTTGGCCAAGGCCCGTTCTGGCTTGAGGGCGCCGAAAGCAGATAAGATAGGGATTTGTATGGTCTTCCAAGTAGCCATCTTTAATTTGCCACGTCTACTCTTTGGCCATATTCTCCCATTTTTGCATCAGATCTCCGAAACGGAACATATTCTTTTGCAGATCCGTTAGCTTCTCCGTGTTGTTATCCAGCTTGTGGTTTAGGGCCACAGTCTGAGAGCCAACAGCTCTGCCCACCGCATCAATCATGTCGGGCAGCCTTATGGGGCTTTTGATAGCTGTCAACAATTCATTAATTTTTCGATAAACCAGGGCAGCGCCTAGTCCAGTCAGCAAAAAACCTGTTATCATGGATCCGAATATGTAGATGTCTTCTATGTCCTCCACGGAAAGGGCTGCTAGGCACACGACCCGCCACTCCTCCCACGCGTCCATCATGTATCCAGCAGCGAACGTCCCGTCAGGGCAGACAGGTTCCCCCGAACCCGAACTTCTCGTCGAGAAAATGGTGTCAATTGCGTTTAGAGACCAACTGATCAAATCCATGGTTGAAGTTTGAAGAGCGGTGCGGAGAGAGTCTCTTAAGTATAGGCAGACAAGACAAGACGATAAGAGCTAAGCAGGGAAGGGTAAGGGGAGGGAGAGGGAGAGAAAATGCGACCGCCTTCGAAGAGAGCCAGAGAAGAGAAAAGACCTGGGCTCATTGACTGTAGGACTCTCGCAGGTGACATCATCTTGAATGGGAGGTCCTTTAAGGTGTGGTTGAGGTTCCGAAGGTCCAGAATAGGCCAAAAACCGCCTTCTTTCTTTGGAACCAGAAAATAAGTGGCATAAAATCCACTGGGCTGTTCGGATAGATCGAGTGGCCGTATTGCCTGTTTCGCCAGCAAGGACGCAATTTCTAATTGAAGGGCTCTCCGCTTCCGAGGGTCCGATGCCCTGGTCACTCGAACACCCCTGAAGGCTGGTGGCTGGCAACGGAACTGGAGCCTGTAACCCTGCAGTACAGTTTGCAGTACCCAGGGGGACTCCAAAAGCTCCTCCCACTTTTCTCGCTGCGCGAGGGAGTAGCGTCCCGTGCCAGCGCCCCTCAAGTCAGGAAGACTGAGTGGCTCCCGGGGCCCAAGGCTTCTTGGAACCCTTACGCCAGTTCCCTTGTCTCTGCTGGACAGCGTGGCCCTGCTGCTGGCGCCACTGCTGTCTAGGGGCTTGCTGAGCCTGCTGGCGTGGCAGAAAAGGGCGAGGCTGCTTCTGTGTAAACCCCATACGTCCTGCTGCAGTAGGGGGAGGCTGGAACCTTGGTTGCCATTGACTTTGGGTAGAGACCCGCATCGCTGGAGGGCCCATGAATGTCTGTAGGGTCTCCCGATCTTTGCGCAATTTTGTGGTTTGCTCCAAAATAGCATTAACTCCCGGGCCAAAAATGTGGCCACCAGTCACAGGAAGGTCCAGGAAGGGTTTCTGAGCTGGCGAGGGCATTTTAGTTTGGGAGAGCCAGAGCTGTCTGCGGGATGAAATCACCCCCGCTAAGCTCTTACCTGTAGCACGAGCCATCTCTGTGTGCAGATGAGTGAGCAGTGACGACACTTGCTTCATGTCATCCACTAAAGACTGGTCGTAGTCTGTTGACAGGCGAGATATCAAGAGGTCTAGATAAGTCTGAAGCAGAGTGGATGCATTCAGAAGCCGAGCCAGTATGGTCAGTGGCATGTAAGTGTTCCTTAGGCGCTCGTCACCGGCACGATAGGGGCCTGGGGGACACCTAGGTACTTTCCCAATGATTTCCTTGTCTGGGAGGACCATAGCTGCAACTATAGGGTCCAAGGGTGGAAACTGGTCGAGCCCCAGTGACTCTGGGGATGACATGTAAGTCCAGGATCTACATCGACCTGAAAGGCGAAAGCGTTCATTCACTTTAGTCCAGGTCTGACTCAAAGCCGCACAGAACTGAGGACATTGAGGCACGTTAATCCTGCCTGATGTACCTGCCTCCTCCGTATGTATATCCAGAGCTTGTAAAACTCTAGATAAGAGTTCTTCCATATCAGTTGGAGTGGAGCCCTCACTCCCTTTCTCAGAGGCTCCAGCTGAACCACAGTTATTTGACTCAGAGACTGACCTCTCATCAAAATCATCATCAGCATAAATGGAAATCGCATCACTTCCATGGCTGACGTTATCACCTGGAAGAGATTCTACTTGTTGGGTCAGTGAAGCAACCTGGGCCTCCAGCTGATCCAAAGTTTGATTGTCATCCCTTTTTGGCTTCTTAGCCAGGGTGCTCGCTTCCTGTGGAGGGGGAGTTAAAGTGCGCTTGGGGGCACTTGAGCTCGCTCGACCTTTAATGGCAACCTCGCGCATCATGGCCAAGCGAGCGTCACAGAGGCGCGGTCCCAGAGTAGCACAGTACATGCACTCATAAGGGGACTCCACGGCCTGCGCAGCATGCTCAAGGCCAAGGCACCACATACAGGTGGAATGGGCATCAGCTGAGGCCAATCCCACAGAACATTGATCACAAAAATAAGGCATAGTTGCACATTAAGCCTAAAACTAGCCCAATACTAACCTAGTATTTACAATATTAATTATAATAAGAATATTATATTATAATATGCACAATAAGGCAGATACACAATGCATTTTACTGGGCCTTAACAGGATAACCAGTGTTACTGAATGCTTCAAGCAGCGCGTGGGTCACAGCTGACAGAAGCTCAGTAAATAATCTAGACAACAGGTGCAACCACCTTAATTGTCCAGCCTGCTGTGGGTTAGCTAACCTGCAGTAGCGTAAAACCCAGCACAGTATGTTCAGAATTTTAGACTCCACTCGCAGCTGAGAAGTTATACAGCAGCAACACGAGCTAATGGAATATTGACGCGGAGCTTGCCTAACGGAATGTTAACGTGAACACAGAGTCGCGGTTGAGGCGGGACACACACAACCTAGAGCGACCAGTGAAGCTACGTAGCTGGGTGGTAAGTAATGAATTAGCACTAGCACAAGCTACGTAGCTAGGTGGAAGTAATGAAGCACTAACAAGACAAGCTCTGCGCAGTGAAACAGTATGTTAAATTGTTTCACCTTCGTCACACGGAACTGTAGTTAGTCCGAAAACTCAGAGTACTCTTGGGAGGAGCAAGCTTCGCCCAGTTGAGTAGCTCAACAATTAATACTCTACGTTGACTACTTACCTCACCTAGCCGAGGGAAAAAAAGAGGTGGTGATCTTCTTCTTCTTCTTCTGTAATGTTTATTGGCAGTTTGCAAACAATGTGCACTACCGCCATCTACTGGACTTGAGGTGCGATCAATTGGATGTCAAAATAATAATAAAGGGAAAACAACAGAAAACAACAACCTTAAATCCTATTTGCTAATTTGCTTCTGTAATGAATGTTGGCTGTCAATTGTCGAGAATGTAGATAAAAAAAAATTATAAAAATATATATATATAGTAATAATAATAAAGGAAAAACAACAGAAAACAACAAACTTAAATCCTATCTGCTAATTTGTTTTCTTTAATGAAAATAATCAAAGCACTGGTTATGTTTTCTGACCTAGGCTGACCTAACAAGGTGTCTAATGAAAAAACCTTTTTCACTTTCTCCACTTCCCTCTTTACTTTTTCTCTTTGTCTGGAGAATTTTGAACACCATAAAAGAACATGTTCAACATCTTCTGTGACCGCACAAATATCACATTTTCCGGATGGATGTTTATGTATTGTCTGCAAGTTGCTATTTAAACCAGTATGGCCTATTCTCATCCTTGTAAACCAAACCTCCTCCTGTCTGTTCGAGTAGCTAGATTTACTATTTGAAATAACTTTTTTAATTTTGTACAGGTGTCTACCCTTTATCTCCTTATCCCATTCTGTTTGCCATATGATTTTGATTTTTTGTTGAATGAGTACCTTGATTTCTGACTTACTGAGTGGAACATTTAACTGAATAACCTCTTCTTTAGTTGCCTCTTTTGCCAGCTTATCGGCTTTCTCGTTTCCATCTATTCCTTTATGGGCAGGGACCCACACAAACAGAATTGATATTCCCTGTTCATTGGTTTTAAAAATGATGTTGTTAATTTCATTTAATAAGTCCTGTCTGCATGATGATTCTCCACTTTGAATGGATGTGAGAGATGATAGAGAGTCAGAACAAACAACTGCCTTAGGGGGCCTGATTTCTTCTATCCACTGTAACGCAATTATAATTGCCCTCATTTCAGCTGCAAATATGGACAAGTGATCTGATGTTCTATTTTTTATACAAATTCCATGATAAGGGATGTATACTCCTATACCTGTTTTACCTTCTGAATCTTTAGATGCATCTGTATAAATCTGTGTCACGTCATTGTATCTCCTTTCCAGATATTGCTCTACATTCTGGTACACTCCAGATTTAGCTATTACTTTAGTTTCCATGTCTACCATAGGGGAGCAAAACAACCAAGGTGGAATTGTTCCCAGGGGCACAGTCTTGCTACAGCCAATTTCACTAATTTCCAAGTCATTTGCTATTTTGTTACCATCCCAACCAAAGCTACACTTCTGGAATCTTCCATACTCCCAACAATCATTCAGAATATTCTTGGTAGGGTGTGCCATATCATGCCCTTTTAAATTAACCCAGTAAGCCATACTCAACTTGATGCATCTTAGACTTAATGGCATTTCTCCTGACTCTATTTGTAAAGCTGGTATGGGAGAAGTTCTAACTGCCCCACAGCATATCCTCAGACCTTTTGCCTGCACTCTATTGAGCTCATTTAGCAGTGTTTTAGATGCTGAACGGTACACTATACACCCATAATCTAAAACTGATCTTATCAGTGCAATATAAATTCTTTTAAGGGACACCCCTGAAGCTCCCCAATTATATCCTGCCAAGCATTTCAATACATTTATTCCCTTCTTGCATTTTTCAATTATTTTCTGTATATGTTCCTTAAATGTTAGCTTTGTATCCAGCCACACTCCTAGGTACCTTATAATGCTAACTTGTTCCAATGACTGGTTGTACAGCTTAAGTTCCATCCTAGGCTTCACTCGTTTCTTTGAAAAACAAATAAACTGAGTTTTCTCAATAGATAAATGAAAGCCCCATTCACATGCCCATTTTTCTACTTTGTTTATAGCTAACTGCATTTTAGTTCTAAGAGGTGGTGATGTGGTACTGATGGTGTTTTATACCTGGGGGAGACGTACCACACCCGTTGCACGGATATACTCTGAAATTCTGACTGGACTCATCCTGCCGCACGCGGAAGGATATCCCATTAGTTGTGACTAGCATAGTCCCCTTGTGAAATAGGACGTATTTAATTAACAGAGTTGGGTAAATGATAACAGGCTACACATATAAACGATTGTTGTCTGTTCTGATATTAGTAAAACATAGAACTACATGGTGACTATATTGCAGCGGATGATGTAAATTGCAATCGCTAAAAACGTGTCTTACTACTGTGGGTGGTCGTTAGTGTTATTATGACGCGTATGGTAGGTGTGAATCGATAGCCTGGCCATTACCAGCCTGTGACTCCATTTCATTCCGTCTTTCAGTCTGGGCCAACCCAATGCATTTTGGTTTCCGAGATGGGCGGGTGCTTATCTTGAGGTTTAAAATCATTGGAGTTCCCTTAACCAATCAGCAACGTTTAGTAAGCATTCGGTAGATTAAACTCTTCCCAAAGCCAGTTGGGAGAAGAGCTACGACGTCCTTTCCAATCATAAAACTTACAAGAAAATACTCTTGTTCTCCTTTTAATTTTCTGATGTTCTCGAGAGTTGAGACAACTTTTCCGATAGCTTTTCGTGTCTTTTCCTCCAAGGCGAGTTTTGCGTCACAGCTCTGAACTGTTCGCTGATTGGTCCTGCAAAATTTTGAGTTCTGGAGACGATTGTCAATGGGGTTGGGCCAGACTGAGTATGAGCTTGAAATCAATTCAGGCGGAAATACGTAGGCTGGTGTCACCAGGCTAGTGAATCGAAACTAGGAGGTGTTTGTGATCGAAACTGGTGTCGTTAGAGAGCTAAAGTGATATGTGTTACAATGGCCGAACATAAAATGAAAGAGCAACAGTTAATTTTATTTTACTTTATTACAGAAACTTGGAGAACATTGCACCTACAACGTCAAGGAAGAGAGCACGCTGTCAGCCTAACCCAGATCTGTCGTCATGGAAGTCAGAGGGTGACAATGATGCAACTCCATCAGCACTGAGTTTTTTTCCTGCAAGGGAGCCTGGTGTGCAGCTGAATGCAGCAGACAACCACACTCATCTAGACCTCTTCAAGTTGTTCTTTTGAGAGGATGCTGTGGAAACCCTCTGCCAGAACACCAACAGGCAAGCTGCTAGGAGCATTGCCAGAGGTGTAAAGTACAAATGGGTGGATGTTGGAGTTGCTGAATTCTACAGATACATTGGACTGGTTTTCTACATGTGCATGATCAAGCTGGATCACATTTCAGACTACTGGAGGAGAAACACCATCTTCTCCATCCCTTTTGCGACAGATGTGATGGTAAGAGACAGGTACCAAACCATATCATGGAATGTGCATGTGTTCTTTTATGTGCCTACCTTTATGTACCTACTTTTATGCACCTTATTTTATGTACCTACTATGCCTTTACTTTTATGCACCTTATTAAATTCACCTTCTTATATGCACCAAGCTTGTTTGCAATTTCTTGTATGTACTTTCAAAGCTGATGGTTGTGGGGGAGAGATAGCCACAATGACAGTCCAGGGCCATTGACAAGTGGGCCATTGCAGTGGCGATTCTACAACATTTTACATGGGGTGGCAGCAGGGTGGCAAGTTGAAATTCAAGGGTGGCATATCACAAACACATTTTTTTGTAGGGATAGGCGCGTTCTACATCCAAAATAAAGGCGTTTTTGGGTGCGAGTAAAAGATTGTTTACTTACAGTAGAAAAAAACCGCACTCGCAAGCTTTTCTCATTGCTATTTCATTTAGACCGGTTTATTCACAGACGCGTTTTGTCACACTGACGATGTCTTAGGCCAAAACGCGTCTTTGAATAGATGGTCTAAAATAGAATAGCTATGAGAAAAGCTTAAGAGTGCGGGTTTTTTCTACTCTAATATCACACACACATGCCTGGTGTCTATATGTATTTATTTATACAATTCCAGATAGTGAAAACAGACAACAGTAATGTCTTGCCAAGAGTCTAGATATTGTTTCAAAAAGCCAGAACAAATATTTGTCTTTTTTAATAAGACTTAAAACACTGTACATAATACATATATTAACATATTCAGCAGCAAAACGTTCATGACATATTTCCCTTCATAATGACAAATGTGTTTCTAAATGGCCAATTTCATTCCTAATGGCTTGTTCTGTATGTATTGGGTTATCACATACAACATAATTTATACGTGACAAAACGGTTAGTGGTATCTAAAATCTGATTTCTTAATGATACGTAATGAAAATAAAAACTGCAATAACATTTTCTGTCAGTCCACTTTACTGTAGCCTACTAAAGACGTTAGTAAGACGTTGGTTAGCGAGCTAGCTACTGTATGCTACCGATTTTTGCAAGCTAGCAATAAATAAACGATTGAAATTACAACGGAACTGTCTACCACATATGACCACCCATCACATTTTCTTGATTCACGATTCAGCTGTACTGTAGATTCTGTTATCACTGCAAGCCTACAGAAGGCTTGTCTCAAGTTTGTTTTTAGCTTCTCAAATGCTTTCAAACTGGTTCTTTCCTTCACTTGAATGTAGCGGGCAAGTTGCACGGAGCATGGCGAACTCATGGACTCAACCATTTTACAGGGGAGGGGGAACTTAAAGATTTTAGAACAAGTTGCCAAAGAGATCAACAGCTTAAGTAGCAAAAATATAATACCATTCAATAAATGAGTAGTATATTATAAGAAACACTTCTGACAACCTGGGTGGCAAGTGGGGTGGCAAGCAAAAAAATTAGGGTGGCGGCTGCCACCCCTTGCCACCCCGGTGGCTTCGCCACTGGGCCATTGACAGGTGAGCCATACTGGGGAGGGGCACTCACAGGGCAGTTTACACCTCTTTCATCAATATGCATAGGGGTCTAGGTGGAAAAAAGTGTCACCTTGTAAAATTCTTATAATTACAGTGCATGAAATGCCCTGTATTGTTATTCCTAGGCTTCTTCTTCTTCTTCTTCTTCTTCTTCTTCTTATTCTTGTTACCTTTTTCTGCGATTAATTCAGCCCGAACCACTTAACGTAGAAACTTCATTCAAACTTTGTCGCGTAGGTCTTGTAAACGACACTTATGCTATGTATTTTTCACTTTTCTAAACTTTATACTTTTTAAGATATTAAAGAAAAACGAATATAAATTTCTCCCATTGACTTACATTGGGCCATTATGACATCATAATAGGGTCTTTAAACTGGCTTGCACCTGTGCTTTACTCTGCCGTGCTAAGGCAAAAGACCGTAACTTCAAGTTTGGTCAAAAATGAGTTTTTGACGTATTTGTAAAATATCAGCAGCAGTAATTAAACAAATGTACTGATATTAAATGTACTACTAACATGCCATTATCAAATTAAAGCCAGTGACATCAGTATTTTGGTTGATTTCACGATGTATAGGCTACCGACAGTTAGCATACCAAGCTAGGTAGCATTACCATTAGAATTGCATGGCAGATATGCTAAGCTATCGGGCTATTCCCCCACCCAGTGCCTGTGGCTAGTCCGAAAAAGGTGCATCTAAATCGGGTAACTTCGCTTGGCGAGCGGGGGCATGTGGAGGGGGAAAATGGGCCTCATTCTCTATCGTTCTCTCTCTCTCTCTCTCTCTCTCTCTCTCTCTCTCTCACACACACACACACACACACACACACACACACACCCCAATGGACTGACATAGATGTTTTATGTGTTTCATGTGACAATTCAAGTTCATTGTTTTATGTGCTTAAAGGCACCCAGTGCAACTTTCGAGGCTTAAAAATAAACATTCAATTTCTAGTCTTTTTTACACGTAGTAAGTTTCAATAACTCCATACCATTACATACCGACATTCAAGCAGCAAAGATGAGACGTCGTTGTGTGGCGAGAACTGATAGAAAATCGATAACAACAACAATCGCCGCCATTTTCTTTATTTTTTGTAACCTACAATAAATAAAGCAGGCTTCCAGTCAATGGAAAAATGGCTTCTCCCCACCGGCGATTGTTGTTGTTTACGATTTTCTATCAGTTCTCACCACACAACGACGTGTCATCTTTGCTCCTTGAATGTCGATATGTAATGGTATGGAGTTATTGAAACTTACTAGGTGTAAAAAAGACTAGAAATTGAATGTTTATTTTTCATTGAATGTTTACATAAAGTTGCACTGGGTGCCTTTAATGTGATAATTCAATGGTGTGTGTGTGTGTGTGTGTGTGTGTGTGTGTGTGTGTGTGTGTGTGTGATAATCATTGTATTGGTAATTGTGATAAAAGAAATAGTATTACTACTGATTAATTAATAGGGTCATTATTCCATTGTTATCATACCACTGAGCTTTAACATAGAAGTTACTGCCTTCTGCCTTAGTATGCTTCACTGACACCTGTGCCAAATCCAAAGAACCTCTTCTCTCTCTGTCCCTCTCAATTTAACTGTAACTAGGAACATTAAGACACCATCCATTCTCTATTTTTTTTTCTCTTCATCTCTCCATCTTTCTCTCTGTCAACTTTCTCTCACACTCAATCTCTCTTCTTCACTCCATTTTTATCTCCTTTTTTCAATATTTTCACTCTCTCTTTATCTCTTCATCCAGAGCCACTCTTGTTCACTCTTCTTTCCTTCTTCCACTCTTCTTTCCTTTCTTATTTTCTTCTCCCATTTTTCTTTCCTTCTTCCACTCTTCTTGCCTTTCTTTTTTCCTTCATCCACTCTTCTTTCCTTCTTCCACTTTTCTTTCCTTTCTTCACTCTTCTTTCCTTCTTACACTCTTCTTTCCTTTCTTCTTTCCTTCTTTCACTCTTCTTTCTTTCCTTATTTCCTTCTTCCACTCTTCTTTCCTTCCTTCACTCTTCTTTCCTTTCTTCTTTCATTATTTCACTCTTCTTTCTTTTCTTCTTTCCTTCTTCCACTCTTCTTTCCTTTCTTCACTCTTCTTTCTTTTCTTCTTTCCTTCTTTCACTCTTCTTTCCTTTCTTCTTTCCCTCTTCCACTCTTCTCTCCTTTCTTCACTCTTCTTTCCTTTTGTCTTTCCTTCTTCCACTCTTCTTGCCTTTCTTTTTTCCTTCATCCACTCTTCTTTCCTTCTTCCACTTTTCTTTCCTTTCTTCACTCTTCTTTCCTTCTTACACTCTTCTTTCCTTTCTTCTTTCCTTCTTTCACTCTTCTTTCTTTTCTTCTTCCTTTCTTAACCTTTGCATTTCATGCACTGGTATTTCCTTCAGGAAATGCATTTTCTAGTTAGTGTAGAAATCACACACACTTTCTGAATGCTAAACTCACCTATGTGGAGCAAACATGTTTACAAGGTTCAGAGTAAAAAAGAAAACTTCCAAAATATTTACAATGTGTTTTTTGTAAAATGTCTGAGCACCTCTAAAGCTAGAGTTAATTTTAGTGTCTTTAGATTTCATTTTAATAAAAAACTTTTTTTACTACATTTCTTTTACTCTCATTTTATTATTGCTGAGTTGTTCTAGAATATAATCATAAATTCCACTTTTGCCTAATGGTTTTTAGTTAGGTGAAATATACACAAATATCAGGCATGGCAGACTACCTAACAGAGTAAAAAAAAGCCCTCGTGTTTTTTAAGTGTTGAAAAATCTTGATCCCCCTATTCCTCAAAATGGTTCGGTTCACATGCACATGTTTCCAAAGGACGGGGCTACAGCTCCGAGTTCTAGTCAATCTTCCCAGTACACGGTCAAGTTGTGAGATTGTTTCTCGTCCTCTCTCGCCTGCACTACAACAACGGCAGTACCAGTATTAACCTGACCGGTGGGCTATCGCACGCCCCCATCATTGAGGCAAAAGTAGTGAGTGCCTCCCCTCCGTGCTTTTTCAATGTTTTATTTCAGACCAACAAGACTGAATAGGTTCTACGCATGTGCACGTTTCTGGTTCAATTCTACAGACTTCCTGGGATTTAAACAAATAAAATAATAATAAATACGAGAATATGTCTACATTCATTGTTTCCATCAGGTCCGCTTCATCTGCTCTCTCTCACCTGCTCTCTCTCTCTGACAGCCGCTCAGTCATCTCCCTACGTTCACTTGATAAAGGCATTTTCCATGAGGCTTTGCTCCGACCATCCTTCATTCATTTATGAACAAAAAAAATAATAATTAAATCGCTGGCCAATTTATATTTTTGATCATGAAAGTATGGATAAAAAGAATTAGATCAAGAAAGGAGGCTAAGCAAAAATCAGTAGGCTGGATTATGGAGTGAGTTTGACACACCATAAGTGAGATGTTCAGAGACAAAAAGTGCTATATATATTGGTTGGAAAACCTTCTTGCATATCAGTGGAGATCTTGGAGATTATAACGGGAACATCATCTGATTTTATTAGTTTTAACTCAATGGACGGCTCATGAACTTCACACGGCTGCGCAGGGCACTAGAGAAGACGTTGTTGGAAATTATCTTTATTGAGAATAACCCCTTGAGATGTACCATCTCGTTTTCGAAGGGGTCCACAACACAATCAGATTGTAAACATACATTAAATGAACATAAACATAGAAACAACAATAAGACAGGACAAACAAAAACAACACACAACAAACGATCAGCAGAATTGCAGCAAGACATCAAATACATAACGAATTATACGACTGCGCTCCAAGCAGAGCACAACAACAGATCATCAGCTCAGGAGCATAATAATGTTAATGTTAATAATAGTAATACATACTGTATATGTATAGTAATAATATCTATACTATCTATCTATAACTATTTATCTATATCAATCTATCTGTATCTATTTATCCAGCAGTCACATCCCCAAACACTATGTTAAATAAAAATACATATATATATAAGAAGATATTAATTGAAACAGTTGCAGCAGTTTGCATAATAAGAAGAAAGAGCATTTTTGAGCACAGGTAATGATGAAATTGACCGAATATTTCCTGGTAGATTGTTCCAGTCTAATGGTGCTTTAAACTCAAAAGCCATTTTACCAACAGATTTACCGACTGTGGGAGTAGAAAAAAAGATTTGAGAGGCATGTCTTAAATTGTAATGAGATGAGACTGGTACAAATAAATTCTTTAAGTAAAGAGGGTAGTTGAAATAAATACATTTAAAAATGAAGTGATACCAATGCAACTGTCTTCTTATATTGAGAGAGGGAAAGTTAAGTGTTTCATACATTGTACAGTGGTGGGTTGTGAAAGGACAGCCAAGAATAAACCTACACAATCTATTATACACAGTATTAAGAGGATGGAGATTTGTTTTTGAGGCCATCATATAAACAACATCTGCATAGTCGAGAATTGGTAATATGAGTTGTGAAGCAAGTCTCTTCCTAACAGCAAATGAAAAACAGTGTTTAGATCTGTAGAGGACACTAAGGCAAAAATTCAGTTTCTTTACGGTGTGATCAATGTGATATTTAAATGATAGTCCACAGTCTAACCAGAGTCCAAGATATTTTATGTGTTAAACTTTTTTCAGTGGTGTACCATCGAGACAGGTGATCATATATGAAGAGGATTTGAACTTTGTTTTAATATTTTGTTGAGTGCCAAAAATCATGGTGTGAGATTTAGTTTTGTTGAGTAACAGTTTATTTGCTGCCAGCCAGTGTTGTAGAGCATTAAAGCCAGATTGCAAGGTAGATTGAATTTGATATGACACTGTGTCATCAGCATAGAGCTGGACACAACAATCAGAGCAGAATGAGAGGTCATTGATAAAAATAGAGAACAAGAGTGGACCAAGAGTTGAGCCTTGTGGCACACCATATTTTTGTAAGGTTGTGTCAGATTTAGAACCTTGTATGACAACACATTGTTTTCTATTATGGAGATAGGAGTTAAACCAGAGCAATGCATTGCAAGACAGACCAATGGAATAGAGCTTGTCCAAAAGGAGGTAGTGGTCAACCAAATCAAAAGCCTTAGTCAGATCAATAAAGATGGCACCTGTTAGTTTAGAATCATTTGAAGCAGAAAAAATATCATTAGTTAGTTTTAACAAAGCTGTTGAGGTAGAGTGGTTGGATCGAAAGCCTGATTGATAGGGGGACAAGATATTGTTCCTGTTAAGATAACTTGACAATTGATTATAAATTAATTTTTCAAAAACTTTAGCAATAGAACATATAATTGAAATAGGTCGGTAGTTATTAGGGTCAAGTGCATCACCTCCTTTGTGTAAGGGGGTAATACGTGAACATTTCCAAATGGCCGGTATGTCACAAGTGGCTAAAGACAAGTTAAAAAGATCACAAAGAGGGAACATAAGGACATGAGATGAAAGCCTAAGAAATTTGGATTCAATGCCATCCAGGCCGGGCCCACTACTAACCTTTAGCTCGTTAATTGCATTCTGGACTTCAGCTGGTGTAATTTCTCTGAATGAGAAGAAACAACTATTACGGGGAGGGCTTACCATTTTGAAAGCATCGCTAGACGAAGGGTTAGATATAAGAGCAGAACAGACAGATGAAAAATGGTTATTAAATGCTTGAGCAATCAAGAATGGATCCTTTAGTATGATATTGTTGTTCCTTATCTGATTAAGGGGAGGTTTATCTGAAACATTAGTTACAGATTTTATTGTTTTCCAGAATTGCTTAGGGTTTTTGAAGTTATGATCAAGAGATTCTTTGAAATAGTTAGATTTAGCATTTCTAGTCATAGTTTTGCTTTTATTTCTCAGGTGTCTGTACTGTTCCCAATTAACCGGATCCTTGGTCTTACGAAATTTGGCCCAAGAGTAATCTCTTTGTCTGAAAATACTTATAAGGTCAGAGGCCAGGGCAGATGCCTTCCTTTAACTTTGACTGTTTTAAAGGGAGCATGCTTATTTATAACTGTAATTAGTTCTGAATAAAAAAAACTCCCAGGCATTTTGAACATCTGGTATTAGTTGATACCTGTCCCAATTAATTGCAACCAAGTCCTCACTAAACTTATTTACATTCATTTTCTTATACTGTCTTATTTTAATTAGTTTAGGTGGTAATTTGGGAAATTTAATTTTCCAAATACAGTATACAATTGAATGATCACTCATGCAGTCTGATAAGACCCCTGACTGTAAGAATCTTTGTGGATGTGACACCAATATCCAATCAAGCGAGGATTGGCTAAGGGGAGTAACACGAGTGGGCTCGTTAAAGACTTCAGGTCGGTGATGTGTTAGCTATGTAGTCACCCCAATAACCCCATCCCTTCCCATAGACCAGACTTCCTTAATGGGAAACATTTTATTTATCTCATTTATCATTTATTTAAACTAAACACAGAACTTATTTTCCCCAACAGTATCATAAAAATAATAATTCAGTCAAATACAAATCACATAGCTTATTTCAAATTAAACCTTTCTCTTAAAACACAGGGAATCCTTTCTAAACCTTTCTCTTAGAACACAGGGAATCCTTTCTTTTAAAACACAGGGAATCACTTTTCACATTAACCATTCAATTCAACCAACAAAATAGTACATGAAATCACGGTAGCTTCAATACATGTTATTTAAGGCATTTAGTCCATCCACTGCAATGTAACTGTCCATTAAGTTCGTGCTGCTCAATTCACCAGTCAGTCAAGTGTCCATTTCACTCACGCAAGTCAGTCACGTATCGTTTACCTTTGGTTCAGTTGTAGCAGCAGCTTTGGCAGTAGCGGTGGTGGTAGGATTAGCCGTAGCAGTAGCTAACTCTTAGCCCAGTGCTACTGTGGAGAATATGGAGTGGCAGAATGCTAACGGGAGGAGACACGAGGGGAGGGGGAGGGAGAGAGTAGAGAGCAATACACTTAAACCCGCCGTGCAAATCACTGTGTACCGTGGACTCCGACGCCGTCTTCTCAGTAAGACTCGCCAGCCGTCCCCCGGTTCTTTTGATTTACAGCTTTCAGTTCGTTAGAAACACTTCTCATCAGCTACAACACCGCGCTGTCATCTTCTCCGAATACCTGTTGCTCTGCCGGAAGTCCCGCCCCCCTCACGCTTTCCATGCAAGGTGTCTCTCCTCATTGGTCCCAGTCGGTCAGTCATGGGCTCCTCACATTCCCCCTTTTCAAAATCTGCCACTACCCAGACTTCTCCACAAGTTGGGGTCCCTTGGTACTCCATAGAGTCCATGCTATAACAACCTTAACATCACACACATTACATGAAATCATTACCCATACACAAAAAAAAAACTGTTGAACACTCATTTGGGCACAAAATCTTTAAACCTGCTAGGGAGCTGACCTCTGGTCCTTCTGTAGGATCTGGCGGGCCTCTGAATAGCCTCACTATCATCCCCAGATATATCTGCTTCGTCTGACTGTGTGCCCCCATGTGACCTGCCCTCCCCAGTGCTTGGAATCCCACCCTGTTCACTCTGCCTACTCCTAACTTCCTCCCCATCAGTGTCAGCGGTGTCGTCTTGGGAGCTATGGTTGGGGTATTTATTGCAAGCGTGTCGTGTGTGGGAATAGCTACGGGGAATACACACTAAGTCATAGGCATCAGACTCTGAATCATGGGATGTGGGTCTACGCTCTTGTGTGGGGTTGGCCGGCATAGGGGTCTCAAAGACGCAGGGTTTCATTTGATCCCTATGTACTACCTTGGTAGGGCCACCAGCCTCAGGCTTGACAGTATACACAGGCATGTCTGGATGGTTCTGTGCGATGACAAGATAGGGGTCTGGTTCCCACCTGTCCTGGATCTTGTTTCTGCCACGTGGTTTATGGTTCCTCAGCAGAACTCTGTCTCCAGGCCGGATAAGTGCGCCACGTGCCCGCCGATCATACAGCCTCTTGCGTCGCTTGGAGGCATCTTGCATCGCTGCCCTTGCTGCATCCGCCGACATCTTCAGTCTCTGATGATGATTTAACACCCAGTCATCCAGATTCTCTGCCCCGCTGTCTTCGATATCCATTCCCCCAAGAATATCTCGGGGCAGTCGCGCATCTCTTCCAAAAAGCAAATAGAACTGAGAGTAACCTGTTGATGAATGTATGTGGCTATTGTAAGCCATCACCAATTCAGGCAAGTGCTCTTTCCAGTTCCTCTTCTTGTTAGCTGGGAGCGACCGCAGCATGTCGTGCATAGTGCGGTTGAATCTTTCACACTGAGCGTCCCCCTGTGGATGGTAGGGCGTTGTTCTGCTTTTGGCAATGCCATATATATGACACAGCTTCCATTATCACGGCGGCCTCGAAATTGCGCCCTTGGATGCTATGAAGTCGGGCGGGGCACCCATAGCAGGCGAACCAGTGTTTTACTAGAGCGGCGGCTGTGGTCCGAGCTGTCTGGTCTTTGGTGGGCACGGCCACGGTAAATCGCGTGAACATATCCGTGAGGACCAGGACATTTTCATATCCACCAGTAGATGGCTCTAGCAAGGTGTAGTCCATGGCCAGGACCTCTAACGGGACCGTAACATTGCTGCAAACCATTGAGGCCTGTGTCGTCGGGAATACATCTTTAGCAAGGATGCACCTTTTGCACTTCAGGACCCATACCTGGACGTCCTTGGACATGGAAGACCAATAGTAGCCCCTCTTCAACTTGGCCAAAGTGCCCTTCACACTAAAGTGACCGCCATGGTCATGGTGAGACTCATAAATGGGTTGCTGTAGCGACTTGGGCACCATCAGCTGACAGATGTTCACCCCGTCACGTGGATCTTGCAGGTCTCTGACCAGCACCCCCTGTTGGATTCTCAAGCGTTCCCATTGTCCACACACTTTCCGCTGTGACAAGCTCATGCCTTGCAACTGTTGCTTGTTAGGCCTCCTTCCCATCTTCACAGCCTCCAGTACGGGTCCCAGATCCTGGTCCTTCATCTGGAGTTCCCGAACCTCTTCCCAACTATAACCACAAACTCCGGTTCTTCGGGCTGCCTGGACAACCTGGACCTTTCCTGCCTTCGCAACCTGGTCTTTACGGGCAGGCCACAAGCTAGCTCTCACTTCATCTTCCCTGATCACCAGGAAGTCTTTACCAGTGTCCTCGGTTTCTGGTTCGATAGTCACCGGTAGGCGGGATAGCACATCTGCGTTCTGGTTAGACTTCCCTGGCTTATAGTGGACCTCGAAGTTGAAATCCGCTAACTGGGCCACCCAACTCTGTTCAACAGCCCCGAGGTTAGCGGTCTCCAAATGCCGGAGAGGGTTATGGTCCGTGACCACTGTGAACTTCGCATACATAAGCAAGTCACGGAATTTCTCTGTGACGGCCCATTTCAGCGCGAGGAGCTCTAATTTAAATGCGCTATAGTTTTTATCGTTCCTCTCTGAACCCCTTAGGCCCCGACTTGCGTACGCTATCACTTGCTCAATGCCATCCTGGCGTTGGCTTAGCACGGCTCCAAGCCCCTGGCGACTTCCATCGGTTGTGACTATGAAAGGAATTCGGTAGTCGGGGTAAGCAAGCACGGGAGGACCAATCAAGCAAGCTCTAAGCTTATCAAAAGCTATTTGACATGCTTCACTCCATGAGAAAGACTGGTGCTGCGCTCTCTTGTCCCCTTTTTTAAAGGTACCCATCAGGGCATGTAAGGGCCTAGCCACTTGTGCGAACTGGGGGACGAAGCGGCGGTAATAGGACATGAACGCTACCACCTGTCTCACATCTCTAACGGAACGGGGATTGGGCCAATTCTCCAGGACACTGACTTTCTCCATGTCTACTTGGACCCCTGCGGCGGACACAACGTGCCCAAGGAACTTAACCTCTGGTCTAAGGAGGAAACACTTCTTCGGATTCAGCTTGAGGCCATGGTTCCGGAGACGCCTAAACACCAAATCCAACCTTTCCAGGTGGCTGGTGAAGTCCTTGGAGAATACCAACACATCGTCTAAGTAGACAAGCAGAACATCGAAAGCTAAATCACCCAGGACTGATTCCATGAGGCGTTGAAAGCTTGCTGGGGCATTGCATAGCCCAAATGGCATACGAGTCCACTGGAACAGTCCAAAAGGCGTTGTCACTGCTGTCTTCTCCTGGTCTTTCTCCTCAACAGCTACCTAAAAATACTCTGAAGTAAGATCTAGCGAAGAAAATAAGCGTGCCTGGCCCAGAGCATCCAGGGATTCCTCCACCCTAGGGAGTGGATATGCATCTCTATGGGTCACACTATTTAACTTCTGATAGTCACAGCAGAACCGGACTGACCCATCTTTTTTCTTAACAATGACTGCCGGGGAAGCCCATGGGCTGCAACTCTCTTTCAAGACGCCTTGAGCTACAAGGTCTTGCACATGGCGCTTAACCTCTTGGAACACATGAGGTGGAATCCTACGGTGTCGTTGTTTGATGGGATGGGCATCACCCGTTGGGACTCTGTGTGTTACTGTAGTAGTGTACCCATAGTCTCCATCCCCTTGGGAGAACACATCACGATGATTCTGGAGAAGCTGGTTCAGTTCACTAATTTCAGGGGGGGAGAGCCCTTGTACGTTAGCCTGGACGGGAACAGCCAGAGATCCAGGGCATCCTCTCTCACGAGCAACCGCACCCTCTAACGCTTGGACATGAACCTCTCCGTTGGATTCTTCAAACATCAGGGTGTCCTTGGGTAGTACTTTCTGTGGCTTACTCAACTCTGCTATTCTCAATCTGGGGGGCAGCGTAACAGGCTCGTCTCGTGTGTTGAGCAGTCTAACAGACACTTTTCCCTCTACTGCATGAGTCAGCACATTGGCAACTAACAGTCCATGAGGCATGCTGCTGGTTGGCGAAGCTTCAACTAGTACTTGACAGTGCATTTTTGGAGGGACCCTGCAGCGACCCTCAATGGCCACTTCGCTGCGTGGAGGCACCACAACTGCTTGACAGCCGGCCACTCTGACATACCCCACCTGACCACTAGGGCCCACGTATTGCTCTTCTTTGGTCTTCTTTACAAAGACACGGCGTAGGCTCCCTACCCCAGCTGACTGCTTGTGTCGACTCATCATCTGGACCCCTTGCATATCATTGAACAGGCTGTGCAGATCGGCAAGGACATTCATCCCCAGTATTCCGGGCACTTCGCCAGGCCCTTTTCCACTGGTTGCATCGTCCCTCAGCACAAACACGCATTTTTCAGTCAGCCTCTTTCCGAAACACTCAACATCAGTGTAGAGGCACCCGAAGACGGGGATGTCTAGCCCATTTGCGGCTGTCAGTTTCACCCATCTGGCTGGAGATAGCATCTTCCCCGTGAAGTGTTTCTTGAAATGCCCTTCAAACATCGTGGTGACCTCAGAGCCAGTGTCCAGTAAACAGCATGTTTTCGCACCATCTATAGTGACATCGATTGTGAAACAGTTGCCAAAGGCGCCCATGGGTGTTGCCCTGTGCTCGTTCACAAGTACAGATGCGGGTGTGAGGGGGCCTACTCTAGCTGTTCTTATGGTTCCTTCTGCCTGACCGTCATGGTCTCCACTGGCCACATCAGACACGGAAGCATTTGCCTGACGCAGCCTTCCCTGGCCTTTACTACACTCCCGACTTATGTGTCCAGGTTCCCCACAGTTATAACAAATCAATTGCCCAGTCTCATCTCTTTGAGGAAGTCTTTGCTGCCTACCCTGAGTGGTGTTTCGCCTTGCAGGCCCCTGTACCACTCTGTAGAGCTCCTCTTGCCTTGCAGCTAGTTTCTGGATGGATTCATGTAACGCCTGCAAAGACAAGGCTGAAGGTGTCTCTTCTGTTACTACACTGCTAACAGCACCACGAGTGTGGCTTTTGTCACGAGCGGCTTGAGAGGTCTCCTCTTCCTCTGACCAATCAATGGCAGCCTGCATCAGTAAATTACATAACTGTGTTGGCTGCTCTTTTGCCTGTCTTTTCATTTCCCTTCTAAGGTTATCATCTCTTAGGCCTAGCACAAACTGTTCTTTTAGCATGGAGTCAGGGTCAGAGATGCACTTTGAATCACGACGCTTTAAACGGCGAAGTTTCTCTTGAAGGTCGTATCCATATGCCCGTATTCTCTCACCTGCCATCTGTTTCCTATCATAGAATTCCCTTAGCCTGATGCTCACTGGGGCCTTGTCTCCATAAACCTCTCTCAGAATCTTGAGAACATAAGCAATGTCAGTCGTATCATCTTCAACTATCAGTTTCAATGTTACTTTTGCCTCCCCCTTTAAATGCTGCTTGACTAACTCAACTTTGTCTTCATCTGGAATTTTGCATACTACAAAGTGTGATTTAAGTGCTGCAATCCATTCCTCAATGCACATCTCACCTTGACTTTGAGAGCCACTGAAGTCTGGGCATTTCCTGTCCCTCTGTATGAACACTGTGGTTGGGGTTTTCTGCTGTATGACCTGCTTCGACAACTCCAGCGCCTGCCTCTGGTCACCTCTAGCCTGCTCCAGTAGAACCATCTGTTCCCTCACGTGCGTTACCCCCATCCCTTCCCATAGACCAGACTTCCTTAATGGGAAAAATAAAACATTTATTT
This sequence comes from Sprattus sprattus, assembly GCF_963457725.1. Taxonomy (NCBI): domain Eukaryota; kingdom Metazoa; phylum Chordata; class Actinopteri; order Clupeiformes; family Clupeidae; genus Sprattus; species Sprattus sprattus. Next base: position 54,361,817 of record NC_137920.1, on the reverse strand, counting down.
AAACTAAACACAGAACTTATTTTCCCCAACAGTATCATAAAAATAATAATTCAGTCAAATACAAATCACATAGCTTCTTTCAAATTAAACCTTTCTCTTAAAACACAGGGAATCCTTTTTAAACCTTTCTCTTAAAACACAGGGAATCCTTTCTTTTAAAACACAGGGAATCACTTTTCACATTAACCATTCAATTCAACCAACAAAATAGTACATGAAATCACGGTAGCTTCAATACATGTTATTTAAGGCATTTAGTCCATCCACTGCAATGTAACTGTCCATTAAGTTCGTGCTGCTCAATTCACCAGTCAGTCAAGTGTCCATTTCACTCACGCAAGTCAGTCACGTATCGTTACCTTTGGTTCAGTTGTAGCAGCAGCTTTTGCAGTAGCGGTGGTGGTAGGATTAGCCGTAGCAGTAGCTAACTCTTAAGGCCCCCACATGCTTATCCGATCGTGCTCTCCGATCTCACGAGGCGCGCCCTAAAACACCCTCCTTGAAGTGGGACCACACCTTTGAGCACCTCGGAGAGCCATCCGAGGGTGTCGGATGGCCTCTGGAGCACCGCTTGAATTTTCTCACTATCCGATCAGAGCTGTCCGACACCCCTGGCTAAAATCATGTTTCCTGTTTCGTTCCCTATATGACAGCACCACCGTTTTTAAAAAATCGCTGAGAGATCGCTGGGAACCTGGGGCTGGAGGTCAAGGAGTGCATTAGGAGTTGGAGGAAGATCAGGGACACGTTTGTAAAAATGAAAAAAACTATGAAGGGCACCAGCGGCGATGCAGGAGGAAAACCGACATCTCCCTTCTTCCTTGATCTATCGTGGCTCTCGCCGCATATAAAGCATAGGGAGACGTCGTCTAATTACAGCAATAATAAAAACATTTCTTGGTTTTCGAACAGCCTCTTTGTGTTTTGAGTTAGCAGAGCATGCAGTGTAAATTATTCAATTGTAAAATAACCTGAATTGTAGACGTAAAAAAGCAGAACTGTTTGTGTGGTATAATAATAGAAAATATTCGGCAATAACCGCGAGCTTGGTCATTGTCGTTAGTAATTCATTTCAGCATTTCAAAACAACAGCCTCTGATCATTAACTGAAAATACACGGGATAAAAACAAATGATTTCTTATTTTATAGTTTGTTGTTGATGATGATGTAATGGCCTTGTAACATCATAATAAACCGTTGGTAATCTCCACAGCCCCTCGTAGAACCATGCAGGTAGAGGTGAGTCGTACGATCATCAGATTAGAAAGGGCGTGTCTCTCGTGAAGTCGTACGAGGTGAATTGGATAACCATGCAGATGCCTTTAGCCCAGTGCTACTGTGGAGAATATGGAGTGGCAGAATGCTAACGGGAGGAGACACGAGGGGAGAGGGAGGGAGAGAGTAGAGAGCAACACACTTGAACCCGCCGTGCAAATCACTGTGTACCGTGGACTCCGACGCCGTCTTCTCAGTAAGACTCGCCAGCCGTCCCCCGGTTCTTTTGATTTACAGCTTTCAGTTCGTTAGAAACACTTCTCATCAACTACAACACCGCGCTGTCATCTTCTCCGAATACCTGTTGCTCTGCCGGAAGTCCCGCCCCCCTCACGCTTTCCATGCATCTGCGTTCGCAAATTAACGCACGGTGTTTTTGCGCATTTTACTTGGTATTTATTTAGGAAGAGAAAATGAAGTTTCAGCGAGGTGGAGATATATATATATTGGTTCACGTTCGCTCAATCACTGAACCTGATTCAATGTGTGCGCTGCTATATTGTTGTTCTGCCCGCCATCACCTACAGCGAGATGTTTAAAAGAACACGATTATAAAGAATATTGGTGGCATTAATGCATAAACTGTCTATTATAACAATATAGATGTGTACATGGCGAGATTAATCATTTCTACAAGGGACATGGGTTCACTACAATATACAGCCGCGGAAAAAATTAAGAGACCACTTCAAAATGATCAGTTTCTCTGGTTTTACTATTTATTGGTATGTGTTAAAGTAAAATGTACATTTTAGTTTTATTCTATAACCTACTGGCAACATTCCTACCCAATTTCAAATAAAAATATTGTCATTTAGATCATTTATTTGCAGAAAAATGACAATTGGTCAAAATAGCAAAAAAGATGCAGTGTCTTCAGATCTCGAATAATGCAAAGAAAACAAGCTCATATTCATTTTTAAACTACACAATGCCAGTCCAATTTTCAGCTTTGCCCAACACATGGTCGTCTGATGGTTAGACGGAGACCTGGAGAGGCCTACAAGCCACAGAGTCTTGCATCTACTGTGAAATTGGACTCATCAGAGAAGACGAACTAGGAGACCCTCCAGTCGGCCTTGGTTCAATCCTTATGGTCTTTTACAAACCTCAGCCAGGCAAAGTACAACGTTGTCCCGGAAGAAAAACTTGCTTCCTTTTGCTCTGACAATGTTCCCCAACTTTGAGAAGTGTTTTTTCCAGCAGGGCAATGCTCCATGCCACACAGCCAGGCCAGTAAAGGTGTGGATGGAGTATCACCAGATCAGGACCCTGTCATGGCCAGCCCAATTTCGAGACCTGAATCCCATAAAAACAACTCTGAAATGTGATCAAGAGGAAGATGGATGGTCAAAAGCCATGAAAAGAAGCCGAGCTGCTTGAATTCTTGCGCCAGGAGTAGCGTTAAGTCACCCAACGGCAATGTGAAAGACTGGTGGAGAGCATGCCAAGACACATGAAAGTTGTGATTTTAAATCAAGGTTATTCCACCAAATATTGATTTCTGAACTCTTCCTAAGTTAAAGCATTAGTATTGTGTAGTTTAAAAATGAATATGAGCTTGTTTTCTTTGCATTATTCGAGATCTGAAGACACGGCATCTTTTTTGCTATTTTGACCAATTGTCATTTTTCTGCAAATAAATGATCTAAATGACAATATTTTTATTTGAAATTTGGTAGGAATGTTGCCAGTAGGTTATAGAATAAAACAAAAATGTACATTTTACTTTAACACATACCAATAAATAGTAAAACCAGAGAAACTGATCATTTTGAAGTGGTCTCTTAATTTTTTCCGCGGCTGTATATGGACGTGGGTGCAATCAATGGTTCCGATTACGTTCGGAAAGTTTGCGATTTCAAAGTCCACAATTGCGTTCAGAGCCGAACTCGCTCTGTGTGTGTGTGGGTGTGTGTGTGTGCGCGAGTTCAATGCCTCTCTCTCTCTCTCGCTCCTGCAAGCAACGAGAGTGAAGTGTCTTTCTCCCGTGTCTGCGGGGCAACGTTTGTGGTTCGCTTAACTGAAAATGTGTTATACGAGTTGAAAAAATTATTTCTGTGCACTGTCTCTGTCTTCTCCTTGCTCTTATGACTGCTGAATCCGTGTATCATTCATTTGTTTTTCCGATTTAGACGAGAATTGAAAAAATGAAAACACCGTTTGATTTCTCGTTTTTCCCTTTTCAAAACCAAAACCAGAAATCGGATTACGGTTCGTTTTCTCGTTTTTTCCATTCTGCACCCCCAAACGGAAAATGAAACATTCGAATAACAAATCCTGGCCGTATTGGTTGTCACGGAAACGAAGCGCGGGCCACATAGTTACCATTTCCCGCTTGAGCTATACATCAGTGTAACTGATAGTAATAATAATGGCTAATTTGGAAGATAACAGGGAGCTAATAGAGCAAATGTTTCGGTCGGGGAAGACCCATGTCGAAATGTCCGAGACATTAATTTAAACCTTTTTCGCTTCCGTTAGTGTGTGTGTGTGTGTGTGTGTGTGTGTGTGTGTATGTGTGTGTGTGTGATAGAGACAGAGAGGACTCAGTAAAACAGCGGAAAACACTGCGTCTCGTAAGCCTTAAGCTATCAATCACCCCCACAATGAAATATGCCATTACAGGTGCTGTAGCCTAGTCGTGGGAACGACTGGCCTTGTTACTCCCAAAAGGAAAGTAGATTTTCCTCTGCTGATCCCACGTCTATATGGAAGTTTGTAGAGAGATTGCGGGGGAGAAAATGCTCCGTAGATTAAGAGAGAAAATGCTCCGTAGATTAAGTAGATTACATGTTTTTAACTTCGGGGTTAATTCCCTTTCCTTTACGTCAGCTGCTGGCTAGTAGCCTAAATACAGACAGCCGGAAAGGTTAATAAACGGAATGAAATAGCTACACATTACACACGCTATGTTTTAATAAAACCCACGTTACTCACATAGGCCTACTGGTTAACACTGTTTGTTACAGCACATAAATGTTTGTCGCTACATCCAAACTGCGTCACCGTTGTCCCTCCCTGTATGTGCTCCAGCCGCACCATTTATCTTGCAATGTGAATCATTTAATTTAAATATGCTTATTGGCATTTGTTGCACTTTAATCATTTTCTACAAACATGATATGCTATGTATGGTGTAGTAGACTGAGACTCTATTCACTACTGCACAAAAACTAGACACGTTTGCAAAACTAGACGTTTGCAATGAAGTAGGTAAAACAACTTTCGCCAATATCTCCGTAAGGGAGATGGGTTATGTGCTCAAATTTCCTGGGATCAAAGAACGAAGACGTTAGTATTCATGTGCAAACTAAAAATCACGTCTCAGGATTGCTGCGCATGCAAGTTATTTCGGGTGTATCAACTGTACGCCTACCCATGTCTTTCAACTGTAACTAATACCACTGTCATATAATTATGAGTTCAGTAAAAGACGGAGCAAACACAGTTTTCTACCGTTGTTGAAACACATCCACGCGTAGACTCGTTTTCGAATACGGCCAGGATTTGTTATTCGAATGTTTCATTTTCCATTTTCCGTTTGGGGGTGCAGAATGGAAAAAACGAGAAAACGAACCGTAATCCGATTTCTGGTTTTGGTTTTGAAAAGGGACAAACGAGAAATCGAACGTTGTTTTCATTTTTTCAATTCTCGTCTAAATCGGAAAAACAAATGAACGAATGATACACGGATTCAGCTGCCATATCAATTTTCAGACTCAATGAAAATGCGCTTCCTGTTAAGACGTGCTTTTATGAGGCGGAGAATTTAGCCCGCAAATCAGGGACGTGCGCTCGCCAGGCAGTTTAGTAAATTCCACGCAATACATCATTAGGCGCACTCCTCCCATTAAATAGCACGTTACCACCCACGTTTCGTGCCATCCCACTTGTTGGCAGGTACCCTTTTCAAAACCAAAACCAGAAATCGGATTACGGTTCGTTTTCTCGTTTTTTCCATTCTGCACCCCCAAACGGAAAATGAAACATTCGAATAACAAATCCTGGCCGTATTGGTTGTCAGGGAAACGAAGCGCGGGCCACATAGTAACCATTTCCCGCTTGAGCTATACATCAGTGTAACTGATAGTAATAATAATGGCTAATTTGGAAGATAACAGGGAGCTAATAGAGCAAATGTTTCGGTCGGGGAAGACCCATGTCGAAATGTCCGAGACATTAATTTAAACCTTTTTCGCTTCCGTTAGTGTGTGTGTGTGTGTGTGTGTGTGTGTGTGTGTGTGTGTGTGTGTGTGATAGAGACAGAGAGGACTCAGTAAAACAGCGGAAAACACCGTGTCTCGTAAGCCTTAAGCTATCAATCACCCCCACAATGAAATATGCCATTACAGGTGCTGTAGCCTAGTCGTGGGAACGACTGGCCTTGTTACTCCCAAAAGGAAAGTAGATTTTCCTCTGCTGATCCCACGTCTATATGGAAGTTTGTAGAGAGATTGCGGGGGAGAAAATGCTCCGTAGATTAAGAGAGAAAATGCTCCGTAGATTAAGTAGATTACATGTTTTTAACTTCGGGGTTAATTCCCTTTCCTTTACGTCAGCTGCTGGCTAGTAGCCTAAATACAGACAGCCGGAAAGGTTAATAAACGGAATGAAATAGCTACACATTACACACGCTATGTTTTAATAAAACCCACGTTACTCACATAGGCCTACTGGTTAACACTGTTTGTTACAGCACATAAATGTTTGTCGCTACATCCAAACTGCGTCACCGTTGTCCCTCCCTGTATGTGCTCCAGCCGCACCATTTTACTTGCAATGTGAATCATTTAATTTAAATATGCTTATTGGCATTTGTTGCACTTTAATCATTTTCTACAAACATGATATGCTATGTATGGTGTAGTAGACTGAGACTCTATTCACTACTGCACAAAAACTAGACACGTTTGCAAAACTAGACGTTTGCAATGAAGTAGGTAAAACAACTTTCGCCAATATCTCCGTAAGGGAGATGGGTTATGTGCTCAAATTTCCTGGGATCAAAGAACGAAGACGTTAGTATTCATGTGCAAACTAAAAATCACGTCTCAGGATTGCTGCGCATCCAAGTTATTTCGGGTGTATCAACTGTACGCCTACCCATGTCTTTCAACTGTAACTAATACCACTGTCATATAATTATGAGTTCAGTAAAAGACGGAGCAAACACAGTTTTCTACCGTTGTTGAAACACATCCACGCGTAGACTCGTTTTCGAATACGGCCAGGATTTGTTATTCGAATGTTTCATTTTCCATTTTCCGTTTGGGGGTGCAGAATGGAAAAAACGAGAAAACGAACCGTAATCCGATTTCTGGTTTTGGTTTTGAAAAGGGAAAAACGAGAAATCGAACGTTGTTTTCATTTTTTCAATTCTCGTCTAAATCGGAAAAACAAATGAACGAATGATACACGGATTCAGCTGCCATATCAATTTTCAGACTCAATGAAAATGCGCTTCCTGTTAAGACGAGCTTTTATGAGGCGGAGAATTTAGCCCGCAAATCAGGGACGTGCGCTCGCCAGGCAGTTTAGTAAATTCCACGCAATACATCATTAGGCGCACTCCTCCCATTAAATAGCACGTTACCACCCACGTTTCGTGCCATCCCACTTGTTGGCAGGTACCCTTTTCAAAACCAAAACAGAAATCGGATTACGGTTCGTTTTCTCGTTTTTTCCATTCTGCACCCCCAAACGGAAAATGAAACATTCGAATAACAAATCCTGGCCGTATTGGTTGTCAGGGAAACGAAGCGCGGGCCACATAGTAACCATTTCCCGCTTGAGCTATACATCAGTGTAACTGATAGTAATAATAATGGCTAATTTGGAAGATAACAGGGAGCTAATAGAGCAAATGTTTCGGTCGGGGAAGACCCATGTCGAAATGTCCGAGACATTAATTTAAACCTTTTTCGCTTCCGTTAGTGTGTGTGTGTGTGTGTGTGTGTGTGTGTGTGTGTGTGTGTGTGTGTGTGTGTGATAGAGACAGAGAGGACTCAGTAAAACAGCGGAAAACACCGTGTCTCGTAAGCCTTAAACTATCAATCACCCCCACAATGAAATATGCCATTACAGGTGCTGTAGCCTAGTCGTGGGAACGACTGGCCTTGTTACTCCCAAAAGGAAAGTAGATTTTCCTCTGCTGATCCCACGTCTATATGGAAGTTTGTAGAGAGATTGCGGGGGAGAAAATGCTCCGTAGATTAAGAGAGAAAATGCTCCGTAGATTAAGTAGATTACATGTTTTTAACTTCGGGGTTAATTCCCTTTCCTTTACGTCAGCTGCTGGCTAGTAGCCTAAATACAGACAGCCGGAAAGGTTAATAAACGGAATGAAATAGCTACACATTACACACGCTATGTTTTAATAAAACCCACGTTACTCACATTAGTCTGGTCAGTTTGGGGCAAAAATGGGGTCAAGGCTGCAAATCATGATTAACATATTAGACAATGTTTTTCTGTTAATTTAGGGCCTAATAAAGAAAAAAAAGCAAGGTGCCCAAAAAATGAATGGGGGGGAGCCCCTGAAACGGCCACGCCCATTTTTTAGACCTGAAATTCTGTATATCGGCTCCTGGAGGTCGTAGAGAGTTCGTTTTTGGCTTAAAAGATGCGGAAATACCACATTTATATTAGTGTTATTATCAAACATAGGCCCTAAAACCTTTAATTGTTGAGATATTTGTGAAAAACCCTTTTTTATCACTGAATCTATCAGTGCCTAAGCCACCTTTTTCTGTAAATCGGCTAATGAAAGCCATACCATTTGTTTGGGCAAAGGTCTAAATATACTCATGGGGCATACTAGTGCTTTAGTTGATTAAGGCTCTTTGTTAGAAGATAAGGACCCCAACAACCACTTAAGAAACAATGCAAACCAAGTGAAAGTCCAAAAATGTAAGTTTTTATTTGAATGTAAATCACATCAATAAGGATTGGAACACTTGCTTAGGCACTTGCAATAAATGACACATTTCATCTCCCTGGCAGCACACGAACAAGAGGTGCATTTTTTTGTTCTGCAGCCGCACACCCCTGTTACCCGAGACAATGCATCTCCTATGGAAACTGTGCTCCACTTGATGAACAGTTCCTCCTCATCGGCAATCCATCCCCATTCAACAACCAGGGGACAAGGGAGTTGAAGAAGGCTGTTCCCCCACAGCCACCCTGCCTGGAATGCACTTCTCAGCAGATGCTGTAGAAGTGCATCTCGACTTGGGGGCAGGTCCCGCAGTTCCTCTTTAGCTGTGTGTTTGAACAGCTGGAATCTGAGCCCATCTATAGTTGTACAGTCGCAAAGTACAGCCTTGTTGTACCAGCTCATTACCCAGGGCTCAATGACTTCCATGCTGTTCTGAACGGTCTCAATTCTAGGGCAGCAACTTAGCCCTCTCAATACATCAGTGAGCTCTGTGTACTTTGTGTATTTCATCCAGGCTTTGAATTGAGCATTCTTTGAGTGGCCAAAGAAGGCGCTCACAGAATCACAGCCAGTGAATGAATGGAACACAGGCATGCCATCAGCCACATCTCCACCAAGCTTCTTGTGTGCATCGGTAATTGAGTACAGCTGACGTTTGTCCGGAACAGCAAAGTCAACGATGAGTTGCAAGTCACAACATACAGATAGGAACTTTGAAGTGAACCCTAGTAGGATAACAACAACATCGGAGTCAACTGTTCTAACCGTAACTGACTTGATCCCCTTTTTGAGCATGTCCATCACATGGCAAACAATGCGGTTGTCAGCCTCCTCAAGCATTTCTACACGGTCATAAAGCTGGATCTCATAATGTTCGCCAAAGTTTGCAAGGACCTTCCTGCCGTAGGTGATGCTGAACTCCTTGCTCCAGTTCCATGTCTGTTCCTTAGCTATTCTGGCGAACATTAAGTTCAAGGCGACCTTGTTGTCTTGATTAGACAGGAAAGCTTCAGAGAATTGCTTGAAATCCGGAACCTGGTCATTCTCACTAAAGGCCATCTGTGAGCTATCTGCTGATCCCCGATTCTTCCTAGTCGCAGAATTACTGCTGATCGTCTGGTAGAAGTCAGCCACAATGTCGATACGATTGGCTCCCTTCTCATGACCAATCTTGGCAATGCTGTTCAACACTTTGATGAATTTGCACTGTCAATACCTATTCACTTAAACACTTATTCACTAACCTTGAAAAGATATCAACTAGATTTACCTGTGAGTTCACCACCAAAGAGCCTCCTTGTCACATCTTCTCTCATTCTGCAGGCCTCCTTAAGCTTTGTAAGGGTTTCTTTATGTGGCTTGATTCTAGGGCTAGCAAGCTGGACTCTTGCACCAGAACCCGGGAGTTTCAGGGCATTTCTAGAGATGTTCGCATTGACACCCTTCTGACCATAGACGAATCGCTCCTGCACAAACTGATCATGCTGAGGTTTGCCAACAGTAAAGACAAGGCTGGCATCTTTAGTTACCACATCTGGGAAGACAATTGATGAGTTCAACCTCATGAACTGAGCCTGGTTGAAGGGGTTGGTAAGGATCCCCTGGTACACCTTGAGAGTGTGGCTTGCAAACGTTTCCTTGAAAGAGTCCAGCATTTCTTTGTGCCCATGTGTGAGATCTTGACCTTCGATCTCCGCTAGGTAGCGCTGGATTTCGGGAAGGGCAAGTTCGAGTTTCCGAAAGAATTCCTGATCTTCCCGATTGATGATATCGATGTACCCAGTGTCAGACTTGATGACCTTTATATTATGCTCTTGCTTCTGATCACATGCAATCTTCGAGAATGGGCTACCTCTGGTGTTTACTGCAAAAGAGCCAGATAGAAACTCCTTGAACAACCCTGGGTGTCTCCATTTCAGCTCTTTGAGATCCTGAAGAAACACTGATGCCCATCTGGCATAGTGTGTATGATCTAGTGCAAAGTAAAGAGGGATGAGCTGCTCAAGTGCACAGATCATCATGATGAAGTTGGCCTCCCGAAAGGATCTGATGAAGATAAGAACCTTCTTGATTGCTTCAAGGACGTTTGTCCAGTAGTCAAACATAGCGCCGTTTTCACTGGCCAACCAATCACTCCAAATCAACCTGTTGTCCTCTAGCTGTTTAGCCTTGAATGCCTCATCTCTTTTCTTGGCCAGGACCACAGCCAAGATTTGAATGCAGTATCTAGCTTTCTTTATTGAATTCACGTCGCATACAGCAGTTGTCAGACCAGTGATGTTCAGATTAGCTAATGTTAAGATGGTATCCAGGCCAGTTCCTTTAATCAACTGGCCAACACAGACCAGAGAAACCTTCTCAAGGTGCAGCCCACCCATGAAAGCAAAGTATGAATGAGAAAACTCTTCTCCCATGGCCCACTGTATCATCTTCTTGATGGCATAAAGAGGCTGATCGGATCCACCCACTGCAACCTGGCCAGGGTTAAGATACCTTGTGTAGGATACTGCTATTCTCATGACATGGAGCTGAGAGTTGGGAGAGCTGGGAGTTGCTGTTTCAACTGAAGCACTAGTATGTCCCGTGAGAATATTTAGAGCTTTTGCTCAAACAAACTGTATTGCTTTCATGAGCCGATTTACAGAACAAAGGTGGCTTGGGGGCTGATTTATTCGCTTGTGACAAATAATATACACAAACAGCTCTGTTAAAAGGTTGACTGCATTTGAGGTAATCTAAACAGCTAGCTGACCTAGCTTATCATATGAGTTACAGTTAGCTAGCCAGCTGCAGTGTCTTTCCAGTTAAGAAACGCCCTTGCAGCTAGTTTTGTTTTTATTTTAATGGATATACAACTTAACTTTTTGAAACCTTTCAAAATGAGTTATAATACTTTTTGCCATCTTAAAATATGCTCTAGGCTTCTTAACTTGCCACGTCAATCTTGGAGGCAATGCCTTGGGGGCATAAAACATCAACAAGTGATAAAAAAGGTTTTTCACAAATATCTCAACAATTAAAGGTTTTAGGGCCTATGTTTGATAATAACACTAATATAAATGTGGTATTTCCGCATCTTTTAAGCTAAAAACGAACTCTCTACGACCTCCAGGAGCCGATATACAGAATTTCAGGTCTAAAAAATGGGCGTGGCCGTTTCAGGGGCTCCCCCCCATTAATTTTTTGGGCTCCTTGCTTTTTTTTCTTTATTAGGCCCTAAATTAACAGAAAAACATTGTCTAATATGTTAATCATTTTTTGCAGCCATTTTGCCTAAACTCACCAGACTACATAGGCCTACTGGTTAACACTGTTTGTTACAGCACATAAATGTTTGTCGCTACATCCAAACTGCGTAACCGTTGTCCCTCCCTGTATGTGCTCCAGCCGCACCATTTTACTTGCAATGTGAATCATTTAATTTAAATATGCTTATTGGCATTTGTTGCACCTTAATAATTTTCTACAAACATGATATGCTATGTATGGTGTAGTAGACTGAGACTCTATTCACTACTGCACAAAAACTAGACACTTTTGCAAAACTAGACGTTTGCAATGAAGTAGGTAAAACAACTTTCGCCAATATCTCCGTAAGGGAGATGGGTTATGTGCTCAAATTTCCTGGGATCAAAGAACGAAGACGTTAGTATTCATGTGCAAACTAAAAAGCAAGTTATTTCGGGTGTATCAACTGTACGCCTACCCATGTCTTTCAACTGTAACTAATACCACTGTCATATAATTATGAGTTCAGTAAAAGACGGAGCAAACACAGTTTTCTACCGTTGTTGAAACACATCCACGCGTAGACTCGTTTTCAAAGTTACAAACAAAAGTTACTGTCGCCGAATTAACAGCTATCATGGTGTGCGACATGGTCACGTCTAACTGTCAAGTGTCACTCATAGCTGCAGCAAAGGGAAACACAAAACATAAATGGAAGACCAGGTAAGAAAATGATTACATCCAGAAGGCCTATCTGACAGATGCATTATGTGTAAGAGGCTATGTGATGCCAAAGTATGTTAAAAGGCAACTCTAATGTCATCCCTCTACTCATGTGTTTAGCCGAGAGGTAGAGAAGGCAAGCACAAGCAATGCACACAGCAGTATTTAAGGAATCAGGTTAGCTGTTTCCTCTCATGAGAATACTTTATGTTATAGATTTTCAGTTCATACAATCTGCACAAAAGACAATTCTGTCGGGTCGGTCGGATGTCCAAGGGACATTTTTGTTCATGCAGGTGGGCCGTGGTATGTCGTGTCATCAATATGTCCCGGTTTTTTGTCAGACACAGGTGGCAACCCTATTTGCCACCCAAATACAGGCTGTCCCAAAGAGTGCAGTCAACTTGCCCAGAGAATTCCTCTGAAAAGAGGTAGGGCCTATCAAACATTGTTTTCAGTGTACAATGTGTTAAATGATGAAAATACTTCTTTGTTTGCATATGACAAGCATGCCTGATGTTCAATGGTTGTATAAGCTATATATCTGTGTAGGCACAAGTGATCTCGAATCAAGTCTAAATCATAACTTGTGTGAATTTTTCAGGGTGGCAGACTTCACGCTGTTCTATCTGTGAGGAATAAAGACGTTCTTTGCAAAGCATGTTTATCAGTAGAAGGAAGTCGGCGATACCAAGCTGATCAATGACTCAGCCTTTCGAAATACCATAGCATGTAATCATGCCATTCATCCAGTTCTCACTGTGCCCTTAACGGCCTCAGACCCATCTTCAGACCCATCTTCCTCCCACCAAGTAGAAGTTCATGAAACTGCCAGTAAATCAGAAAATAGCGTTTCATTGGTGGTCATGGAGGGATCCACTGCAAGTCGTGGCCCCTGTGAAGAAAAAGTACAAGAAACTGCCCCTAAACCAAAGGAGGTGAAGAAAAGAAGGGGTATACGTACATTCTTCAAGAAAATGTCCAAGATGATCAATTTTAAGGTAAATATCTTGTATGTATTTGGCTCAGCATATGTATGTTACTGAGAAAGGATACGTTCTAAATAGTTAACACAATTAAATACATTCAATGACGAGGTAAAAGACTAGCTGTAAAAGATAAAATTCCCAAACTCATTTTAAAAAACAAAACAGTGTTGGTGAGATCAGCCCTTACAGAGTTGCATCTGTGTTTTGAGATATTTGTGTTTTAAGACTCATTGGTTATCAAAGGGATAAATCATTATTTTGATTAGTGAACTTTAAAAAAAAAAAAAAAACACCAGTTTGTCAAATCAGATTTAACAGGCTGCTTTTGTTTCACTAAGCCATGGAAGGAATCTGGACATATTTAACGCCAAAATACAGGATTCTCTTGATCCTACATGGAGGTTACAATATAATGAGTCTAACTGTCTCAACCATACCACTCAAACTATGCACTGAATTCCTTATTTAGGTGGCATTAGTAATACTTTGTGGAGAAAATAGAACATCAAGAAACAATACAGGTATTCTCCACTAGATGGAGCACTGTCACAATATGTCTTCATCATACCAACAGCCACCATAAGGATGAAAATAGGGTTAAATGGAGCGGGTGAATCATGCATGAGCCCATATTTCATTTTCATGTACAGTTAGTTACTGACCTGTAAATAAAGGCACAGGAAGATTGAAACGGTTCTCTATCTCTGGGTGACACGTGACCATCACATACATCCTATAGGAACCCTATACATGATAATGGCAGTCATATAGTCAGTCAGTGTTATGGTTGTGTATGTCTGATTCTGTATGTATTTATGTATGTTTATGTTTATATATATATATTTATATATATAATAGATAAGCTATAAGAAAGCAATACATATTTATATTCAAAAAAATATATAAGCCCTTTAAATATTTACACAGAAGAAAACCAAGGTGTTACTGCAGGGTACAATGCACACTGTTTTGAATTGTGTTACACTGAAACTGTCAAAGGTATTGCTTTTTTGCATAGCTTATGAAGTTCATGTGGAGACAGGGTGGTTCAAATATGAGGTGTCAAAGGCTCAAAGTGTCATAATGCTCCGTAATCCCCAGATCAACTGAATTACTGAACTGAAATACTCAACTGAAATAACCACTCATACATTTGCAGGGAACTGTTTTCACTCCCAGAAAACAGTTGTAATAAAATAAGAAACTCGAGGTGTGTGAGTGTGTATTTAAGCATAAGTCACGCATAACTGTGAAACTTCCCCCTTGTGTAAAATACTTCTGTAATTGTTGTTTTTCAGACGTCTGAAAAATAGCAATTATGGTGAGGGTTTTTCTCTAACCAACCACATGGTGGCCAATGAATGCAACCTCAAGCATGGAGACAGCCAATTTTTGACATGACCAGGAAGGTGTGTGTGTGTGTGCATGCCACTGTGTGGATGTTTGTGTTTGCATCACAGATTTGGGAAGCAGACAAACCCATCTGTTGTGGAGATAAGTGAAACACATACACACATGCATATGTAAACACACACACACACCCACACAGGGTCTGTCCACTAGCTGTTTAGCTTGGCAGGTGGGATGACATGCTAAGTTAATCCTTAAGAGGGTTTTCAGTCTAGACAAGTTTTAAGAAACACCTGTTGAAACACCCCCCCCCCCCCTCGTACATTCAGTTTATACACACACACACATGTACAAAAAACACACAAGACATAGTTTAGCTTGTCCATTCTTTTTTCCAACTTTACTCCCAAAAAACAAAGTAATTCTGTCTACATCACAGGCAAGCATTAATTAAACTCCTGTTTTTCACAGAAATTGCTACCCTAGCCATATCATAAATCCCCCCACCCCTACCCCACCCCTCATGCCCACCCGCTTTATGCACAGAAACATACAGAATCGACCACCACCCCTCTCTCTTTAGACATCTTTGTACATCATTGTCATTGTCATTCTTAAAGAGCATTAGAACAAGTATACAGATTCACTCTCTGCATGGTAACGTCACATTACCCTGATTGTACATATCAAACCCTTTTTTCCAACATTTATTGGTAGATACTGAGACAGTAAACTTTTTTTTGTTAGTTTGTTATGGAGTATATATAGGCCTACACCTTGTTTCTACATCACTTGGTACTGCGTTTATGTTCCTTAGACTATAGCCACAGAGGTACTAAGGCCCTGCATATCATCGAACTAAGAATCTTACGACTCAACAGAATTGGGATAATAGAATGCGAAGCGTCGTTTTTACAGCTGCCGTGTGTTGTGTGAGAGCTTGTACAGACGATAAGGCAATAAAAGACAGGTATTTCTGTATATAAAAGAACAAATGAGAACACAAAGTTCATTCAAGGTAGACACACGAAGTCGGGCCGGGACATTTACACATACACTCGTACGCATGTAGCTGCAGTTTGGAGTTCTCTTTCTGTGACCTTGGTTTGGTGGATATGGTTGAATCTGAGGTGTGTGGGGACGGGGGAGTTTGGATGACTACTAAGGACATCAAAATGAGTCCAGCCCCATCATTAATTGAAATGAGTATGTCTCATTTTGTTCATATTTCTCTGGTAAGGATACTGAGGTAATGGCTTTCCCTGAAAAATCAGGAAAAGAAAGACTGAAACACTGTGCACTAACGGAAAAGAAAGAAACACTGTGCACTAAAGGAAAAGAAAGAAACACTGTGCACTAAAGGAAAACACCTCAGTGGATTCAGAGGAGAATCCAATTGTACATGACAGCAGTGAGAAGACTTAACAATTATATATAGTGTGCATGATGAACGGACGTTGACTAGCTCTCTTTTACACTACGGTGGCCTTGTGGAAAAGAGTCTGTGTCAAAAAGACTCATTCCTGACAGCGCATTGGGAGAGAATAGGAACGAAAAAAAAAAACCTTCTGTGAAAGAAACGCATGAAAACGTGAGAAGCACAATTGAGGCGCCTGATCAAAGTTGTTTCATCAGCTCACCATTACAGTAAGTGCTTGGTCGAATGTCCGCTGTCATGTGGCATTAACAATGTAAATACTTCATGTCATTGCACTTGTACTGTAACCCTTAAAGGCCATACTTTGGAGTGTAGACAAGGCCAAAGGATGGTTTGGCACTAAGGTCCCATTAAGTCAGGGACAGTCTTCCCCTGTTATGCTACAGTTTGCAGTAGAGAACAACAAGTTCAGGACATAAAACAAACAGTAACAAACAAAGATCGTTGAAAGAAAAACAGTTCTTGAGGAAGAGTAAAAAAAAAAAAAAGATATGAGCATATATTTAAACCCTGTTTTTTTACACATATCTTTCCTAACATCATCATCTACAGCAAGGCCCACATTAATTTAAAAAAAAAAGTTAGATATAGTGCTGTTCACATCACGATTCCCCTTTCAATATCCAAATCTTTCTGATAAGTTATTAGGCTACAGCTCTCTCAGTGACACCGGCCAGGGATCCCAAACCTTGGCACGAGCGCCCAGGTAGGATCTGAACTGTGTGGTTGTTGTTTAGAGACCAGAGGTTGGAATGTGACAGATGTGGGTAGGACTGTGTATAAACCTTAGGAGTCGTGACAGTGATGGGGCAGTTTGTTTGTTTGTATGTGTGTGAGTGAGTGAGTGAGTGAGTGAGTGAGTGAGTGTGTGGGTGTGTGTGTGTGTGTGTTCTTGCAAGAGAAAGTGTGTTATTGAAAGCAGGCACTTGAGTGTGTTTCTAATGTCTTTACCCAGCATTGTGTTTTTTTCTAAAGGGTTCACCTAGCAATCTATAGAGAAATGGATGAAAAGGGAGTTGACCTCTGACTGGTGTGAAATCCTGTGTGTTTGTGTGTCTGCATGTGTGTGTGTATGCGTGTGTGTGTGTGTGTATGTGTGCGTGTGTGTGTATGTGAGTGTGTGTGTGTGTGTGTGTGTGTGTGTGTGTGTGTGTGTGTGTGTGTGTGTGTGTGTGTGTGTGTGTGTGTGTGTGTGTGTGTGTGTGTGTGTGTGTGTGTGTGTGTGTGTGTGTGTGTGTGTGTATGGTTGTAAGGTGGCTCAGGAAGGGGCTGTATAATATCACCCTGGTGATCAGACTAATTCATTACAAGAATATCTCCAATTTTGTCTAACCGAACATCATGCTGCTCTCTCTCCATATCTGTCTCAAACAGCATACACACACGCAAACACACACTCACCCACTCACATTCAACTCCCTGTACACACAAACACACACACATTTACTCACACTCACACTCACACAAACACATACACAACTAAGACAGCAATCTCTGGATATTGATCAAACTTCCAACAGCTCATCCCTATCTCAGCCTTTTATGATGACAAATGTGATCATGGTCTGTTACTGTTAGTAATGAACAGTGAATGCATTCCAACTGCATGGGGAAAATGCTAACATTCTGTGAGCATGTGTATTGTATTGTATTTGGCTGGAGTTGTATTTTTAGTCACCTTTTGTATGTGTGCATGTTTTATGAGCGAGTATGTATGTGTAATGAGCTTGTATTTGTACACACATATGTGTGTGTACATGAGATTGTATGTGTATTTGCCTGTTGCATGTCTGAATTCATGTTGCACATAACATTTGTGTATATGAGTGTGTGTGTGTGTGTATGTGTGAGAGAGTTTGTGGGTATGCATGTGTGTGTGTACATATATATGTCTGATAGTGTGTGGTTGTGTGTATGCATGTGTGTGTGTACATATGTATGTGTGGTTGTGTGTATGCATGTGTGAGTGTACATATGTAAGTGTGTGTGTGTGTGTGTGTGTGTGTGTGGGTGTGGGTGTGTGTGTATGCATGCGTGTGTGTACATATGTATGTGTGTGTGTGTGTGTGTTGCATTCGGCTGGGTTATGGAAGGCTGCCATGAGCTGCAGCCCTTTGGCTGATGGAAGCGAGAGGCACGGCATAAAGTAAGAGAAGGCTGTTCTCAATTCACTTCACACTAACACAGTAAGGCAATCTGATTATGTTCACTATTACTCATATACCTTTTCACTACTTATGTCTGCACTTTGAAACATATTCACAACTGTATTAAAAGAAGATGACATAGAAGACGAGGAACATATTTTAGGTTTTTTTGTCTCACAGACCAGTTCAGAATTTTCTGTGTAAAAATGGCTACAATCGAAAATGAGGCACTTTTAAAAAAAAAGTAATATATAGATGTCTATTCGGTAATCTTATGTATACTATATATTTTCTTTTTCTAATATTAGACTATGTAACATCTGTATTACAATTTCATTAAAGTGGTGAAGAAAAAAAGAAAAGAAAAAAAATCATTGGCTCTTTGTTGGCAGTCAGAGTCGCTATAAGTCCCTCCTGATTGGCTGAAGGACATCTCAGTGCTACCTGGCTGATATGACCAGAAGTCTTTTGGCACGTGTTTTCATTTGATTGTAACAAATGGATGAGGATTGAATAAAGAGTGTGTGAGAAGGATGCTGAC